>NC_022016.1:34809845-34816858 GCF_000317375.1 Microtus ochrogaster
TGTAGCTTTGGAGCCTGTCCTGGAACTAGCTCTTGTAGACCAGGCTGGCCTCGAACTCACAGAGATCCGCCTGCCTCTGCCTCCCAAGTGAGTGCTGGGATTAAAGGCATGCGCCACCACCGCCCAGACGCAAAGCCACTTCTTGTCTGTCTCCTATTTGCCACAGTCTTACTAATGGAGCACTTACTGAGAGCCTAATCATTATTTTTTTCCTTGTTTTTTTTTTTCAAGACAGGGTTTCTCTGTAGCTTTGGAGGTGGTTCTGGAAGTCGCTCTGTAGGCCAGGCTGCCCTTGAACTCACAGAGATCCACCTGCCTCTGCCTCCCGAGTGCTCGGATTACAGGCTTCCGGCCTAGCCTAATCGTTATTTTAAGCACTTTACATACAAACATTAATTTGAAATGAGGTCAGCTGTAGCCAAGTATGACCTTGAATTGCTCTCCACCTCCCTAGTGCCAGGATTATAGGCTAACGCCTTCACACCTGGCTTTACATACATTAGCTCATTTAATTTTGTAGGCTTTTTGTTCTTTTGGTTTTTAGAGATAGGCGCGCTATATAGCCCTGACTTTCTAGAACTCTATGTAGACCAGGATGGATTCAAACTCACAGAGATCTCCTGCCTCTGCCTGATGGGATTAAAGGTGTGCCCTACCATGCCCAACTAATTCTGTGTGGTAGGAAATACCATTAGCCCTTCTCCCCATTTTTGTTGTGCGATGGATGGAACCCAGAGCTTTGCACGTTCTGGTACTAAGCCATACCCCCAGCCTCCTTAGCCCCATTTTTACTGATGAAGACCCTGAGGCCCACTTAAGATCACATAATTAATAGGTTTCCAAATCTTGGAATCATCTCTCCTATATCCTCTTGGCTTGACCCTCAAGCACCACCTTGTTTTAAGTTTTTTTTTCTTGTTGATCCATGTTATGGCAAGAGGTATCATAGATGAGTCATAGAACCCTAGAAGTCATCACAAAATCTCCTGAGGATACAGACTGGATCCTGAAGACCGAAATAGTTCCAGAGGAAAGTTGTGGGCCTGGGTCTGAATCCCTTAGCTGTTTCTTCCTGTGCTCTAAGGTCTTTGACCATACCCAGCTCATTTGAACTTTGACTTCCTTATCTCCAAATGAGCTTAACTGTTCTAGAATGTGTTTTCTTTGGAATCTTGTCCCAAAGTGTTCCTGCTCTGTGAGGCTCACATTGAAAATTAGTGAAAGGTGAAGCTCGGGGTTGCGTGCCCAGGGGTAAGGCTGGGCCCCGCGTCACAGTCACCTCTTAGCCTAAACCTTGGTCTCACCAACCTACCCCTCTGCTTCTCAGTGCTCATCTGGGACGATGCCCAAGAAGGCAAGGACTCCAAGGACAAACTGGTGCTGGAGTTCACCTTTACCAAGCCAGTGCTGGCTGTGCGCATGCGCTATGACAAGTGAGCTTGGTGAAGACTGGGGTGGGGGGCAGGAGGTTCCCATAGCAAGTAAGAGCTCCCAACCCCACTCTGGCAGTTTCCCTTTCCTCATGGCCTGCTGTGTTCTGTGTGATGTCGTCTGCAGGATTGTGATCGTGCTGAGGAACCGCATCTATGTGTACTCCTTCCCGGACAATCCTCGAAAGCTATTTGAATTTGACACTCGGGACAACCCCAAGGGTGAGAGGACCCAGATATCAAGGTGTAAGGATATGGGGCCATGGAAGGGGCCAAAAGGAGGCAATGAAAGAAGAGACACATACTCAGATGCTGGGGGAGAGGCTTTATGCAAGAGATGCAGCCCTTTCAGTCCGGCCATATCCTTACCTCTGGTCCTGCCCTCACGTGACAACATAAAGCACTCCGTGAGGACATGGGCAAGTGTATCAGCAAGCCCTGGGCCTCTGATTTCCTGGCAACGTCTGAGAGCCTTTTCAGACCATGGAGAGTGGAGCTTAATGCAAGGCTACCCGTGTGGGGTTGCTATGGGTGATAGATCACAGAGGGTTAAAGTCTGGCCCTTACTGGTCCAGCTCTATCTATTCTGAGACTCACCTCTCCCATGGCCTCTTCTTCACCTGCCCATCCCTTCTTCATCCTCACAACTTAGGGCTGTGTGACCTCTGCCCAAGCCTGGAGAAGCAACTGCTTGTGTTTCCTGGACACAAGTGTGGAAGTCTGCAACTTGTGGTGAGCAATGGGCAAGGGCGGAGAGAGAGGTGGGTGGACTGTCTCTCTTGGTGAACTTGTGGTCCCTTTTCCTCCATGTCACCCCAAGCCCAAACTGTCCCCACCTCCAGGATCTGGCAAGCACCAAGCCTGGCACTTCCTCAGCTCCATTCACCATTAATGCACATCAGAGTGATGTGGCCTGTGTGTCCCTGAACCAGCCCGGCACTGTGGTGGCGTCGGCCTCCCAGAAGGGTACCCTAATTCGTCTGTTTGATACGCAGTCCAAGGAAAAACTGGTGGAGCTTCGAAGAGGCACGGACCCTGCCACCCTGTATTGGTGAGCACAGTGTTATGTGTGGGCTGGTGGCCTTACAGCACGAGCCCTCACAAGTCAGCATGTTGGGCATCATTGCCGGTCTGTCTTGCAGCATTAACTTCAGCCACGACTCCTCCTTCCTCTGTGCTTCCAGTGACAAGGGCACTGTCCATATCTTTGCTCTTAAAGACACCCGTCTCAACCGGCGCTCTGCGTGAGTATCTTGGCCCTATCCTGTGTTTTCCCAGTCCCCCTGGCCATGTGCCGTACCTAGACTTACCAAGTGCTGCCTACAGGCTGGCTCGTGTGGGCAAGGTTGGGCCTATGATTGGGCAGTACGTGGATTCCCAGTGGAGCCTGGCCAGCTTTACCGTGCCTGCCGAGTCAGCATGTATCTGCGCCTTTGGTCGGAACACCTCCAAGAATGTCAACTCTGTAATTGGTGAGTGACAGTAGCCCCCTTGGCTTGGCGTACCACACAGGCAAAGGACGGCAGGTTGGACCTAAAAGAATATAAGGGTTTTCCGAAGCTGGAGGAAACTGGAATGTGTGGGCTCAGCCTCAGAATTAGTAAGGGATGTGGCACTTGGGCAAAAGCCTGGCATTAGCCCATGAGCCCTGGTGGGACTTGAGGGAACGAAAGTGTGTGGCTGGAGCATCTCCTAACCTTTCATAACACCTCAACCTTCTAGCCATCTGCGTAGATGGGACCTTCCACAAATATGTCTTCACGCCTGACGGAAACTGCAACCGAGAGGCCTTTGATGTGTACCTTGACATCTGTGACGACGATGACTTTTAAGAGCCCTGGCAGCTACACTAGGAACCTGCAGTAGCAGATGGCCAATCTGAGTCTTGAGGGTGTTGAAGCAGCCAGCAAGCATCAAGGAGGCCTCCCACTCTCCATTCAAGCACAGCTGTATCTAAAGAAACAGCTCGCTTGCCCCAGCACTTTTTTTGTGAGTGTGCTGAAGGCCAAGGACAGATTGCCTGGGCCACCTAGTCTGGAAAACACTCACAGGGACCCAAAGGGATTGTCATAATCCAACCTGGGGATTTAAAAAAGGTTACCAGGAAAGATAGCCTCTGTGATGTATATCAATAAAAGGCTTTTAAATGGCATTTATGACTTGACCTCAAGGTGGGGGGGCATACTTTTCCAGGAGCTGTGTGACCTAGGCTCCTGACAGGAAGGAAGTGGAATCCAGCTTGGGACTTGACTTCCTATTCTTATTAGTCCGCTCAGCGTTGACTCACTCAACGCACAGCTTGCCCAGTCCAGCGTGGTGCCCCGCCCAGGGATGAAGAGAAGTTCGAGTTTTGAGCTTCTCCGCCGCGTGGCGAAGCTTGGTTTCCCAGCAGTCTCTGCTACCATAGTTGGTGGTTTCTGGCCACGTTCATAGCTGCAGCTGCGCAGTAGCCTACGTTGCTAGTCATCGCCCCCCTAGACTCTATTTCCCAACGTGCCTCGCGGTGCCGCGAGGGGCAACGGATGTTGTAGTCTCGCCGCCCTTCGGGCTGGTCCAGCAACCCGCAGGATGTCGGAGGTTCGGCTGCCACCGCTGCGCGCCCTAGACGACTTTGTTTTGGGGTCTGCGCGTCTGGCGGCTCCTGATCCAGGCGATCCACAACGATGGTGTCACCGCGTCATCAACAATCTTCTCTACTACCAAACCAATTACCTTCTCTGCTTCGGCATCAGTCTCGCTCTGGCCGGGTGAGGGAGAGAGGTGGTGATTGGCTGAAGATACTAGCGGGAAGTAGGGTGGGCTTGCGGGCCTTTGAGAATGAGGAGAGGGGAACATAAGGGGAAATGCTAGGCTGGGAAGGGTGAATTCGGTAGGAAAGGAAGGTCTGAGGGGCATGATTGGAAGGGTTTGAAGGAGGGAGGTCTTTGTTATAAGGAGGGTTGGGGGTGGAGGGGGGGTTGAGGGAAGACCTGGGTAGGAAATTGGGGAGGGGAGAATGAAGAGGAATGTGGGCTAGGAGGTGGCCCCGGATTTAAAGAAGGCCTGATATGAAGGATGAGAGAGTACCGAAGAGGTTCAGTGATGTGAATGATGGGGCAGATTGGGGAGCCCTGGAGGGTTTAATACAGAGGTGGGGGTGTAGTAAAGACGGTTTGGGAGGTGAGTTTATTAAAAAAACCTACTCATATTGGGCCCAGAGTGATCATCCAGTGTTGCGAAGCTGGAAGCCAAAGAGGACAGTCTAGAAGAGAGCTTAAGACTAGGACTTAAACCAAGGATAGGTTCAAGCAACTGTGGGAGGGTGGCTCTATATAAAAATGGGGTTTGAATGAAATGACACCTGGAAGGTGCCCATCCTTGCAAGGAGAACTATGTATTGACTAAAGGCCTTGGCGAGGAAGCTGCAAGGGTTAAGGTCATAGAGGAATGTGGGAGCGGACCTGGGAATGCTAGAAAGAACCCCTGCAGGTCTAAAGTCAAAGACCAGAGAAGTGCTGGGAACCCAGGACCTCTGGCAGTATGTGGGGGCCATATAGGACTGTAGTACCGAGGAATCCAGAGTTCCAGGAACCCCTGGAGACTGGACTTATTGGAGACAGGCCTGGCGAGACTATCTGTCGGGATGCCGATTCCAGAGACAGGAAACAAACTCTTGGGGTCCAGGATCGGGTGGACGGTGAGGCTAGCTGAGTGCCCTTGTTCCTGCAGGTACATTCGTCCACTGCACACCCTCCTGAGTGCACTGGTAGTGGTGGTGGCCCTCGGTGTGCTAGTGTGGGCTGCTGAAACCCGTGCAGCTGTGCGCCGCTGCCGTCGCAGCCACCCTGCTGCCTGCCTGGCTGCAGTGCTTGCCATAAGCCTCCTCATTGTCGGGGCCGTGGGCGGCGCTTTCACCTTCCTGCTCTGCATCACAACCCCGGTGCTTTGTGAGTCTCTACTCTCCCTGTCTTAGCTGGGAAAATGGACTGCTCATGCTTGAACACTAGGCCTGCCTCGCACTGGTTCCTGGTCTAAGAGGGGACTGGAAACCCTGAAGGATATACATGCCTCCATTAACTGTCTTCCCTAGCTCTCTTTATTACCGTATTTTGGGTTTTCCCTTGTTAAGTGCCTTAAATTGTCCAAGTCCTAATTTACTGGGATGTTTTTCCTGGCCACATCTCCCATAGCAGGCTAGCCTGCCTCTGGGTAAATTCCGCATTGTAGGCTGCAAGCTAAGGCCCCTGACCCTCTCTTGGTATTGCCCACAGTGATCCTGCTGCATGCTTCACTGCGCCTGAGAAACCTTAAAAACAAGATTGAGAACAAGATCGAGAGCATTGGTCTAAAGCGGACGCCAATGGGGCTGCTCCTAGAGGCACTGGGACAAGAGCAGGAGGCTGGATCCTAGGACCCTGGCATCTACATCCTGGATCTAGACGGCCCCCCACCCCATACCCAATATGGACCCTTTTCTCAGCCATTAAAATAGGAGCCTAGAGCCCTCTGGCCTGCAAAAAATAAAAGACACCTGTGACTGCTTACTCCAACCCTAAACTAGTCATCTCTTACCCCCCAGCCCGTTACCTAGGGACTAAAGTCTTCAGTCCTGATTTTGAGACTCCGTAACCTACATCGAGCCTTGAAACTGGGTTTTTTTAAGCCAGAGCATCCATAGCCAATCTCAAAACTGGATCAAGAGATACTCCCCTAACCCCAGTCTGAGACTGGTCTTCCATACTTCAAAGCTAGGGCTTGGGGCAGGACATTCCCAACTCTTGAGCTCTAAACTAAGGATTTTTCAGACCCTCCCCCAATCTGGCTTAGAACCCAGGTTAAGACGTGGCCAAATCTTGAGCTTAAATCCCAAGTGTCCTCAGTCCTCACCCCATTGAACCTAGATGACCCTAACCCTCCCCAGACCAAATAGCTTCCCTCCAACTCTATGTAGAGGTTTTCTCCCGTCCCCACAATGTTCCTAGTATTGAGGACCAAGGTATGGGGCTAGCTAGCAATAGCCCCCGCTGGCAATGGAGCACATGTATTAGTGTTCCTGCAACAATAAAGCCGGTGAATCTCAAGCTTGTTTGGCCTCCTGTGTGAAGTTCTTGTACCTTTCAATGAACAACCCAGTGGCTGTCTTCAGTTCTGCTGGACCATACCTGACTGGGTTTAAATATTTCTGCTGAAAGGTGACTTCTATGGCCCGCAAGCCTGCTGCCTCTGAATTAACATTAATTAAAACACAGGGACGTAGAAATAGGTACTATCATTTTGGATATTCTCTTCTTATAAGTAGACCAGGAGTATAAGTGCAGGGAGACAAAGAAGCTGCCCCATCTCACAAAGCAAGTGAAGTCAACACATGTATGTTAGCTGGACATTGTGACGCCGGGAATCCCAGCAGTGAGGAGCAAGGGGACTATGAGTTGTGGCCAGCCCTGGCTACATACAATCTAGCTCAAGAAGACAAAACACATGACACCATTGTAAGCTATTTCCAGTGTTTTTTCTCCCCATAAGAATATTTTTTTTTTCGAGACAGGGTTTCTCTGTGGCTTTGGAGCCTGTCCTGGAACTAGCTCTGTAGACCAGGCTGGTCTC
>NC_022016.1:34816958-34842006 GCF_000317375.1 Microtus ochrogaster
ACAGGGTTTCTCTGTGGCTTTGGAGCCTGTCCTGGAACTAGCTCTGTAGACCAGGCTGGTCTCAAACTCACAGAGATCAGCCTGCCTCTGCCTCCTGAGTGCTGGGATTAAAGGCGTGCGCCACCATCGTCCGGCAAGAATATTTTGTTTTCTGACTGCCGTGGTTGTACATGCCCTTTATGCCAGTATAGATGGATCTCTGAGTACAAGGCCAATGTGGTCTACAAGTGAGTTCCAGGCCAGCCATGGCTACACAGTGGGTCCCTGTCCTGTCTAATAAATATATACATATAATCTGGTCTTAACTAGAGGTGTGGGTTCCTGTGATGAAGCAGACAAAGAAACAATCCAGCGGTTCAGTTTATACATTTATTATAGAAATCCCCTTCCAGTGTGAGTAGTGTCTTGGGCCCAGATCCATTGATACAAAAAGAAAATTTAACACCAGGTAAAGGGGGTAGGGGAACCCCCAGTTCCAGAAAGTCACACACAATATAGAAAACACAGCTTATGTGGATTTGTTTAAAAAGTGGTAAATAGAGGAATGTCAAGGAGGACATGATGTGGCCTGTGGCCCATGGCCAGATGTCACCTGAGGGTTTTGCTGGCATCGACCAGTTGCCAGGTTTAACCACTGCAGCATCCCAGGATGGGACATACTCAAATGGCTCTGCTTCTTGACAAACTCTTGTATAGCCTCCTGACCAGGGAAGGTCAGCACAGAGGCCACGGGCAGAGACAGAGACAACAGCTCCTTCAGGCACCCCACCTAGACTTCCGTCCTTCCAAATGTGGACAGGAGCCCATTTGTCCAAGAACTCTAGTGGGAGGAGGCAGGGAGTTCTCTTCATAGCTGTCTCTTAACCCCCGAGACTCTATATGGTCCATTTTGTTGAGGTGGGGTGGTGGCTCCTGAATGGAACAGGCTGGGCATAGGGACAGGAATGAACCCAACCAGGACTGAGCTCACAGCTTCCCTTTTATAAAATACCTAGTGTTGGGCAAAGACAGTGAATAATAAATCACAACTGTAAACAGAAATGGAGGAAGGGGCAGAGTCCCCAAACCATCATCCCCCTCTTTGAAGCTAGCTGGGGCCCTCCAGTCCCCCAGCACAGGATGAGAAGAGATGCAGGAGTATCGGACATCCTTCTGGGCCCCAAAGAAGCCAGGGGTCCTGTGAGATCAAGCAGTTGTCCCTCAGAACCAAGAGCAACCACATCCCAGGGCTCAGCGAGGTTGACTGCATGTTCCCCAGACTGGACTATGTCCAGACCAACAAGAGGCTTATCAGGAAGGGTCAGACCAATGTCCCTGGGGTCTGGGGATCAGAACTGGAAGACTGTTCCCCCTCTAGCGTCAGGTCACTTAAACGAGCGCTCAGCTCCGGGGGATACAGGAAGTCCGTGTAGTATCTTTAGAAAGGACAGCAGGAATCCGGAAGACAGGGAAGGGAAGGGAAGAGAGGAAGAGACAGACAAGACACACAGAGAGAGGAAAAGAGGCTTGTTAAAGAGGTGGAGACAGGCGCAGGACAGCACCTTCAGGCTCTTAAGCATGGGGTATGGAGTTTAGAAGAGAAAGCCATGGAGCACGTATGTCCCTTCTTCCCAGCACCCTGACTTCAAGGCTCGCTGCCAGCTGTCATGTACTAGGGAGAATACATAGAATCGAATCCTTCTAAAGCTTGGGAAAGAACTCCTGCTACCAACATACCAGATCCCCCTCAGCAGGACTCTAAGAACTAATGCAGGTCATGTCTGATAAAGTGACCCCATGCCAAGACCGCAGCTAGTTTCCTTGTAGGCCCACTCATCAGCTATCTTGACAAAGTGCTCCCTGGTCAGGATACATTCAGCATCTCAATCAATACCCCTACCCATCAGCAAAAGCACCCCCATACCTGCCGGAGACAGGGGGTGCTGTGAAACTCCTCGAGTGCGGGAGCGGTGCCTGGCTGGGAGGACCATATAGTGCCTGGCCCACTTCATAGCAGCGGGCATGGAGGAAGGGTGCGTGTGTTGGGCCCACATGTGGAAGCACAGGTCGGCGCTGGGGCCCCATGGCCAGTCCCGAATTCCGGATGTACCAGTCCCGGAGCCCCTCCAGGGCAAGGTTCTTATGGCCGCCTCGCTCACCAGCTGGAGGTAGCCGGGTGGGTGGCGGCATCCAGAGTAATGGGTTTGGATGCACTTCCAGACCCTCCACAGCTTCTGGGGGCAGGCCACAGGGCCTGGAACGAATGGCACGGGTGTTGGGGTCTTTGCTGCGGAGAAGGGGGCTGCTGCCATCAGCTGCATATATGGGTGGAGGACCAGGCAGCATGGCAAGGAGCCCATCTCTGCGGGAAAGGGGTCCTGGGACTTCAGGAGCAGGCAGCAAATCCCCCCAACCTGCCCCACCAGCACCACGGGGCAAGCCCCGGTCCAATGAATAGTCCAAGAGGAAGTCTCCACACACAGGTGGGAGTCGGGGGGGTCCACGGGATGCAGGGGCAGCTGAGCTAGGTCGGGCAGCCCGAGGAGGGTCTGGGGGACCAGCGGTGCGGGAGGAGAAGGCAGGGACTGGTTGGGGGCGCTCATACAGCACCTCACTGCTCTTGCAGACTGGGGGACCAGCAGCAGGGGGAGCCAGGGGGGCAGGTGGAGATCCTGCTCCCCCAGCAGCTGCCCGGTCCACCAGCAGGGCCTCAGAGCTATTGCTGCGGCGGGTGCGAGCTGTGAAGAGGGAGGCCCGATCTGAAGCAGGGTCAGGCCGAGGAAAGCCCATCTGTGAGTCCTGACTACCCGACCACTGGCGAGAATGGAGGCCTTCCGGTCTGGAGAACAGAGGTGCGGTAAGAAGAGCAGGGTCAGAAAAAGAAGACAAATGACGAGTGCCCTGACTGCCCCATCTCATTCTGAGCCTTCACTATCTCTAACACAGGACCAGTATTAGAAGTCGTGTGCATGTAGCTACTAAGCAGTGTGTGTAAGGGCCACTGAGATTTGGCCCCAGACGGGAAGCCAGAGGGTAGGGCATGGAAATGCTCACCAGGATAGGGCCGCAGCTCTTACAGTAAATGTTTCTGGGAACGGGACGGAAAGGCTAGCTAAGGAAGGACATACACAGGCACCCTCCTGATCCCACAGCTCCTATTCTCCTGCTAAGGCTATTCTCATGGCTCCTTTCTACCTCCTGAAGGAAGCCCTAGGCCTTACAACCGGAACTAAAGGCTTTCTGAACTCTAACCCACCAGGTCTATGAACCAGCCCCAAACAACTGTAAACATGCCCCCAAAAGACAGGGATTCTGTTCACAGCATGGGAAAAGTAGGCATTTAAGGACTTAAGGAACGTTATAGTTTGGCATGTCAAGGCTGACTAGTTTAAAAATTTGCATGGGCTCCAAACTTGAGAACTTTGGTTTACTCACAAGTTACTTAATTAACCTTTCTGTGCCTCAGTTTCCACTCCTATAAAATGCAAATAATAGCACCTCCACAGGGGGACCTTAGGATGACAAAGGAGTTGCTATCCACCACAAATGCTACCGATTATTAGCAGAAAGTAGGCATTTGATACATGCTACCCAACATGCATTGTACCTGTGTCTCTCAAAGGCAGATAGTACACTCACTTCACAAACGAGGAAGGAAAGATTCAGAGAAAGAAAATGACTTATCCCCAAAAATGCAGGAAAGCCCATACTCAATCTCTCACGCCTCTGCCTCCAATTCCCACGCCAGCTTCTAGCCACCTTTCAAAGCCCAGTTGCCCATGTCCCACATCTTTTGGAAATTCCTATTCAACATCTACAGTTCGAACTAAAGGTTTTCTCCTCTGATACTCAGACCCACCCTCAAGAGTCCCCTTACTTGCAAAGCCGGGGGCCAGTGCCCCGGGTGAGGACAGGGGTGGCAGGCACACTTCGCCCCTCAAAACTGGAGGCACTCCTGGGCAGCGAGCGGGTGGGGCTAGACAGAGATGGCAGGCCCACATCGGGACCCAGGTTAGAAACCGCACTCACCAGTAGGCCCTCCTGCCAGCCCAGGCTCAGGACCCCACTCCCAGTCCCAGGAAAGGAGGAAAAGGTTCCTCTTTACCTGGTGGGGCTGGCCACAGAGTTGCGCCGGCTCTTCAGGTCTCCATAAATATCCGAAGGGGGAGGTTTCCATGGGGCTCGCCGCTCAGGGCTCCCTCCGGATACTGCCCGAAACTGGTCCCAGGCCTTTGGTGGTGAGGGGCGCTCAGTTAGAGAGTAGCAGCTATGAGGGTCCTCTGGGTAGAAGGGAGAATAGGGTAGAATTGAATGAGAGAGGGCCTGGAAGGAGCAGGGCAGGTTTGGGGGTGGGGCACCGACAAGCTAAGAGAGGTAGCAAGGCAAACGTAGGAGCTGACCTGTAAGGTCTAGGGCAGAGGAGGCGGAGACAGGTGAAGCTAAGGGCCCATGGGAGCATGGGGCAGGGCTAAAGAAGAGCTACAGTAGGAGGGGCTGAACCAACAGATATTCTGAGAGGACTCGGGAGGGGTGAGCCAGGCTGGGGGATAGTTCTCACCATTATCATGGCTGGCCCCTGACTCTGAGAGGGAGCTGCTCTCCGAATGCAGAACTACATCCTCTACAAGGGAGAAAGGGAAAGGCACCCTGTCACTCCAAGGTCTGAATTCCATCCCTGCACCACTGGATAGCATCTCTGTGTGCACTGTGTGCACTGCCTTCTGCTACCTGATTCTGGCGCCTCCCAAAGAAGAATCCATCTTTGCCAGACACACAGACCTCTAATTCCAGCTACCTAAGAGGCTTCATGAAGCAGTGTGCATGTGTGTGTGTGTGTGCGTGTGCGTGTGCGTGTGTGTGTGCGTGCGTGCGTGTGTGTGTGTGTGTGTGTGTCTGTCTGTATGTAAAATAAGTTCAATGCCGGTCTGGAACATGGAATGAGTTCAAGACCAGCCTGGGCAACTTACCAAAATCCTGTCTCAAAATAAAAAGTAAGAACAAAACAAGGGAACAGAGCAGTGCTGGTGCACGCCTTTAATCCCAACAGAGGCAGATGGATCTCTGTGAGTTCGAGGCCAGCCTGGTCTATAGAGTGATTTCCAGAACAGCCAGGTCTACACAAAGAAACCCTGTCTTGAAAAAACTTAAAACAAAAAAAAAAACCAATGTGCTGGAGAGATGGCTCAAGGTTAAGAACACTTGCTACCCTTGCAGAGGACCTGGGTTCGGTTCCTACACCAGGCACTTCACAACAGTCTCTAACTCTAGTTCCAAGGGTTCCAAAGCCACTAGCCTCCACAAACACCCGTATGTGTGTGGTAAATGTAAACTCACGTAGGAACACATACATGTAAATAAAAATGAATAACTACTTTTAAAAATAAAAACAAAAGCCAGGTAGTAGTGGCGCACGCCTTTAGTCCTAGCATTTGGGAGGCAGAAGGAGGCAGATCTCTGTGAGTTTCGAGGCCAGCCTGGTCTACTGTACAGAGCGAGTTCCAGGATAGTCAGGACTACACAGAAATACCCTGTTGAGGAAAAACTAACTAAATAAATAAATAATAAAAATAAAGAAGAGGGCTGGGCGGTGGTGGTGCACGCCTTTAGTCCCAGCACTCGGGAGGCAGAGGCAGGCGGATCTCTGTGAGTTCGAGACCAGCCTGGTCTACAAGAGCTAGTTCCAGGACAGGCTCCAAAAAAACCACAGAGAAACCCTGTTTCGAAAACAAACAAACAAACAAACAAAAAACTAAAGAAGAGGACTGGGGATGTAGCTCCATGGTAGAATGACTTTCTAGAATGCTGATCGGCCTAGGTTCAAGTCCTCTGAACCTCAAGTCCGCTCATTACAATTCTGCTTGATGGGCGTTCCCCTTGTAAGTCCTGCTCACCTCTCTGCCTTCAACGGCTGCTCAGCCACTCCACCACTCCTATATGTGTAAGCCACAGTCCATTCTCAGGGTCATTTTCCCACGCACTGGAGGGATGTGGGACCTGCCTTACCTTGACTGAGCTGAGCAAGGCGTGTGCCCATGCAGACACCCTGGGCATTGACTAATGCTCCTGCAGAGAGTGGCAGCACCGGGAGGCCAAGGCGGGCCCGGAAGTCCCTGAGCTGCTCTTCCAGCTCGTGCAGCCTCCGCAGGGCATCCACCTGCACTTGGCGCCGCCGCCGCCTCTGCTCTCCAGTAAGGTCAGGAGCCAGGGCCAGGCGGCGGGCAGCAGCTGCAATCTGCTGCTGCACAGACACCTCACGCTCCAGGGCCTCAAGAGCCAGCTCCTGCACAAGCCAAGAGGGGTGGAACAGAGCTAAATCATAGAAATGACTACCCAAGTAGCAGAAAGTTGGCAGAGCCCATCTATACTGGAAATGGGGCCTGTTCTTCCTGGGGGAGTCTGTTTGCCTCAAGGGACAGAATGAGGAGGTGGGCCTATGTATCTTCTAAAGATAGGAAGCTTGTCTTGACAAAGTTGGGGGTCCCATACTGCACGGGGGACCCACCAGTTCAAACTCTTTCCCTTCTTAGCTCCTCCCACTCCTGGCCATAACCCTCATTCTGCCCTTGTTTGCCCCTGCCCCTCACCAGCACCATCCTGCTCCCCACACCCAACTGCTTACCTCAGCAGGACACAAGGAGTGGTGTACTGGGTTCAGGTGTGGTGGAGGGTAGGCACGTGCTGCAGGGGGCCTCCGGCGTACCAACTGAGGACGTTCACCAGGCTCCAGTGGGCACTCAGGGGGCAGCTGGCCAGTTAGCTCCTGGAGGGGACAGGGACAGAAACTACAAGGGTTAGTTGGAGAGATGACATAAAGTAGTAAGGGTACAAGAAACTATATCTTCCAAGGAGACTGGCCTTGCCCAATACTCCACATAGATCAGGTTCCTTCTCTCAAGATCTCTACCACCAGGGTAGGAAGTGTGGACCCTAAGTCCCTCAGTGGCTCCAAAAAAATCTCTGGGACATTGGGTATCTTGGAAATCTGGAGCCCAGAGTTCTTAGTTTTTATAATTATAAAAGCCCACTCTATATGCTGCACATATAACACAGGGACTGGTCTTCTGAATCCCATTAGAGTGCGTGTGTGTGCGTGCGCGTGTGCGTGCGCCTACGCCTGTAGCTGTGCATATGTGTAGGCCAGAGGCCAATCTTGGATGATGTTGTTACTCAGGATACTATCTACTTTTTTCTTTGAGACAAGGTTTCTTTCTCACTGGCTTGGGACTTGCTGATTAGGGTAGCCTGGCTAGTCAGAACGCTCCAGGGAAGCCATCTGGTTTCTGCTTCTCCAGCACAGGATTGCAAGTGCTGGCCACCACGCCCGGCCATTCTTTTTCCATAGTTTCTGAGGGTTGAACTCGGGGCCTTATGTTTACATGGTCAACTGAGCAATTCCCCATCCCCTGAGCCCTACTATTCCTTCAGGAAAAGCGTGTGGACACTCACACTGAGAAGGGAAAATCAGAGCTATGTACCATAGCCAGCTGTGGTACATCATGCCTAGAAATTCCAGTTCTTGGGAGGCTAACGCATGAGCTAGAGACTACCCTAGGCTACAGTGAGAGTTCTAAGTCAGCCTGGGCTACAGAGCTACAGAGTGAGACCCTGTCTCAGAAAACAGATGAACAGATGGATAGATGGGCTAGTGGAGAGAAGGGAACAATAATTCACCTTGCGTCAGTTCAGGATGAGCTCTGTTGCCCAATTTTGGAAACAGTTCTCACTTTGGGGACGGGAAGTTTAAAATTATTGACAAGTGACTATGGATCAGCATTGGCATATTTCACTGATACTGTGACATCTAAGTCAAACTATGAGGATACACAGGGTGACAAGAATTCCTAACTCCCAGACAGTAGTCTGCATGCCTAGACACCCTGGCTCCTCACCCTATCCCACCTACCCCGCACCTCCTCACCCCCACCCCCACCTAATAGCCCTGGGGTGAGGCCCTCACCGCCTCCTGCAGACAGACTTTTCTGAGCTCTTGAAGCTTCAAGCTCAGAGCCTCTTGCAGGGCCCGCTGGCGGTCAAGCAGCCCTCGAAGACGCTCTGACTTCACCTGGGGGGCAGCCTCTCCAAACAGGGCAGCTGCGCAGGGGGAGGGAGCAAAGATGAAGACAACCAGGACATCTTGGAGCAACTGTGGGGACAGGGACCAACGCTTCCCAAGCAGGCACATGGAGACTCGGGGTAGGGAGGGGACAGCAGGAAGTGGAGGCAGCCGCTGACCTGGGGCATTGAAGGTAGGGGAGCTGATCAGCTGACCTTTGACTTCCATCCTTGTACTGTCTGGAGGCTGTGGCTGGTGGCTGGACAAAGCCTGGCAGTGACACAGCACAGAAGGCATTAAGGAGGCATATCCCACGACACCCCCAGTCCCAAGGCCGGTCCTACTGCCTATCTTCCAGCCAGGAACAGAAAGTACCCCGGGCTCCACCCACCTACCTGGCCTGCCCACTCAGAATCTGTGTCAATGTCTGGACCCACTTGGCCTGGTACCTTGGTTCCCTTCCCATTGAGTGCTGACACAGTGAGTGGGAAGCTGGGCAGACTTACAATGCCTCCTCAGAGGCCCATAGGCCACAGCCAGGAATCTCACCTAGGGAGAGAATTAATGGTACAGGTTCAATTGAGTATACCAACCGCGAGCACGTATTCAGCCTTGGGTGCCTGGAACAGTTATCTACTCTATCACAATGAATCTTTGAAACCCCTCAGGCAGGAGCTCCGTCATTATTACCTTTCCTTAGGAGATGAGGGGTGGAAAGCACAGAGAGCTGAAATAATTGCCCAGTAAAGGGCTTCACATAGGACAACCCCTCTGGTTCTATACAGTTCCTCAAGACAGCAGCTCCAATCCTGCCATTTGCCTCTTGAGCACCTCGGTCCATCCATCAGGCAGAAGGGCCTTTGCCCAGGCTGTGGCCACAGTCTAGGGCACTGGTTCCAGCCTCTCACCAGCGGAACCTTGCTTCTCACTTATTTTGGAGCTGTTTGAGTTTCAGCACACAGTCTCACTCTGTAGACTAGGCTAGCCTGAAAGTAACTGTGTTCAAGCTGCTCTTGAACTCACAGCGATCCTCCTGCCCCAGTCTGTCACATGCTGGGATTACAGGCAGGCACTACCATGCCCAGCTCATTCTGGGGCTTAGCTGCCGCTTTCAGAGGTGGTTCCTGAGTGCCACCCTCTCCCAGCTGCCGCTGAACAAGAGCCTGGGCCTCCCTGTACTGCCATTTGGATAGGGAGCAGGTCTGCCCCAGGGAATCAGTAGCTCCAGCACCCCAAATGCTCCTGCACACAGCAAGTAGCCCACAAATGTACGCCAGCTGGCTGAACAAGTAACCGAGTGAACAAATGCAAGAGAGCCGAGCCAGGTATCCAGACCGATCTGGCTCTGTACGCGTTCTAATTCCACCCTGCTGCCCTGATGTAGCAAGGAGTGCTCCTTGACTCCAGGGTCCCTCCAGCTCCTCCTCCCTCCCACCCTCTTCTGAAACTAGCACAGAAGTTATCCTGCTGGGATGGGTGAGAAGAGCCATCCACAGCCATGGATAACCCATTATCTGCCCTTTTCTGTCCCTAGAAGCCCTGGATGGCCATGGAGCCTGCTTTGGCTAGCTGCCAGCCCTCCTTCTGCTTCTTTGGAGTTTGCTCCCTCCCTCCCATATCCTGCTTGGTCCCCCGCTGGGCAACCAGGTGACATCACCTCCCACCACCTGTGCTAACCTCCAAGGTAGGTAACTGGGAAGGCCTAATGGAGACAGCAGAGTTCCCATTTTAACCTACCTTGAATTTCACAGCTTGTCGTGATGTTCTAGAAAAGACCCAGACAAGCAAGGAAGCCTGGCTCTAAGCTCCTTCTCCACGTCCACACTGTAGGGTATAATCAAACTGCCTACAAGGTCCCCCCAGTTTATCTGTTGTCTTCCTGGCTGTCTCACAGGGTCTGTGACCCTCCCTCAAAGGACTCATGGACTATCCTCAACATCAACGTGAGACAATCCCCAAATCCAGACACTATGCAGTACAGAGGTTCAGTACGGCAGGGGTTCTTTGATGTCCAATCTCAGCTTCCTCTGTCCCTCAGTTCCTAGAACTCCTACTTTTCCCAGGTCCCATTTTAGTTTGGAAAACTTTTCACAAGGCTGGCCTGAACCCCTTTCCACCCCAACAGAAAGCCAACTCCCCTGACCTCTGGGTCCATTCACCCCGTTCGCAACCATCAGTCTCATGCTCGTCATTCGAGTGCCTCAACGCTTCCTTCTTTAGATCAGAGCATCGTGGACGTCAACACAGGGTCCAGACAGGAACCCCGACTCCACCCTGTCAGCCTGACCTCAGGGACATAGCTAGGGCATGAGTCATTGGGTCACTGGGCAGGCTAGACTCGGGTCAACGCCCCACACCTCCATACCTGACTCAGGAACCTTTGCTTCTACTCTGCTGTGCTCTGCACACTTGCTTTGGGACTTAGTGCTGCCTCCCACCAAGATAAGATAGCGAGAAAGCAGTCCACCGCCACCCCTCCATCACCACCACCCCTGTGTCACTAGCGCACCCTCACACAGGCCTCCGAGACCCTCCTATCCGCCCCAGGGCCTTGTCATTCTGTGTCCTGTTGCTGGGACAGACTGTAGTATGAGAGTCACGGAGGGCACATGCGGGGACACACACACACACACACACACACACACACACACACACACACACACACCCAGAGGCAGGCCCAGCAGGTTTTTCAGGTCTGCCCTTCTGACACCATAGCTGAGAAAAATTCCTGGCTGTAATGACTGTTTACAACCAAGATACTTCACCTGGGTGGCACTCCAACACTGTCAATGAGAGCCCCCAGTTCCACATCCTGCCATCACTTGAACAAATACACACGCAAAGTCTGGACTGCTCCCCAGTGCTCCCCCCCCACACACACACACACAGCACACCCTTTTCCATCAGTCTGGGTGAACAAATAGAGGGAGAAACAGAGCCTGAACAACATGGTTTCTAAATAGTTCAGTTGGCCTTTTCAGAGGCACTAGCCCTGATAAAGAGGCCACTCTGAAAAGTGGGAGGGATGGGGCAGAGAAGAGGGGGCTGAGTCTCTTTGCTCCATTCTTCTTCCTCCATTTCCAACCCAAAATTGCTCTCTATCAAGAAAGGAGAATGGACATGTGGGAATTTGCCCTGCTCCCCAGCTCCTCCTGTACAGAACACTGCCCCTCCTATCGCAACCCTTTATTGTCGATGGACTTCTCCCGCCTGACCAGGTTCTCTGGAAGATCACTTCAGTACACTGCACCCCAGCCCTCAATCCCTGCGCCTTCACAGTCTCACACCCCTGGCCCATTGCTCCGAGGTACTCACCAATGCCAGAGTACTGTATGACAGCCTCGAACAGCTCAAAAAGCACAGTTGTCTCGTCCAGGCCCTAGCTCTCCTGGCAGTAGAAGAGAACAGCAGTGACTGCTGCCTTGGCTGCCTCCCACTAGGTAAGGCCCAGCCTACCTGGACAGGAACTGGGCTGGCCCATACCTTTTAACCCTTACCTGCCGGCTTCCAGGGTTCCTGGGGAAGCAGTGTCTGGGACCAGGTGCCTCACTCAGGGAGCCCAACAGGGCCAAGAAGAAAGCACAGAACTCTCTCCTCACTGCAGACACCTAAGAAAGAACTGGGGAAGAAGCGCTAAGAGCTGTAGGAGCAGCCAGCCACTGCTTCTCCTGCCTCTACTGCTGCCGAGATCCCCAGGCCACTGGTGCCTGCCTATACAAGGTAGCACCTCGGGGAATGGGGGCTAGGAAGCTGAAAGGTACACACGTACACACACGTACACACACGTACACACACACACACACACACACACACCTGTTTTGTTTTGTTTTTTTTTTTTTTTATTCTGAGCAGGGTGCACTACCTCTCCAGACTCTGATCCTTCCCTCCCAGAGCAATGCAGGGATAAAAGAAGGTCTTGGGGAAAATTTTTCCCATAATTAGGTTAATGGTTTTCTAAGCTGCAGAGAGAAGTTAACAGAGTTTCTCTTTGTGGCTCTGGCTGTCCTGGACCTCACTCTATAGACCATGCTGGCCTCGAACTCAGAGATTTACCTGCCTCTGCCTGCCAAGTGCTGGGATGGAAGAGGACATGTGCTACCACTGCCCAGCAGAAGCTAACCTTTCTAAGGAGGACCAGATCCCAAGCCACCATCTTCCATAGTCCAGGAAGAAATAATCCTGGTTTCTGCTCTACAAACCAGAGAGATGGCACAGAAAGAGCCTTGTCTGAACAAGGCATGGGAAGTTGGGCCTTGGCAAGGTGAAAAGGCCTGCCTAAGAACATGATGATGTAAAACATAAGGAGCCAGGAAGTGGGGGTGCACACCTTTAATCCCAGCACTCTGAGGCAGAGGCAGGGGGATCTCCGTGAGTTTGAAGCCAGCCTGGTCTACAGAGTGAGTTCCAGAACAGCCAGAACTGTTACACAGAGAAACCCTGTCTTGGAAAAACAACAAGGTGGGCATGGTGACGCACACCTTTGATCCTAGCACTTGGGAGGCAGGAGCAGGCTGATCTCTGCAAGTCTGAGGCTAGCCTGGTCTACAGAGCATGTTCCAGAACAAAACAAAACAAAATCAGTGTGAGAAGGAGCTTAGAATCAGAATGCTAGAGTTGGACCCTGGGCTAGAGGTGGCCTGTGGCTGCTCCCAAAGGCAGACGGGACAGACAGCTCAGACTTCTGTATCCTAGCATATTCTTCCCAATTCCTCCTGCTTAACATTTGTGGCCTGAAGCGAAGCTTTATGGTCAACAAGGAAATTGAGAGCTCTGAGTCCCTATAATGTCCCTCAACACAACCCTACCTGGGCACATTCTAAGCCCATCCTGGGCACATTCCAAACATCTTCTACTCCAGGTAACATGATCTGCTTTGTGACTGCAGAACCCAAACCTAACCCAGATTCCTTACAGAAGGCTGGGCCATGTGTGGACAGGGATGGCTGTTTGGCTGTTCTTGCCCATGCCCAGGAGAAGAACTTAGAGAAGGATTCCCTCAGTCCCATGCTATTAGGGCTTCCTACACACCTTTCTTCCTGGTTGTGAAATTTATGGCGTGCACCACTGCTGCAGCCAGCGCAGCCTGGATAGTCAAGACTGGCGGGGGATGCCGGGATTGACACATGGAGGCCTCTTTTCAGGTGGAAAAACAGCAACCTTTATTTTGTCCTAAACTAAGGCCTTTTATACCTCTACTGCTTCTGTGGAAAACCAACAGCCAGAAAGAACACAAACATCCTTGTCAATTACAGAGCACAAGGAAGTTCCGCTGTCGGTCAGGGGGAGTGAGGGCAGCTGGATCACAACACACCACAAAGTGCCCTGCTGTTTCCTTCCCACTTCGCTCTCCTTTGGTGTACTGGTGGAGGCGAGCAGCAGGCACAGGAGCAGCTAGGTGAATACTTCTGGGGACTATCATCCTGGCCATGGCCTCCCTTTCCCATCTTGTAGATCAGCAGACATGGCGGGAAAATGCATGTCTATAATCAGGGACAAGAGAAATGAGAAAAATTGGCTAATAATGCAGATGGAGCCTTGGAGTTTAGGTTACCATAAAATGGAGGGCAAAAACTGTTACCTCATCCATAAAATGAGCAAAATAGACAACAGAGATCAATGAACTTTAGAAGGTATTTCATAGTACATGTAACTCACACCAAATCATTAACAACCTTTCGCAAGAACAAGAAATTTGGAGTTGGACAGATGGCTCAATAGTTAAGCGTATATACTGCTCTTCCAGAGGACCTGAGTTCAATCCTGAGCACCCATGTTACGTGGCTCATAACCCCCTATAACCCCAGTTCCAGGGGTCTAATACCTCTACCTTCTGGGGGCACCTGTGCACATGTACTCGAACACACACACACAGGGTTAAAAATTAAATCTTTTGCTGGGCAGTGGTGATGCACACCTTTAATTACAGCACTCAGGGAGGCAGAGGCAGGCGGATCTCTGTGAGTTCAAGACCAGCCTGGTCTACAAGAGCTAGTTCCAGGACAGCTAGAGCTCTTACACAGAAAAACTCTGTCTCGAAAAAACAAACAACAACCAAAAAATAAAATAAAATAAATCTTTCAAGAAATCTTAAAATTTGGCCATGTGGTGGTGGCGCACGCCTTTAATCCAAGCACTCAGGAGGCCGAGGCAGGCGGATCTCTGAGTTCGAGGCCAACCTGGGCTACAGAGTGATTTCTAGGATAGCCAGAGTTACACAGAGAAACCCTGATTCAAAAAAGTTAAGATTTTATTTATTTACTTACTTTCGTTTTGTTTTGTTTTTGAAACAGGGTTTCACTATATAGCTCCCAGTGTCCTGGAACTTGCTGTGTATGCCACACTGGCCTCAAACTCATAGAAATCCACCTGTGTCTGCCTCCCAAATCCTGGGATTAAAGGCCACTGATGTTGCCCTGAACGTATGTCTGGAAACCATGTGCCTGCAGTGCCTGTGGAGGCCAGAAGAGGGTAACAGGCCCCAAGACCAGAGCAACAGATGGTTGTAAACCATCATGTGAGTGTTGACAATTCAAATCAGTTCCTCTGGAAGGGCAGCTAATGTTTTTAATTGCTGAGACATCTCTCCAGCCCCAACAATTTTGTCTGTTTGTTTGTTTGTTTGCTTGCTTGCTTGTTTTTAAAGAACGATAAATCTGAGGCTTGAGAGATGTCTTAGTGGTTAAGAGCGCTTGCTGAGGGGCTGTAGAGATGGCTCAGGGGTTAAGAACACTGGCTATTCTTCCAAAGGACCCCGGTTCAATTCCCAGCAGCCACATGGCAGCTCACAACTGTCTGTAACTCCAACTCCAGAGGACCTGAGGACACCTTCACACAGACACACATGCAGTCAATACACCAATGTATATAAAAATAAATAAATCTTAAAAGTAAAAAGGAGTGCTTGCTCCTCTTCTAGAGAACTGAGGACTGGGGTTTGATTTTCAGTATCCATATCTGGTGGCTCACAACCACCTTCTAGCTCGAGTGGAACCAATGCCCTCTTTTGACCTTTGGGGGTACCAGTACGCATGTTACATATATGGACACAGATACATATACATAAATAAAAATAAATCCACAGAAGCAGACTAGTTTTTAAAAAAAGTGGGAAATAGACAATGATTCCTGGGCCAAGTAAACAAGTGGGACTGAGTTCTGCACACACATCATTGCCCCACTCGGGAGTTTTTTCATTTGTGCATGCTAAGCAAGCATTCTGCCACTGGCTATAGCCCTAGTCCCACAATCTGAACAAACCTAGGTCTGACCTCTAAACACACATGCATGCTGTACAGAGAGCAAAAGGTGAGTCAGGGACTTAACTCTGTCACTTACTGGTCATGTGACTGTTTAGAAAAACCACTTTTCTGGGCCTCAATGTCCTCATCTGTTAAACAGAGAAACTGAGGTTGTGAAGGGAACATTATAGGAACTTGGAGAACTCCTCAATGATAACTTATAAAACAGTTGCCAGGCATAGGTGACCTTTATTCCTACCACTAAGGAGGCAGAGACAGGAAGCTCTCTATGAGTTCGAGGCCAGCCTGGTCTATATATTGAGTTCCAGGACAGCTAGGATTACATAGAGACCCTGTCTCAAAACAAAATTATAAAACAGAAACAGATACTCACAAAGTTATCGCAAGCAACTGACTTAATCCAAGCTTGCTAGGATACAGCAACTGGCTGGGTATTATAGTGATACTTTATCTGTATAAACAAATGAATGAATAAACAAAGCTTGCCTGAAGATCAGAAGGTAAAATTAAGTCACTAGAGGCTAGGCAGTGGTGTCACACACCTTTAACCCCAGGATTTGGGAGACAGTGGCAGATGGATCTCTATGAGTTCAAGGTCACCCTGGGCTACCAAAGATTAAAGCAGAAACAGATCCAGGTGGTGGTGGCTCACACCTTTAATCCCAGTACTAGTAAATCACACACCTTTAATCCCAGCTCTAAAGGGGACTATAATCCCAGCACTAAAGGGGAGGAGACAGATGTTCAGAGCTCAGTCTGCAGTCACCCAGCCTTGATAGAGATAAGATTTCTCTAGTGAAGCCAGGCGGTGGTGGCGCAAGCCTTTAATCCCAGCACTTGGGAGGCAGAGGCAGGCGGATCTTTGTGAGTTCGAGACCAGCCTGGTCTACAAGAGCTAGTTCCAGGACAGGCTCCAAAACCACAGAGAAGCCCTGTCTCGAAAAACCAAAAAAAAAAAAAAAAAGATTTCTCTAGTGGCTTGGCTGTTTTTCTGATCTTCATCTTGAACCCCAATACCTGTCTCTGGGTTTTTATTATTCGTCAGACAGGGTATCAGTACCCAAAGTGCATTGCTGTTATAATTACAAGTATTCCTCCGCAATGAATCAAACAGATATTTTTGGATGCTCCCTTTGACACAGAGCTGGTATCATTCAGCCTCACCCAATAAATCTGAAACAGATGTTTGGTTTTTTTTTCTTTTCTCGGGTAACCTTGTCTGAATTCTCCCTATCCAAAATCAAGAACTGAAAGTATTCACGGAGCCAAGAAGATGTCTTAGGGAAAAACCCTCGCAAAGTGAACCAAACGTGAGTTGTCAGACACAATGTCTCATGTCTGTAACGCCAGCACTCCTACAGCAAGATAGAAGGCAAAGACAGAAGAATTCCCCTGACGCATGTGGGCCAGCAAGCCTGGAATTGACAGTACCACAGCAAATGAGAGACTACCTCAAACAAATCAGAAGGTGGGACCAACACCTGAAGTCTTCCTCTGACAGCCACACACCAGCCCTCACACACAAGGGCGCACATTTACACAAAAATAAAGGGTAGCCAGCAGGATATCCCAGTGCCACCTGAAGCTTGAGGACTGACTTAAATTCCTAGGACTTAACATGGTGCAAGAAGGGAGCAGACTCCTGAAGGATGTCTACAAACACACACACACACACACACACACACACACACACACACACACACAAAAGCACCCCTGACTTCCACATACGATATAAATGTAAAAATATTATATAAAAATTGTTAGAGCTGGAGAGATGGCTCAGTGGTTAAGAGCACTGGCTGCTCTCCCAGAGGTCCTGAGTTCAATTCCTAGCACCCACATTATGGCTCACAACATCTGTAATGAGATCTGGTACCCTCTTCTAGGCACTCACACATAAAATATAAATAAATAATTTAAAAATTGTCTACAAAGAACTAAACATATTCAGATGCATTTGAGATAGACAGCTGGTATTGCAGCCTCTAGAGTCTCCCTTCTTGCCAAAAGCAGCCATATTTGAAAGAGGGTGTGTGTGCCTCCCTCCCCCGTTCTCTAACTTATCATTAAAGATGCACGAACTGGGAGAGCTGTGATGCCTGCCTGTAATCCCAGCACCAGGGAGGATGAGGCAGGAAATGTGCCTTGCCAGGCATGGTACCACACGCCTTTAATCCCAGCACTTGGGAGGCAGAAGCAGGTGGATCTCTGAGAGTTCGAGGCCAGCTTGATCTACAGAGTAAGTTTCAGGCAAACTAAGACTACATGTTGAGATCCTGCATGAAAAATAAAAAAATAGTATAAATAAATAAATAATGAGCTTTGCTATTGCCTGGACTGACCAGAGACTCCTGGGCTCAAGTAAACCTTCCACATTTGCTTCTTCTTTCTCTTTTCAGTTTTTTTTTTTTTTTTTGCTTTTTTCGAGACAGGGTTTCTCTGTGGTTTTGGAGCCTGTCCTGGCACTAGCTCTTGTAGACCAGGCTGGTCTCGAACTCTCAGAGATCCGCCTGCCTCTGCCTCCCAAGTGCTGGGATTAAATCTTTTCAGTTTTTCAAGACAGGGTTTCTCTGTGTATCTCTGGCTGTCCTGGAACTCACTTTGTAGATCAGACTAGCCTTGAACTCAAAATCCACCTGCTTCTGCATCCCAAGTGCTAGGATTTAAGGCATGTTGCCCAGTTTCAGTTTAGTACTTGGGTTTTTGTTTTTGTTTTGAGACAGGGTTTCTCTGTAGCTTTGGTGCCTGTACTGGAACTAGTTCTTGCAAACCAGGCTGGCCTTGAACTCACAGAGATCCGCCTGTCTCTGCCTGCCTACGCCTCCCAAGGACCGGGATTAAAGGTGTGCACCACCACCACTCGGCAAGACAGGGTTGTTTTGGAGCCTCTCCTGGAACTAGCTCTTGTAGATCAGGCTGGCCTTGAGCTCACAGAGATCTTCCTACCTTTGCCCACCGAGTGCTGGGATTAAAGGCGTGTGCCACCACCACCTGGGCACATTTGCTTCTTGAGTAGCTGGAGATACAGGGTTATAGTACTACCAGACTGAATGAGCCTGACTCTAACATCCAGCAACAGTCTCTGCCTATGCTTCTACACACAATACAGAGACCCCTATGGGTGGGATGTTTTAGCACCAAAATGCTTATTGATAACTTCATGAGAGAAAGAAAGAAATCCCTTCCCTCATCCCACCCCTACCAAGTCCCGAAGCCTCTGACCAAGAACTGGTTTTTTTTGTTTGGTTTTGTCAGTCCCAAGAAGCAGGGATAATACCAAAATCAAAACTGAAAATCAGGTGCCACAGATGACATGACGTCTCTTAGCCTCCCTCCCCCAACATGGGACAGGGCCCAATATAGAAAGGCTGCAAACACGATCCAGACCTCTCCGACTCCCAGATAGTCAATGAATAATTTAGGGTGTTCTTTCACAGTTCAGGGGAGCAGGGGTTGTGGGAACGTTTCCATGCACTCCTAGGTCAGTAAAAGAAATGCAAGCTCCATGTGAGATCACTCGGATAGAGACGGGGATGGGGAGATCCCATACAAAAACTCCGCCTGCCGCAAAGAGCTTACAAGGCTACTTGTTTCTGTATAAGGAACACACTGTAGAAGCCCTGGGGACAAAGAGCCTTCAAGTTCTGAGGCAAGGGCTAATGAGACTCAGAGTGCAAAAGGGATGGGAAATGGATGTTAGGAAGGGCTGAACAAGTTGGAAGGTTACAATAACAAGTAAAACGGGAGGCCTGGTTGGGAGAGTGGGATTTGAGGTTAGGACAAGAATGAGTGCAAGGTCTAAAAGAGAAAAAGTCACTATAAGATAGATGGAGCTCAGGAGGCTGAGCAGGGCCCAGGTATGGTGGGACACGCCTCTAACCCTAACACTATGGAGGTGCAGACAGAGTGATTGTTACAAGTTCCAGACCCGCCTAGGTTCCATAGTAAGACCATATCTTTAAAAAAAGACTGGGCATGGTGGTGGTACATGCCTATCATCCCGGCACTCTGAAGGCAGAGGCCAGAGGAGCACATCACATATTTGAGGCCATCCTGGACTACATAGCAAGTTCCAGGACAGGCAAGGCTACGTAGACAAATCCTGTCTAAGAAGAATAGAGCCAAGACAAGATGCTGGATAGAAGACTAAGGTTCAGAAGATGAGAAAAAAGTACAAGGAGACACACACCAACGTAGAAGAATAGCCAGGAGACATGACTGGGATAAGTCAAGCCAGTGATCAGGGAGGAAAAGGGGCAGGTTCAGGTGGAGGTCAGGAACAAGAAAAGACAGAATGAAGGCAGGGACGAGGTGGTGATATCAGGGAGAAAAAAAAAAAGGAAAACTGATGGAGATCTGGTGTGTTGGTGGGGCCACAGTTCAGGGGGTACAGAAATCAGAGGTCAGCAATCAGGATAGAACCGAAACAAATTAGGGTTAGTGGAAGGAATTCAGAGACTGGATAAGCATTTTGAAAACAGTGTGGTCAAGCATCTGATCAGAATCCGGAGTTGTTGTTGGGCTTCAAAACAATGGCTTCAGAGATAGGATATGGTCAAACAGGGACCTGGGCCAAACACAAACCTGGATGGGGTTGGGGATCAGAACTGGGCTTGGCGGACAAAGAAGGGGTTCAAGATCACACCACGCCAAAATATAGTTAGGTCAGGGGTAGGACTGAAGGTTCTGGGCCAAGGACTTCGGAGTTTAAAAGGGATGTCGACAGGTCAGACAGGGGTCAGGGGTGGGGGCATAGGGTCAAAGGGTGTAGGGGCGCGCGCAGGTCCATCCTCGTGAACGTTTCCGGGCCTCGTCCCGCCCTGTCCCCACCCTTCTTCTCCTCGCAGGAAAGGTTACTCACCGACGGTCCTCGCACCGCTGTGCAGGTGGGGTCGGTAGAGGCCGATAGACATCTAGTGGGCGCGCCTTCCCTCGCAGCGCCCCGCTCGCGCGCCTCCTAGTCTTCTGCTCCCTACCTCCGGGCCGCGTTCGACTGTACGCACTACCGTTAGCCTTCGGGGGTAGATGGGGAACCCCCAGATGGTGGGAGAGATGCGGCGGGGGCGTCGGCCCCGCGCACCTCACCTTTAACTCAAGACGTCCGTTGCTGGCTGCACAGCCACCTCCGCCGCTGAGCGCGAACCTAGGGGGTTGGAGGACGAGGGGGCGGGGCGCGGGACCACAGCAGCGGCAGGCACAAAGTGCGCAGGCGCCAGTTTGGGTCTTCGATTTTTTTTTTTTCCAGCTTTGGGAGCGCCAGGAATGAAGAAGTGGGGAGCGTGTGCGCACGCGCCTTTTGGGGCGACAGAGCCCTAAGCCACGCCCCCTAGGTGAGCCGACCGATGCCCGGACTCCAAGTCACTCTTCCCCTAAGGCAGTATCTCAAATGCTATCTACAAGCCTTTATCACGCCTCTACAGTACTCCCAAACAATTCCTTTTGCCATCTCCTAGATGCTCTCCCAAACGACCTTCCGTTATTCTCCAAATTATATTCCCAAAGTATTGTCTTTGATCCCAAGCAGTACCTCCAGGCCATTGTCTGCTGTCATTGACCTACACCAACACACAACTCTATCTATCGAGCATGCAGAAATCATCTGTTTGCACGAGGCTAGACCCACAAGTTGTCCTCCGTGAATGTAAAATTGCGTGCAAAATTTTTTTCATAAGTAGATCCTTGAAGTGTGCACTTCAAGCTACACTCCAGCAGCCTCCAAATTACTCTTTTCATCTGTGTTGTACCCCCCAAATAACTTCCCATAGTTCCCCCAACTGTTAATCCCAAGTAGTCAATCCACCCTTCCTCAATAGTCAATCTGCACCAATAAACTGCCTTCCACAACCTCCAAGTTATTCCTCCTTCACCATCCTCAACTGACGCTTGAAGTCAATAACTTCTAAACAGCATTTATATTCTTTATTCATTCATTTGTGGTGCCAGGAATTTCCAGAACCCAGGGCCTCACGTATAATAGGTAAGTGTTCTTCTATCAATGAAATAAATGCCGAATTCTGAATATCACTCCTAAATCCTAAATTTATTGAGCATGGAAAACACCTTTTGTTGACCCTAACCACTCCTTGGGATCCCCACACCACCCTCTATTGATTCCCAGGGGGCCATCCAAGAATGTGTAGCGCCACCCTGAACATTACTAATTATGACCAATACCTCGAATCACTTCCAACTGTCGCTTGTTTAACTGCGAACCATGCTCCTTCTACTAACAGATCATCCTATTGCTACAAAACTTTGTTTGTTTGTATGGGAGTTGAAGTCCCATGAGGCACAGACTGACCCCCAACTCTACATTGTCAAAGATAATCTTGAACTTCTGATCCTCCTTCCTCCACCTCCTGAGCTATACTCCTAGCCTCTTCCCCATTTTTTGAGAAAATTTGATGTGACCCAGGTTAGCCTGACCTTGCTGTGTGATTGAGGATGATATTCAACTCCTGATCCATGGGGCAGGAGAGTGCTCAGATGGTAAAGAGCATTGCCTGCTTTTCCAGAGGTCCTGAGTTCAATTCCCGGCATTGGCTAACAATCATCTATAGTTAAAAAAAATATGGCGCCCTCATCTGGCCGACAGGCATACATGCAGACAGAACACCGTATCCCTAAATAAACCTTTAAAAAAAAAAAAAGAGCACTGGCTGCTATTCTGGAGGACCTGAGTTTGGCTCCCAGGTGGTTCATGCCAGTGTTTGTAAAAACAAAAGAAAAAAACAAATTAACATCAACTCCTGATCCTCTTGCCTTCACCATCCCAATAAGACCCCATTCTCAGTCTTAGACGACAGCCACAAATCAACTGTCTATAGATTTTCTCTATTCTAGACATTTTACATAAATGTAATATGTAAATCTTTAAAACATTTATTTTTACTGTATGTGTATGAGTGTTTTGCCTGCATGTATATGTATATTTGTACCACATTCATCCAATGCCTGTAGGGGCCAGAAGAGGGCATCAGCTTCCCTAGAATTGGAGATACAGATGGTTATGAGCCACTATTTGGGCCCTCTAGAAGAACAGCGAATGCTCTCCATCTCTCCAGCCACCACATGCAGATGATTTTTTTTTTTGAGACAGGGTTTCTCTGTGGCTTTGGAGCCTGTCCTGGAACTAGCTCTGTAGACCAGGCTGGTCTTGAACTCACAGAGATCCGCCTGCCTCTGCCTCCTGAGTGCTGGGATTAAAGGCGTGCACCACCATCGCCCAGCTCACATGCAGATGTTTTAATGTCTGACTTAGCATGAGGCTTCAGTGGTGATGGTGATGAGCATTTTATGAGACATGATCTCACACCGTATCCCAGGCTAGCCTGAACTCTCAGTGATGCTTCTGCTGCAGCCTCCCAAGAGTGCTTCACCATAGCATAGGTTTTGAAGGTTTATACATATTGTAGCATGGAACAAGCAGTCTGTGCTTTTGTTGTTCTTGTTGTTTGTTTTGGTTTTTCAAGACAGGGTTTCTCTGTAGCTTTGGAGCCTGTCCTGGAACTAGCTCTTGTTAAATCAGGCTGGCCCTGAACTCACAAAGATCTTCTGCTTCTGCCTCCCAAGTGCTGGGATTAAAGGCATGCGCCATCACCGCCTGGCTCAGAGTTTTTTCAATGTTGAAAACAAAACCTAAAAATAAACACAAAAACAAAATGAAAAACTTCCAAAAATATCCCCAAAATGTCCTTTAACAATACTTAATGTCACTGATTCCAAGCCACTTTTCAATAATTGGAAACCTCACTTCTAAAATTCCCCTGGAGCCCCAACTCTGCCTATAAATACTCCCTAACTTCCTTTCCTTAGTATCACAACTACACCCACAAACTGGAACCCCAAACTACACTACTTTTTAAGGATGTTCATTCATGCCCAACTTGTCTGCCTCTCTCTTTTTCCTCTCTCTGTATGAGGGTGTGTTTGTGCTCTGTTTCCCTGAGCTTTACTTCTGACATTTCTTCCTGCTTTCCTTTTTCTTCTTTTTTTTGGGGGGTGGGGGCTTTTTTGAGACAAGGTTTCTCTGTGTAACAGTTCTGGCTGTCCTGGAACTTGCTCTGTGGATCTGAAACTCAGAAATCCCGATGGATCTACCTCCCAAGTGCTGGGGTTAAAGACATGCCTGGTTTTTTTTTTTTGGTTTTTTTTTTTTTGGTTTTTTTTTTTTTTTTGAGAAAGGGTCTCTCTTTCCCTCCCTCCCTCCCTCCATAGCATTGGCTGTCCTGGAACTATGTAGACCAGGTTGGCTTCTGCCTCAGAGTGCTGGAATTAAAGGTGTGTGCCTCTCCTCTCCTCTTCTCCCTCTCTCTGTCTCTCTCTCTGTCTCTCTCTCTGTCTCTCTCTCTGTCTCTCTCTCTCTGTCTCTCTCTCTGTCTCTCTCTCTGTCTCTCTCTGTCTCTCTCTCTGTCTCTCTCTCTGTCTCTCTCTCTCTCTCGATAGGATCGCAAATAGGTCAGGCTGGCTTCAAACTTTTATCATGTGGCTAAAAATGACCTTGAATTGATTCTGCCGCCTCTCTACCCTCCTCCTCCTCCTACGAGGTAGTATTGCAGACATTCCCCACCATACCTGGCTGGGAACTTGCAAGCCACCCACCTGGTGTATAGAGCACAGGCACAGGAAGAAGAGAGACCCTGCCTCAACAAGCGGAGAAGCAACACTGACTCCTGCAAGTCGTTCTCTGACTTCTGTACATTTACAAGAGCGCACACACAAAAAAAAAAAAACCAAAAAATTTAAAACCCTAAAACCATTTTTTTCAACTGTACCATCTACATCATGCCCCCAAGAAGTCTCATCTACACCCTCAAATTGCCGTTCAGTATCCCCTAGTGCTACTTGCAAATGTTCCCCATTTACAGTCCCAATCTCCCAACCATACTCAAACCATTCTCCAGTGACCCTGTGGCCCTTTGATGGGTCGAACAACACCCAAGTAGTGCCCAATTATGCCCTTAAGTTGTTCCCAGTAATTCCCAAGCATATCTAAGTGCTCCACAATAGCTTCCGGCTCTGCCCCAAAGGCTTCAGTATTAGCCTTTTGTGGCTGTATAACTCATCATCACCAATTTGGGAGCTTAAGATAACAGAAATTTGGAAATCTGTTCTTTCACAATTCTGAGAACTAGAAATGTACCGTCAGTTTCACTGAGCCAAAATCAAGGTGTTACCAAAGCTGTTCTGGTCTCTGTAAGAGAAAATCTACTCTTTGTCTCTTCCAGCTTCTGGCGACTGCTGGCATTCCTTGGCTTGTAGCACTCTCACACAGTCTCTTCCTCTCTGCCAGTCAGGTGTGCATCACCTACCTTTCATAAGAACACTTGTGCCGGGCAGTGGTGGCACACGCCTTTAATCCCAGCACTCGGGAGGCAGAGGTTGGAGGATCACTGTGAGTTTGAGTCGAGGCCAGCCTGGTCTACAGAGTGAATTCCAGGACAGCCAGGGCTAAGCAGAAACCCTGTCTCAAAACAAACAAGCAAACAAAACCACTTGTGGTTACAATTAGGGTCTATTTGGATAATCCAGACTAATCTCCCCATTTCAAAATCCTTAATTTAGAAACTAACAATGCTTATGTATGCCTGTAATCCTGACTACTCGCGAGATTGATGTTATAGATCACTTAGGCACAGAAGTGTTGCTGTTGTTGTTTTTCTGAGACAGGGTTTCTCTGTAGTTTTTTTTTAATATTTATTTATTTATTTAGTATACAATATTCTGTCTGTGTGCATGTCTGCAGGCCAGAAGAGGG
>NC_022016.1:34842106-34843356 GCF_000317375.1 Microtus ochrogaster
GGGAATTGAACTCAGGACCTTTGGAAGAGCAGGCAATGCTCTTAACCACTGAGCCATCTCCAGCCCCTTCTCTGTAGTTTTGAAGCGTGTCCTGGAACTAGCTCTTGTAGACCAGGCTGGCCTTGAACTCACAGATATCCGCCCATCTCTGCCTCCCGAGTGCTGGGAGACACCATCGCCCAGCATAGACACAGAAGTTTTAAACCAGCCCTAGTAACATAGCAAGACCCTGACTTACTTTCTTTCTTTCTTTCTTTCTTTCTTTCTTTCTTTCTTTCTTTCTTTCTTTCTCTTTCCTTCCTTCCTTCCTTCCTTCCTTCCTTCCTTCCTTTCTAGATTTATTTGTTTATTAAGTATACAGTGGGTCTGTCTGCATATGTCCCTGCAGGCCAGACGAGGGCACCATATCTCAATACAGATGGTTGTGAGCCACCATGTGGGAATTGAACTCAGGACCTTTGGAATTGCAACCAGTGCTCTTGACCGCTGAGCCCTCTCTCCAGCCCTCTTTCTTTCTTTTCTTAATTTTTTTTTAATTTTAATTTTTCGAGAGGAGTTTCTCTGTGTAACATTCCTAGCTGTCCTGGAACTCACACTGTAGTCCAGTCTGGCCTCGAACTCACAGAGATCCGCATGCCTCTGCCTCCTTAGTGCTGGGATTAAAGACATGCACCACCACTGCCTAGCTGACCCTGATTTTTCTAAGCAAGCCGTGGGAGTGCACACCTTCAATTCCAGGACTTGGGAGGCAGAGGTAAGTGGACCTCTGTGAGTTTGATGCCAGCCTAGTCTACACAGAGAGTTCCAACCAAAGCTAAGACCGTGTCTTAAATAAACAAAACAATAACCCCCTGATTTAGTTACATCTGCAACGTCCTTCTGAAGCTCTCATACCCACTCTCCTTGGTCTAGCTTTCATATTCTCTCTCTCTCCCTTTCTCTTGCTCTCTCTGTCTCTCATATTTGTTATATAACGTTCATGAGGGCCAATGGGGTGGCTCAGTGCATAACAGCTATTGCCACCAAGCCTGAAGACCTGATTTCAATGGCCCAGACCCACATAAAGGTAAGAGAGAACTGACTCCTTCAAGTTATCCTCTGACCTCTAAATGATGCACACACAAACATATTCAACAACACACACACAATAATAAAAAAAATGTTTTTTCAAAAGGTGCAGAGTGCCGGGCGGTGGTGGCCCACGCCTTTAATCCCAGCACTCGGGAGGCAGAGGCAGGCGGATCTCTGTG
>NC_022016.1:34843516-34845675 GCF_000317375.1 Microtus ochrogaster
GAAATGAAGGAAGGAAATAAAAAAAGAGAACCATTCATGGCTTAGGACAGGGTAACTTTGGGAAGGTGGATGCTATACTATATATACTCCAATTATCTTACAACTCTACCATAAATAGCTACTATCATCTTGGCGTGTTCTGGTCTCCCAACTATATTTCTAATCTGCCCCCATGAGTTCCCAACTCTTTCTGAAACCGCCTCAGCAGTCCTTTTCCTAGCCCTTACACACTCATTCAGTTACACGGTAGCCCACCAGAGTCCTCAGCTTCACCCTTCCCTACCCCTGATCACGAGGTTTATGTACCCCTAAACACCTTCAGTCTTACCCATCAATTATCCTCCCTCTGCCCTCCACATCTCCCTTTCACTGGGCCCAAGTTCATCTCACAATGAAACCCCTCTTACATCGGAGGGGAAAGAGGACAGTGACTGTCGAGGAAGTTGAGGGTGAGAGGATTAAAACACTGAGAAAGGGGCTGGGTGGTGGTGGCACATGACTTTAATCGCGACACTCAGGAGGCAGAGGCAGGCAGATCTCTGTGAGTTCGAGGCCAGCCTGGTCTACAAGAGCTAGTTCCAAGACAGGCTCCAAAGCCACAGAGAAACCCTGTCTCGAAAAACAAAAGAAAGAAAGAAAGAAAGAAAGAAAGAAAGAAAGAAAGAAAGAAAGAAAGAAAAAGAAAGAAAGAAAAAACCGAGAAAGAAGATGTAGGTGTGTTGTGCAAGGTATGCATTAGGAAAGCACTTGTCATGGCAACATCTGAGATAGGTATATGAAGCTGGTGCTTGTAACGTCGGGGTATAGGTGACAATAATTAACTGTAAATAGTTGGTTTCTGTCTGTTGAAAGTTTTGCACACTGTTGCTTTTCTTTTCTCTCTCTCTCTCTCTCTCTCTCTCTCTCTCTCTCTCTCTCTTTTATTTTTTGAGACAGGGTTTCTCTGTGTAGTTCTGGCTGTCCTGGAACTTGCTCTGTAGACCAGACTGGCCTTGAACTCACAGAGAACCACCTGCCTCTGCATCCCAAATGCTGGAATTAAAGGCATGTGTCACCACATCCAGCTTGTTGCATGTTTTTATCAGCCCATGTCTTGTTTTCTTTTGTTTGCCCTCTTGGTTTTTTGAGACAGGGTCTTAGGGTCTTTCTACATTGGCTTGGCTGTCCTGGAACTCACTCTGTAGACCAACCAGACTGGCCTAGAACTCACAGAGATCCACGTGCCTCTGCCTCCTGAGTGCTGGGTTTAGCGTGCCCCACCACATTCAGCTTGTTTCTTTATCTGTCTATCTATCTATCTATCTATCTATCTATCTATCTATCTATCTATCTATCTATCTATCTATCGACAGTTCTCTGTCCTAGCTGTCCTGGAATGTTTATTTATTTTTGAGATGAAGTATTGACTATGTTGCTTAGTCTAGACCCATACTCTTGACCTCAAGTAATCCTTTGTCTTAGCCTCCTGAAAAATTGGGGCCATAGGAATGCATCACCTCTTCTGGCTCAGACTGTACCTTTCTTTTTTCCTTCCTTTTTTCCTTTCTTCCTTTCTTCCTTCCTTTCTTTCTTTCTTTCTTTCTTTCTTCCTTTCTTCCTTCCTTCCTTTCTTTCTTTCTTTCTTTCTTTCTTTCTTTCTTTCTTTCTTTCTTTTTTCAAGACAGGGTTTTTCTGTGTAGCCCTGGCCATCCTAGAACTCACTCTGTAGTCTAAGCTGGCCTCAAACTCACAGAGATCTGCCTGCCTCTGTGCCTGCCTCTGCCTCCCGGGTGCTGAGATTAAAGGTGTGTGCCACCACTGCCAGACCACATTGTAGTTTTCTCTGTGAGTTCTAGGCCAGTCTGCTCTACAGAGCTAATTCTAGGACAGTCAAGGATGCACAAAGATATCCTGTCTCAAAAAATTGAAAATAACAATACTACAATGTTTCTTCTTGGGGATGGAGAAGACGACTCAGCAGTTAAGATCATGGCTACTCTTCCGGAGGACCTGGATTCTAGCACCAGGCATGCAGCTGGTGCACAAACGCACATACAGGGAAAACACTCGTACACATAAAATAAATCTAGCATATAAAAGACAAAGAAAAGGGGGCTGGAGAGATGGCTCAGCGGTTAAGAGCATTGCCTGCTCTTCCAAAGGTCCTGAGTTCAATTCCC
>NC_022016.1:34845775-34847239 GCF_000317375.1 Microtus ochrogaster
AAAGATTTATTTATAAAAAAAGACAAAGAAAAATATATATAACAGAATTATTAGAAATCAGTCAGTGGTTAGGAGCATTTGCTGCTCATATAGAGGACCCAGGTTCTGATTCTCGGTATCCACATGAAGGCTTACAGCTACCTGCAATTCCAGTTTCAGGGCATAGTGCCCTCTTCTGACCTCCATAGGCTTTTGCACGTACATGGTTCACATACATACATGTAGCCACACACATACCCTAAATAAATACATATTATAAAAAGAGCCAGGCGGTAGTGGCACATGCCTAATTTAATCCCAGCACTCTGGGAGGCAGAGGCAGGCGGATCTCTGTGAATTTGAGGCCACCCTAGTCTACAAGAGCTAGTTCCAGGACAGGTTCAAAGCTACAGAGAAACCCTGTCTTGAAAAACAAACAAACAAATAAACAAGAGTAGCCTGTAGTAGTGGTGGCTGTTGCTGTTGTAATTTTAAAAAACTCCGCTAAGGCCGGGCAATGGTGGCACACGCACTCGGGAAGCAGGAGCAGGAGGATCTCTGTGAGTTTGAGGCCACCCTGGTCTACAAGAGCTAGTTCCAGGACAGGCTCCAAAGCTTCAGAGAAACCCTGTCTTGAAAAACCAAAGCAAACCAAACCAAAACAAAACACTGCAAAGAGATGTCACACCATGCAACAAGGCTCACATGAGAGGCATATAGGAAGAAGAGAGAGCAGGGCAGAGATTGGTCCCTGGGAACAAGAGCGATGGAAGGGGGGGAGAATGGGAGGAAAAGAGAGAGAGAGAAAGACGTGGGAGGTGGGTAAGGCCCACCTTTTAAAAGCGGGTGTAGCAAATGTACATAGGAAGTGCTCTTAATGGCTGCAGCTGTCAGGCCCCTAAGGGCAGGCCCATACAGAGGCCTAAATAGCGCTGAGGAGTAGGAAGCGAGCAGATTTCTGTTAATTCAAGGCCAATGTGCTTTACAGAACAAGTTCCAGGCCAGCTAGGGTTACAAAATGGATCCTGTCTCAAACAAAACAAAACAGAACATTTTCAAAAACAACTTAAGACTCTAATTTTTTTTTCTGTAGAAAGAAATGCGCAAGTTTGTAAAGCAAGGGAGGCATTTGGGAACTAAGATGACCAGTGTCACAAATGTTGAGTTCAGTGAACTTTCCAGTCTTTCTCTTGGAGACAGGATTGCGTGTATCTTGGCCTGTTTTGCCACTGACAGTGTAGCTAAGGGTGATCTTGAACATCGGATTCTCCTGGCTTTCATTTCCCTGGTACTGTGATTACAGACTAGTCCCACCATAGTTGCACACCCACTTTAGGGGGAGTCAACTGATGGTCTTGGGGTGCTGGGAAGCAGTAAGGGGAAGTGGTGGGCTTGTTTTATTTTTGTTTTTGTTTTTTTGTTTTTTCGAGACAGGGTTTCTCTGTGGCTTTGGAGCCTGTCCTGGAACTAGCTCTGTAGACCAGG
>NC_022016.1:34847339-34863892 GCF_000317375.1 Microtus ochrogaster
TCTGTAGACCAGGCTGGTCTCGAACTCACAGAGATCCGCCTGCCTCTGCCTCCCGAGTGCTGGGATTAAAGGCGTGCACCACCACCGCCCGGCTGTGTTTTGTGTAACTGAGGGTTATGGATGGGACCGCTGTGTCCACGCCGCCCTGCATTTATCTGCCACACACAGGCATCTCCTAAATGCTGAATAAGTGAACAAGTGAGCGAATCAACTAATTTTGGGGAACTTATTTTATGTAAAACAGCGGGCTAGCCTTTTCACATTATTTCTCTCTAATCCTCATAAGTCTGCCACCAGACATTGTGACCCCCAACTGACTGAGCAGGAAAGTGTAGGCACAGAGTGGAGCAGAAGTCATTCACTGGAAACCAGATCTAATTAACATCCGTCCATTCATTCATCCATCTGTCAAAAGATTCATTAACCATCTATTGCGTAGTACAATGATCATAGTACAATAAACACTTTAGATAACAAAACAGGCAGAGCTCTCTCAGGAAGACCAGTTCCGTGGCGGGATCGCGGGCACCGAAAGGGAATGGTTTCAGCACCATCTTCAAGGAATGTTGTTGCTCCTGCCTCGGTTATATAGTGGCTTGAGAAGACACCGGTACAAAGAGGTTGGAGTGCGGTCTGGGATGACCCTGGGCTAAGAGAGCCGGCGCGCGATTCCGCTAAAATCTTGGCTTGCAGACTTTCCACGCAGGCGCAGAAAACCCAAGACTCAGTTGAATAGCTTGCTGGGGATGGGGGTTGGGGATGGGGGGGTGTAAGGAACGTGGGGATAATTTGAGAAGAGGGGTGTGGCTCAGGAAGCTACGCAAAAAGGAAGGCGTGACTCGACCAAATCTCTCCTCGCCTATTTGCTTCCGCCGCCGAGGGCGTGGCCTAAGGGCTCCCTTCTCCGAAGGGCGGCGCAAACCCGGTGTTCCCTACGCCTCGAAGTCGTGGTTTAGGGCGGACCCTCGAATCTTCTGGTAGCAATTGGCTGCCTTGCTCAGGAGGTATGGCCCTACTAGACTTCCATGCCCCGTGCGGTCACTTCCTGTGGAGTTTCCCCAGTCCAGGGAGGAGGGGGAAGAGGACGAGGGGGAGGCGAGCGGTCGTTCGGGGTTAGATTGGGGGGTGTCGGTCCGTTCAGGGCGGGTGATGACTCACGGCCCATCCCATCTTCCCGACGCCGCCCGCCCGCGCAGAGCTAGCTCCATGGCTTAACGGAGGAGGCAGTGGCGAGCGGGGGGAGGGGGACTCTTATTTTGTTAGGGGGACTGGGCCAAGGCCCGACCGGCCTGGCAGGGCTCGCCCGGGGCCGGGCGTCATGTCTCATGCAGCCGAGTCAGCTCGGGACGGCGTAGAGGCCAGCGCGGAGGGCCCTCGAGCCGTGTTCGTGCTTTTGGAAGAGCGCAGGCCAACCGACTCGGCCCAGCTGCTCAGGTGCGGGGCCACCTGGGGCCGGGAGTGACATCTGAGGTTCCCTGGGTACTCACCTCAGAACATTGGGGGGCCCCTGACTGGGATTGGAGACTCTTGGCCAACGTCGGGGGTGCCCATCTTGGGTGGGCACCTAAGAAATCTAGTACCGACCCACTTAGACTAAGGCTTAAAAGAGTAGCGAGTCTGCTGAGGAGGGCAGGGTCAGATTTGGGGGGCTCTTGCCCGGGTCTAGCGGGGCACATTGTGGAGTATAGAAACTGGTCAGAGGTAGCTGAACTTGGGAAACTGGTTAGAAGCTGAATTTGGAATTGTTGAGTCGGTCGCAGAGGGATGAATTGGAGGGCGCACTGTTAGGCGAGGCACCGATTTTAAGGAAATCCTGTAATCTTTTTTTCCTTTAGTGTGGGAGAAAGGATCCTGGGAGGCAGAGGTGCTGTTTGGGGCACTTAGTGACTGCCGGTAGCCGTCGGCGCTGTGTTTGGGGGATAACAAATGTGGAGGGGGGTTAGGGGGCAGTCTCAGATACGCCGGGTGTGTCTCTGTGTGTGTGAGAGAGAATAACCGAGCGGAGCAACTTGATGGGCCCGTCCTTTTCCTTCTGCGCCCCCCCCCCCCCGTCCGCGGAGTCTGTCTAGAAATGCCGGGTTAGTGGAAGCCCCTCTTGCGTCTTGAGTGTGAGCTGAAATGCGGGGCGGCCGGCAGACGGGATAGATAGTTCACTCTTAGCCGTAGGAGTGGGGGAGGCCGCCAACCTTATTTGGAAACCCAGAGGAGGGTCTTGTTTCTGCTGCCACTCACCCTAGTCTCTCAGCCAGCCCTGCCCACTCCCTACCCACACACCCCGTCTTCCTTTTATTTCGCCCTCCCAGCCTGTCTCTCAGTTCCCGGGTGTAATCTTGAATCAGTCTCTAGAGCTGGAGTGAGTACCGATTGCACCATCCCTGGCTGGGTGGGTCCTCCGTCTCTCCTCTTCTCATCCTCTTCCATCAGCCTTGCTTTGAAAACTCCAGCTCTTCCTTGGCCACAACCTTGCCCTCTCCAGTCCCCATTTTTCCCCAATTTATGTGCAGTGGTGTGGGAGTGTGGGAGGGGGCCGCCACCTTTCTGCCCGGGGTTGTGCTGAACTCAGCTACTCTCCCGGCTTCCTCTTCCCAACTTCCTGGGTGGTTTTAGAGCCCCATCTGTGGGCAAGGAGGGAAGAAGACCATTGGTAGACAGGGGAGAGACTTCTTACCAACCGAAGTCACAATCTTTCAGGGTTCCAAACTTGACTAAACTCAAGGGTGAATATTATTTGGAGATTCGGTGGGTGGAACCGAGACCCCCACACTTGGTGGGCAAGTGCTGTACCACTAGGCTGTACACTTCCAACAAGGATACATATTCACCGTCTGTGTCTTGGGCCTGGACACTAGGGTCCTCTTTATACGCAGCAGGGAGGCCTGAGCAGAACCATCTTCGATTCCTTCTAACAGTCGAGACAGCCACAGTGCTGGGCACAGTTAAATGGGAGCAATGTTGTGCTGTGTGTGGAAGCCAGGGCTCTTATATGCTAAGCAAACTCCAGCTCCTGTGTCTTTTTCTTTATAATTTGAGAGGAAGCCTCCCCATATAGTCTAGGCTGACCTCAGCCTCCTTCCTTCATCTGAGATAAGGCTTGTTTTGTGTGGCAGTGATTGTTGATACTGAAAACGGGTGTGTGTTTTGATCTATCTAAAAAGTAGGAGGAGACAGGGCAGTTTCTTCTTAGCTAAGAATGATGCTCCTGTGGCCAGGCGGATCCTGCACTCAGACTCGCTCTTTGAAGATGCTCACCGGCGGAGTGAGGGGAGCCTTTCCTTTCAGTTCTTATGTTTGGATGGGTTTCAGCAACCTATGAACTCTGGATGAGGCTGGAATTCCTTTGCAGAGTGGTAGCTCCTGCTGCAAAGTAAATGAGGGAGCCCAGTGCTCTTTGTGATGCATTCAGTTTGTGTTACAATGGACTCTCAGCCTGAGGGGTGCCCGTATTTGCTCTGTGTGTCTGTATACAGACTTGGGTTCACATTCAGCTGTCGGCAAAACAGTAGGAGGTGTGGGGGCTGGGAGAACTCTGAATGCAAAGCCTGGAGTCCTTCTACCAAATGAATTGTCATTCCCAAAGTCCTCTTGATTCCCCCTCTTAAACCCAGGTTGTGGTTGTTGGAGCGAGGGAGTTGGGATCCAAGCTTTCTTATTATTCTGACCCTTAAGGGCCTGTGGGTAGCAGTGAGGAGTGGGAAGAGGGAAAGGATATGGGACTTGTGTGTGGGAGCCCGCCCGCCTCAGGGTCTGGAGAGGGGAGGGCATTAGAGCTCCTAGCAGTCACTGACCACCGCTCCTTCCTTCCCTCCACCCTCAGCTTCAATTCTTTGCTTCCGGAATCCGGGATTGTTGCTGACATCGAATTAGAAAACATCCTTGACCCAGACAGCTTCTACGAGCTCAAAAGCCAACCCCTACCCCTCCGCTCCAGGTAGGCCTGGCTTAACTGACCCGTCCCCCTCCCCACTTGAAGGCCAAGGGCCCTCTGAGCCCACCCAACCCATTCTCCCTTTCTCAGCAGCCTGTATTTTCCCTGTGCTGGGATTGGAGGCCCGAAGGTGGAGAGCAGGTGGGCAAGCCAGCGCGTCTCTGGCCTGCCCTCACCCTGCCCTACCTTGTTTTCCCTACTCGGAATTCTCGCAGGCCTGGCTGCGTGGATGGGCGTGGCCTTCCTAAGCTCCCGCCCTCCAGGGGGTAGGGCCGTGCAGCCCCTGTTCAGCCCTCCGCACACCTGGCAAGCCCCCCCCCAGCCCTGGAGCTTGCAGGCTAGTGGGTGGAAGACCAAATGTGCTGAGTCATCGGCCTGGGTGCTTAGAGAGGGGAGGGGACCTGGAAGAGGGGCAGGAAGAGAGGATTGTGAAACCTCTGAGATTTTCAAAACTAACTGGCTCCTGGCAGCAGAACCCTGCCTGGGCAGGGAGGAAGTGCAGTCTGGGGCCCTGGAGCCTGCTGCCCACTTCTAGGAGCTCCAGATGAGGCTTAGCAACTCTCGTGTTTCCACTTCACTCCAGCTTCAGATCCACGTGAGCTCACTACCTTTTAGTAAGAGAAACTCCTATTCTTTTTTTTTTTTTTTTTGGTTTTTCGAGACAGGGTTTCTCTGTGGCTTTGGAGCCTGTCCTGGAACTAGCTCTTGTAGACCAGGCTAGCCTCGAACTCACAGAGATTCGGCTGCCTCTGTCTCCCAAGTACTCAAACTAAAAACTTTTTTTAAATGATTTTATTTTATTTTTATTTTTTGTGCACTGATATGTTGCCTGCATATATATCTATGTGAGGGTGTTAGGCCTCCTGTAACTGAAGTTACAGACAATTGTGAGCTGCCATGTGGGCGCTGGGAATTGAACCTGGGTCCTTTAAATGAGCATCCAGTGCTCTTAACCACTGAGCCATCTCTCCAGCCCCCAATTTTTTTGTTTGTTTGTTTTTCGAGACAGGGTTTCTCTATGTAGTAGTCCTGGCTGTCCTGGAACTCACTTTGTAGACCAGGCTGGCCTCGAAGTCACAGAGATCCACCTGCCTCTGCCTTCCGAGTGCTGGGATTAAAGGCGTGCGCCACCACTGCCGGGTGAAACTTTTAAAAAAAAAAACAAAACAGGATTTTTTTCTGTGTAGCCCTAGCTGTCCTGGCTGTAGACCAGACTAGGCTGGCCTCAAACTCACAGAGATCCACCTGCCTCTGCCTCCCAAGATACTCCTTTTCTTAGAGCCCAACTTCTGCACTTACTCTGTGAACCTGCTCCAACTGAGGCTTCACCATTAAGACTGAAGGCCACAGTCTTATTTCCCCTGAAACAAATGGTCAGACTGTGACCTCTGAGTGATGGAGCTTTGTCTGGTTCCAGCGTCTCCTGAGGCCCACATTCAGGCCTGGTACCTATGTTTCCTACCCACGCATTGTAGTCTGGGAACACAGAACAAGACAGTTTCTTGATCTAGTCCAGCACAGACTGACCCTTAGGCTTGAAAAGAGACTTCTAGCTTACCTGTGACCCCATATTTCCCATTCCGCAGCCTCCCAATATCACTGCAGGCCACAGCCACCACCCCAGCTACACTGTCTGCATCGTCTTCTGCAGGGGGCTCCAGGACCCCTGCCATGTCATCATCATCTTCATCTCGGGTCTTGCTGCGTCAGCAGCTGATGCGGGCCCAGGCCCAGGAGCAGGAGAGGCGTGAGCGGAGGGAACAGGCAGCAGCTGCTCCCTTCCCCAATCCTGCACCTGCCTCCCCAGCCATCTCTGTGATTGGTGTGTCTGCTGGTGGCCACACATTGGGTCGTCCACCCCCTGCTCAGGTGCCCAGGGAGGTGCTCAAGGTAAGGACAGATTCAGAAGCTCTGGGAGTTAGTGACTGAGAAGCGGTCCTAGGAGCTAAGGGGTGGCCTGGGGTCCATGTGACTTTTGGACAGCGATTGTGGTTCTAAGGACAGATCATGATAATGTCTAAGTGATCAGCCCTTGTGCCAGTGTGCTGATGATCTCTTAGGTTTTCTTCTGGACTCATGAAGATATGTAGGAAAGCCATGTGTGGGAGAGTCTCTGTTCTATTGGGTGGTATCACTTAGCAGGGAACTCTGAGGACTCTGCCAGCGTGAACTAGAAACTTTAGAGAACTTATTAACTTGGGGAGATAGATGTTTTCAAGGATTTCTGGGAAAAGAAGTTTCGGGTCTTGGCAGATTCACTAATATTTTTGAGATGTTCTCCAGTCTTAGGCCCACATGAGCCTAAAATTTGTTGAGTTATGGGTTCAGGCTGGGGCTCAGTTATTTCTCTTTTGTGCCTCCTCGCCTTCCCTCTCTTTTATTTCACAGGTTCAGACCCACTTGGAGAACCCCACCCGCTACCATCTGCAGCAAGCTCGCCGGCAGCAGGTGAAACAGTACTTGTCTACCACACTTGGGCCCAAGCTGGCTTCCCAGGCCCTCACCCCACCACCAGGGCCTACCAGTGCCCAGCCGCTTCCTGCCCCTGAAACTGCCCATGCCACTGGCCCTACAGGCAGTGCTCCTAACAGCCCCATGGCACTGCTCACCATTGGGTCCAGCTCAGAGAAGGAGGTAAGAGTCTGTCAGTAACCTTCCCTTATGCCCTTCGTCCAGTTGTTTTGTTGTTGTTGTTGTTGGTGGTGGTGTGTGTGTGTGTGTGTGTGTGTGTGAGAATGCTGGGTGTTGGGAACAGAACCCAGGGCCTTGCACACGTCAGGCCAGCACTCTCCCATTAAGCTACTGCCACCCCCCAGCCTCCCCTCCCAGTTCTTGTAACCCTGTACAGTATTTACTTCTTCCCCAGATTGATGATGTCATTGATGAGATCATCAGCCTAGAGTCCAGTTACAACGATGAGATGCTCAGCTATCTTCCCGGAGGCACTGCAGGGCTGCAGCTCCCCAGCACGGTGAGGCCCTACAAAGGGAGGTGGTCTGAAAACTGTGGCATTCTCCTGTCACTAAGACCACACCCGCACTGGCTGTGTGTATATGAGTGACCCTTGCCATGCATTATTCTAAGATTGAGAGAGAGGCCTTATATTGAGAATGGGGCTTAGACCCACCACTGCCCTTGGGCCTTTGTTGGACTTCATGGAGAGGTGGCCCTGGTAGACTTAGACATACAGTATGGAGAGTTTATAGACATACTATTACCTGGGCACTTGGGCTGAGTACCAAGAAGTGGGAATCATGTAGCAAGTTTGAGTGTCCCAAGGGATTCCGGTACTACCGTGTAGTAATCGGAACCAAAGGCTTGGGTTATAACAGATGTTTGGACATTGTACTACTATTTGGAGTGTACCAAGTCCCTTGTGATGAATTGGGCCAAGAGGCTGGGTCCTCATAAATGGATAAAACTTTCCAGAGCAAGAGAGCTACCATTATAACAATCTGATTCTAGAGCATGCCTTGACAAGTTAATCTCATGGCTTTTCCCAACTTACCAGGAGCCTAGCACCTTATATAGAAATGATAATGCTCTGGGGCTGGGGACGCAGCCGAGTGGAGGAGTGCTTGCCTAGCCTGTGATGAGGTCCTAGGCTCTGTCCTCAGTACCACACAGTTCTACTTTTATCCTAACTTCTCACTGTTTCTGACACAGCTAGAGGTTAGGAGGCAGATTTGAAAGCCTCAAAGGGGTTTCAGTATGTGACAGCTCACCAAGGGCTAGGGCTGGATCCACTTCTTTATGAGTGTGTTGCACCAGACTGTATCTAGCATAGTATAAGAGAGAGAGGCAAAAACTAGGCTGGTATAAAAGCTGCACTAGCTATGAAATAGACTAGACCACCTGAGGTATCAGAATGTGGGGGTGGACCAGTCGGAGCTTATGGTTTTTAAAGTAGTGATCACACTTAAAGCTGGGGATCCAGCTGGAACTCTCCAGAAAGCCAGATTCTGGGTGGCATGTTGCCACGATAATTTACCAAGGTCTGAAAAGACTTGAGTTGGAGTGTTCCAAGAATGCTGGCTTGGAATGCCGTGCTGGAAGCAGCTAACGGCCTGGAATGTCAGACCAGAACTGACAGACCTGAGAGCTGGGATTTTCCAGCATTTTTCTTCTCAGAGCCAGCCCGAGAGTTGTTTTGGAGAAGGGCTTCAGAAAGACCACTAAGGCATTTGAGGGGCTGGGTGGGTGGACCCCAACCCCTACAAACCAGAGTAAGTTCACCTGGTTCTGTTCCTGCTGTTAAGTACCATGTAACACTTCCCTGAAGGAAAAGGGGTCCCCTGGAATCCCCGATCCTTGCATTAGAGGGCTCTGGCTTTTAATATGTGAGGGTCAGGTGCCCGAGTTTGAGGAGGCTGTGCTGTGCCTTTGGTGTCCGCAGCTGCCTGTGTCAGGGAATCTGCTTGATGTGTACAGCAGCCAAGGAGTGGCCACACCGGCCATCACTGTCAGCAACTCTTGTCCAGCCGAGCTGCCTAATATCAAACGGGAGATCTCTGGTAAGTGCTAGGGTCTTGGCCCTATACCCCACCCTGTCCCTTGAGTCAAACCCTGTCACTGCCAGGTCTGGAGCTAGACCTGACTCTAGGGAGAGGGTTTGAGCTTTTCAGAAACAGGTTGAGGCTGGGGCTCGAAGGGTAGCTTAGTATCTGAAGACTTAGGTTCCATCCGAAGTACCACAGAGGAGAGAAACAAAGCCAACTGCTCCCCCCTTTTCCCCTCATGTGACTCTTGCTCCTACTTTCACCTCATTTTCTCTGCCTTCCTCTTGGGTGCAACAGAAGGCCTGTGCCACCATGCTTTCATTAAAAAAAAACTAGCAAAGAGAGGCATTTTGTTTATTTTTTTGAGACACAGTTTCACTCTGTAGCCTAGGCTGACCTCAAATTTCCAACAGCCCTTTTGCCTCAGCCTCCTGAGTGCTGAAATTACAGAGCTATGCCCAAATGCCCAGTTCTGGAACTCCCTATATAGCCCAGGCTGGCATTGAACTTGGAGTGATCTTCCTGTCTCTCCTTCACAATGCTGGGATTATAGGCACGAACTAGCATGCCTGGCTCAAGACATCTTTGAAAGCAGTCAACAGGTGTGGTGGTGCATGATCGTGGTCCCAGCACGAGCTATATATTGAGACCCTGTCTTTAAAAAGAAGACAGAAGGAGGAGAAGAAGAAAGAAGAAAAGAAGAAGGAAGAAGAGAAGAATTAGAAGAAGAAGAAATTGAAGTTGTCATTCATCATCATCATCATTGTTGACGTCAGGGTCAGCGGGTCAGTTAAGAGCACTGGCTGCTCTTGCAGAGGACCTGGGTTTGATTCCTATGACTGCTCATAATTATCTGTGACTCAGTTCCAGTGGATTCAGAGCCCTCTTCTGACATCTTTGGGTCCCAGGCATGCATGTGGTATCACTCATGTGTGAAGGCAAAGCACCCATACACAGAAAATAAAAATAAATCTACTTTTTAAAAACTCCCTCCAAGTCTGGCTCTGTGCCAAACTCTAGTTGCAGCTAATTTGGAGACTGAGAAGGAGAATGGCTTAGGTCAGGTGTTCAAGGCCAGCCTGGACAACAAAGCAAGACCCCCATCTCTAAGAAAAGTCACACCTTCTGTCCCTCTCCCACTAGCCCCTACCTCTGCATCTTCAGGGACTCTGCTTCCTGTATCCAGAAGCCCTGATATCCACCCTCACTCTCTTCCAGAAACCGAGGCAAAGGCCCTTTTGAAGGAGCGACAGAAGAAAGACAATCACAACCTAAGTAAGCCCCAGAGCAGGCGCATTTGCCCACCTGCCACTCAGCCCTGCCGTGCTCCTTGCTTCAAGGGCCACCTTCCATGGGGAGCCTCCCAGCACCCCTGTTCCTCTCTTTCCTTTACCCATTGATGACTCTTTCCTACTCTTTCTTTTTCTCCCCCTCTCTTGAAAGTTGAACGACGCAGGCGATTCAACATTAACGATAGGATCAAAGAGCTGGGCACCCTCATCCCCAAGTCCAATGATCCGTGAGTCTGGGCTGGGGACCCCAGGCCAATGGGAGGTGGAACAAGCACCCTGGACCAGGAAAGTTGTTCCTTGGTGTCTGCCATGTAGTCTTGCCCAGACAAAAGTTCTCTAAACCAGATGCTGAGGCTCATACCTGTAATTCCAGCACTGGGGAAGCTGGGGCAGGAATATTGCCATGAGTTGAAGGCCAGCCTGGGCTACATAATAAGTTCTAGACTATCCTGGTCTACAGAGTGAGACTCTGCATCAAAAAAAACAATACCTCCCCTGGAAAGAGCTCTGTGCCTTTTCTTAGCTGGGGGACTGTAGCCCCTCAGACTGCAAACAGGAATGTCAGTTTGTCCTATCTGCACCCTGGTGAACACAAGTGTTCCAGTCATTCAGTACTTTTTTTTGTTTACTCAGGATTTAGTTATTGGGCCTTTGCTTTGTAGCAGGTAGTCTGCTAGGCTCTGAGCATACCAGAGCATGAAGGAGAAGACCCTTGTCCTCTTGGATCTGATACTCTAGTTGGAGCATGTAGACAGTTAAGACAAGTACAACCCTGCCGGGCGCCCGCCATTAATCCCAACACTCAGAAGGCACAGGCAGGTGGATCTCTGTGGGTTTGAAGCCAGCCTGGTGTACAGAGTGAGTTCCAGGACAGCCAGGGCTGTTACACAGAGAAACCCTGTCTTGTAAAACCAAAAAAAGAAAAGACAAGTAGAATTTATGACACATGTTCTAATGAGGGTTGTGGAACATAATGAACAGAAGGGAACAGGGCCTGTCATCCCAACACTCGGCAGTCTGAGGCAGGGGGATCTACAGATTGAGGTCAGCCTCAAAACAACAGGAAGAACACAGTGGGGTTTGAAGAGATGACTCAGCAGTTAAGAGTATTGGCTACTTTTTCAGAAGACCTGGGTTTGATTCCCAGCACCCAGATGGTGTCCATGACTCTAGTTCCGATACCCTTTTCCAGCCTCCGTGGGCCACAGGCAGGCACTATTGGAGCACACACATACATGCAGGCAAAACACCCATACACATAAAGTAAATAGATCTCAGTAAAACTTTTTAAAAACAACCAAAGGAGGATGGGCGAATGTTGGGAAGGCGAAGCAGGGTGTGAGGAGCGTAGGACTGAGCAGGCCTCAGCTGACAAATGCTTGAGTAGAGAGCCTGAACATGGAGCTGTGTGTATAGCTAAGCACGGTGTTTGCCTACTGTGTGGAAGGCCCTGTGTTCTTTCTTCCCTAGTGCTAAGAGCAGGGATGGACAAGATTAAGGGGGCCACATGGTGGACAGAGAGTGCTCCGGGTGAAGGTTGTATCCAAGTACAGGGTCTGAGATGAGAGTCGTTTCCCATGTGAACACTAAGAGGCCAACCTCGGCTATAGTGGGGGAAAGGAGGCAGAAGGGGTCATGGTACAGAGGGCTTTCAGGTTTTAGGGTATAATGATCACCAGTGGAAGATTGCAAGCAGAGGGGTTTTTGTAAGCATTCTAACCGTTTGGTTTACCTCAAGTTGTGATGTGGTCAGATACTCCATCTACCTGGTACAGCCCCCTAAGAGACTTCATATGCAGCACTCGGTCCTTCCTCCCTCTTGGGCCCACAGGGAGATGCGCTGGAATAAGGGCACCATCCTAAAGGCATCTGTGGACTACATCCGCAAATTACAGAAAGAACAGCAGCGCTCCAAAGACCTGGAGAGCCGGCAGCGATCCTTGGAGCAAGCCAACCGAAGCTTGCAGCTTCGCATTCAGGTTTGGGGGAGGGGAGAAAAGGGTGAGGGTGGCTGGAACTTCCAGCAGGTGGAAGCAGAGAGAGAACAGGCAAGTTTTCCCTTTGGGCAGCTCAATTCAAATGATATGGAAATAATAAGTAATTAGAACACCATTAACAAGACTAATAAGGATACCTAGAATGGTAGGCCACACCTTTAATGCTGTACCATTCAAGATCAGAAACCGGTGGATCTGTGAGATCAAGGATCGGGGCTGTATAGTGAGACCTTGATTTAAAAAAAAATTATTAATGGTGGCTCACAACAATTTGTAACTCCAGTTCCAAGGGATCTGATGCCCTCTTCTGGCTTCCACAAGCACTATACACATGCATATACATGCCGGCTAACCACCCATAAATCGGACTAGGTAGTGGTGGCACACGCCTTTAATTCCAGCACTTGGGAAGCAGAGGCAGACAGATCACTGAGTTCGAGGCCAGCCTGGTCTACAGAGCAAGTTCAATAAGTAAATAGGGAGATTCTCGGCTGAGCATGGTGGCACACATTTAATCCCAGGGAAGTAGATTTCTGTGATTCCAATGCCAACCTGGTCTACATAGTAAGTTTTAGGACAACCAGAACTACATAGTGAGACCCTGTTTGGGGGGAAAAAAAGGAAAGGGAGATTCTCTAAATAATTAAAAACTAAGGGCTGGAGAGATGGCTCAGTGGTTAAGAGCATTGCCTGTTCTTCCAAAGGTCCTGAGTTCAATTCCCAGCAGCCACATGGTGGCTCACAACCATCTGTAAAGAGGTCTGGTGCCCTCTTCTGGCCTGCAGACATGCACACAGACAGAATATTATATACATAATAAATAAAAATTTTAAAAAATTAAAAAAATAATTAAAAACTAGTAGCAATGAATATTTGCTAATGCGCATGGCATGTATCTTATGTACTGTAACAAGCGCTGTATGCTCTCTAACACTTTTTTTTTTTTTTGGTTTTTTCGAGACAGGGTTTCTCTGTGGCTTTGGAGCCTGTCCTGGAACTAGCTCTTTAGACCAGGCTGGTCTCGAACTCACAGAGATCCGTCTGCCTCTGCCTCCCGAGTGCTGGGATTAAAGGCGTGCACCACCATCGCCCGGCTGCTCTCTAACACATTTAATGCACAGAAACAGCCCTGTGGAATAATGCGCCATTGTACCATTGTACAGATTGGGACTCGAGTTCAGAGGCTGCATTGGAACCTAGTAGCCTGCCCTTTTCATGAGTACGCTCCTCTATCCATGAGGGACTTTGAACCCCATCTTATTTTGCACCCACTCCTTCCTTTTTGCAGGAGCTAGAACTGCAGGCCCAGATCCATGGTCTGCCAGTGCCTCCGACCCCAGGACTGCTCTCCCTAGCCACTAGCTCCGTCTCCGACAGCCTCAAGGCAGAGCAGCTGGACGTTGAGGAGGAGAGCAGAGCAAGCACGACCACATTTCATGTGTCAGGGGGACCTGTCCAGAGTGCGCCTCAGCAGCAGCCGCCAGCACCACCCTCGGATGCCCTTCTGGACCTGCACTTTCCCAGCGACCATTTGGGGGACCTGGGAGACCCCTTCCACCTAGGGCTAGAGGACATTCTGATGGAGGAGGAGGGGGTCGTGGGAGGGTTGTCAGGGGCTGCCCTGTCCCCACTGCGTGCTGCCTCTGACCCCCTACTTTCTTCAGTGTCCCCGGCTGTGTCCAAGGCCAGCAGCCGTCGCAGCAGCTTCAGCATGGAGGAGGAGTCCTGATGAGGCTTCACTCCTCCCCTTGGACTTCCCCACCCGAGGAAGGAGGACAAGCCTCGATGAGACCCTTTCCCCTACCCTCCTGTGAGACTGCCAGGTCCAGGAAATCTGGGGGAAGAGGAGTTGCAATCAGGCCCCACCCCTGTAATAGGCAAGGAGGAGGAATCAGGTGAGGCCCTGCCCCTTTTCCAAAGGAACCACCCTGCACAGGTATTTTTGTGGGAGATGGCATTAGAGCGCTGTGAAAGCTCAGTTCATCTGAGAATCACAGCCATTCCCCGGCCCTACTCCTGCCAGGATAAGGTTGTGCCCCTGGCCACTAGGGACCCTTATAAACAGGTCTCCCAAGGAAAGGAGATGCCAGGATCCTACTCCATTCCTTCTCTGGGGATTGCCGGGCCAGCTTTTCCTGGTACTGGAGGAAGAAAAATAAAAATGATGGTGTCCCACCCCTAGAGGGTTCAACCTTACCTCTTCCTTTTGCCCCCTGCCCTGCTCTGGGAAGGAACCAAAGTAAGGGTATGTTCCAGCCTGTTCCCCTGACAGGCGCCCCTTTTCTGTAGGAAAGGCCCAGCACAGGTATTTCAGGTATGGAGAATTTCCCTGTACAGGCCCCAGCCTCAGCCCTGACCCTTAGCACCATCCCATGCAAGCATTCCATTCAGCAGGGAGGAACGGTTCCTGAACTCCCTGCCTTAACCTAGGACCAACCTGGGACCCGACCTATGACAGCTCTGTGCCGACCTTGTTCTCGGGGAGGGAACAGATTTTAAGTCTTGTGGTTTTGACTTTCTAGACCTAGATTAAGAGTGAGATTTAGATCCTCACCCCTTGGGGAGATCTTGCCTTTTCTGCCTTAAGGGACTTTGGGGGAGATGATAGAAATTAGTGTGGACCCAGTCTAGGCATCCCAAAATACTACCCTAATACTACTTCTCTCCAGCTTACAGAAAATGGTAAAGAAAGGGCATGTCCAGACTGTTTCCTAGTCCAGGGAAAAAGTCTCCCCAAAAAAGCAGAGGCCTGGAGGAAGGGTAGCAAAAGTATATTATACCCCTCATTTGTTTATGGGATTTTTTTTTTTATTGAGCCCTCCTACTCAGAAGCCGGGTCAGCCCTGACCTCTGTCCCTCCCACACAGTTTTCCCTTTGGGGACTACCCCAGTTTCAGAGCCAGTCCCCACTTAGCCCCATCCCTGCCACCTGCACCCCAGGTCTTCAGTTTTAAATTGCTGGGGCTGGGCCCCAAGGAGGGTTTACTGAGGGGTCTGTAGGTTTGTGACATATAATAAATAATGTCTAGGCGTGTTTGATGCGCTTTTAACTTTGGCATTGAGTCTCTTGTTCTTGTTTTTGACTGCGCAGTGAACATGGCCCCTGCAGGCTAGGTGGAATAACAATTTTAGAAGAAACGGAACAGATTTCAGAGGGCCAAACAGAATTTTTAGATAGAATGAGAGCCTAGAGGGAAACCACCTACAAGCAAAAGCAATGAACCCACTTAAGGGCCGGCCCCTGAGCAGCCAAAGTGCTGTGCTTTCCCCGGATGCATTTCCCCGAGGGTGCTCTGTGTGCTGCTGCTGCTCCTTCAGCTGCTTCCATTTGCTTTTCAGAGAAGTCAGGAACTTCTACAGACAGGCAGCCTGTAAGCGCGCCAAACCTCAGTGCTGTGCGTGGGGATGAAGGAGAAAGGGAGATACTCAAATTTTTCCTTGCAGGCTCACTTTCGAAACTGACAAGGTATATGAGGTATTCAACAAAGTTATTCAAGATGGTGGAAAAGATAAAAAGGTGCAGGGAGCAGGCATTGCCACCATGCCTGGAATTCCAACATTGGGAGGTTGGGGTAGGAGAGTTTGCAAGTTTAAGAACAGCCCAGGCTACACAGTCCCTATCTCAACAACAGAAAATACGGGGAAATGGGGAAACACATTAGTTTGAGGTTTCGGGGTGCCTAAATGGAGGTAAGTGCACATGTAATGTCTTCATGTCTCATGTGGTTCAAACTGGCTTTGAGTGCTGGCTCCTCCTCCTGAAGACAGTAATTACATACCTGTCTTGCAACATCAAAGCTGGGAAGAATATTTTTCTGACAACACTTCAACCAGATTGATAGCCAAGACAAGCTTCAGCTCTTAGTTATCACCACCATACTGGGCCCTATAGATGGCCAGTCCTGGCTACCCAGTGCTTAGGAGGCTGAAGCATACCCAGCACTCCCAAAGTTGAGGCAGGAGGATGGCTGTGATTTCAAGCTAGGTTGTGCTATGCTGTAATGTTTTGTCCCAAAACACCAATAGACAGGTAATAATGGCTGAGCATAGTGGTAAAGACACTTGCCGCTGAACCTGATAGCTGAGTTCTGTCCTTTGAACTCACACAGAGGTGGAAATAGAGAACCAAGTCCAGGGAGTTGTCTTCTGACTGTCATGGCATGTGTGTGGCCCTCCACATGTGGGTCATGACACGTGTTCTCATATAACCCACACAACCATAAAACGACAGCCCCGCTGGGTAAAAGCACCTAAAATCTCAGCACTTAGGAGGAGACAGAGGACAGCCTGGACAGCGATCAGAAGCTCAAAGTCAGCCTCAGGTACACAGCAAGCTTTGGAAGCCAGTCTGGGTTGTGTGAGACCTTGTCTCAAAAACAATGACATTATAGAAAAAAAGGGGTGGGGGTTGCTGCTGGAGAAATGATGGCTCAGAGGTGAAGAGCACTGGCTGTATACACTTCAGAGAACCCAGATTCAACTCCTAGGCCCTATATGGTGGGTCACAGTTTAACTCCAGTCCCAAGGGATAGGACGCCCTCTTCTGGCCTTGTCAGGTACTGCATGTGCACAGTGCACTGACAGACAAAACACCCATACACCTGAAAAACAGGAAAAAATAATAGAGGTAATTATCAAAATAAAGAACAAAGGCATGCTGCTATCCACCTTTGATTCCAATGCTTGTAAAGCACAGGCAGGTGAATCTCTATGAGTCTGAGGCCAGCCGGAGCTACAAAAACACGGAGGGGAGCCGGGCGGTGGTGGCGCACGCCTTTAATCCCAGCACTCGGGAGGCAGAGGCAGGCGGATCTCTGTGAGTTCGAGACCAGCCTGGTCT
>NC_022016.1:34863992-34864624 GCF_000317375.1 Microtus ochrogaster
AAAAAAGACGGAGGGGAGGAGGAAGAAAATCAAGCAAGGCAGGGTAGTGCCCATCTGTAATGTCAGCTTTTGGGAAGCGGCAGCAGAAGGCACACCACAAGTTTAAGGTGAGTATGTTCAATACAGACAGTTCCAGGCTCCTGATCTATTACATAGCAAGACCTTATTTCCAAAACCCTACAACAACCAAGCAATAAACATAAGTTTTCAAGATACAAGAACCCACGCTGGAGAGGTAGCTCAGCCATTAAAGGCTAAGGTTCACAACCAAAATAGACGACAGGAGGAAAATGATATCTGGCAGATAAAGTGATCATGATAACGGCCCTGCTCCTATTGGGAGCACTTATGCCAAGCGATATGACCTAGACACAGGGCATATATTATTGTATGAGGTATTTACAGGGATGGAAAGTCCAATAGAGATGATCAGAGGCTGGCAAGTACAGGATAATAGGAGATTATTGCTTTTTAAAAAATATTTTTATGGTTTATTTAACTTTATTTGATGTGCATTGGTGTGAAGGTGTCAGATTCCCTGCAACTGGATCTTCAGGCAGTTGTGAGCTGCCATGTTGGTGCTGGGCAGTGGACCCAGGTCCTCTGGAAGAGCAATCATTGCTCTTAACCAC
>NC_022016.1:34865845-34869759 GCF_000317375.1 Microtus ochrogaster
TGTAGACCAGGCTGGTCTCGAACTCACAGAGATCCGCCTGCCTCTGCCTCCCAAGTGCTGGGATTAAAGGCGTGCGCCACCACCGCCCGGCACAGCAACTGTTCTTAAGAGCCAAACCAACTCGCCAGCTCCTATCCACACGGGTTTTCAAATGACAAAAGCAGCTAGGCATGGTGGCTCACATGTTTAGCCCATCAGGAGATTAGCTAGAAGGCGACTCTCTGGAGTGCCGAGATCAGCCGAGACTTTGGAGTAAAATTCTGCATCACAACTTTTTCCTAGTTTTTGGGGACCCTTCCCCAGCCTCCTTGGTTATGGATGACTCTGGGTAATGCTGCAGAAATCAGGACACAGGGAATGCAGAGTAGGAGATACAGCTGCATACTTTATTGCAAAGCCAGTGCTCTTTTTTATAATACTCAAATCACAATTCAAACTAGGTTCCCACAATACATGAAAATAGTTTCATAGACTAGTCACTTGGTTGCAACTAATTTCAAGAGCTTCGTGCCCTAGCTAATCTAAACAAAAAGCTTGGTGTTATGGGGAAAACTCTTGCTGTAATATAATATGTAAAAACACCTCATCAGAAGACAAACCATAACCTAATCAGAGCCTTTGAACTACAGTGCACATCTGTGTTCTCAAGGACTGACCATTGGCAAGGTACTCTACTGATGGGAGAGGTTTGCCTCCTCCTGACTTGGTTTGCCAAGCCTGTCAGCAAGAATGCTACCTCAAGTCTCCCTTGCACAGAGTTTCTATGCAGTTCAAAACCAGACCTCTAAATCTTCCTCCTTTTTCCTTTTATAATGAGTTAGTTGGTTGACACACATTCTTTTTTTCGAGACAGGGTTTCTCTGTGGCTTTGGAGCCTGTCCTGGAACTAGCTCTTGTAGGCCAGCCTAGCTTCGAACTCACAGAGATCCTGAGTGCTGGGATTAAAGGCATGCGCCACCATCGCCCGGCTTGACACACATATTTAACAGCAATTTTTTCATGCTCAACTGATGAGACTTAATAAGCAGTAAATAAAACAGTAGCATAAGCAAACCTATAACAATAACTACTATCCCCATACTGCCAGTGGTGTCGGACAAACTTTGTACCCAAGCCTTAGGGGCCTAACCCCTCTAGTTTCTCAGCAATCTGTTGAGCATCTGTTATCTTTGGAAACCTCTGTGAAAATGTAGATTTTATATTAAAATGCAATTTTTAAATTTTTTGTCTTACAGATTTGTTTCTCAAAAAATAATTTTGCATTTTCCCCAGGCTAATACAGATTCATTAAAAGCCAAATCAGTAACACAAAAAGTAGTGGAATTTCAATCACAGTGTAATCTTTGTTCATTTTTTAACATCACCTTTTTTTTAGGCTACCATCTGCTTTAAGGCATCAACTTCATTCTGTAATCTGGCATCAATTCCAGCTCGTTGGGACCAAAGTTCATGAGAATCTTTTTTTTTTAAAAAGATTTTATTTATTATGTATACAATACAGTGTATTGCCTCCATGTATGATTGCAGGCCAGAGGAGGGCACCAGATCTCATTGTAGATGGTTGTGAGCCACCATGTGGTTGCTGAGAATTGAACTCAGGACCTCTGGAAGAGCAGTCAGCGACCTTAACCTCTGAGCCATCTCTCCAGCCCCCTCATGAGAATCTTTATGCCAAGCTTCAACATAATGCTTAGTCTGCAACTAATTGTGTAAGGCTATCCCAGATACCGTGGTTAACGTCATGACTGAAATTAGACTCAATAATACAGCAACAACCATTCCAATAAATCTTTTATTACGAGCAAGCAATTTCTTAAAAAACTCTACTGTTAACTGAATTAAAGAATTAGATGACCAAGGTCCATTTAACTTTACAGGTAACCAGATGTAGGGTCATTGCTTCACAATGATAATGCACTGACCATTTAAAGGAATAGAATTATTTAAGCAAGTGTATAAGGTACAGTTGACACAAAAAAATATTTTCAGAAAAAAAACAAAGTTCCCAATTATCAGTAGATAAGGCAAAGGAACACAGGCTGTAACATTCCAGCTTTTACACATAGTAAAATTATACACAAGCACTGGAAGCAATTCCGGAAAATGATCCATTATAGAGGTGCACAGTCTTTAAGGCAGCAGCCAGCTTCTAAATATGCATCTGACCAGTGTCAGGAAATTGTAGAATAGCCATCCAAGGTCCACTTATCCCTCCATCTCCCCAGGGAAAAGCCGAGGACCGTTAACTGTCTCGGTGTTGTTTGTAGCTGGAGCCATTGGCTTCTGCAGAAGTTACGGACAGTGAAGCACACATGGTCAGGAAAAGATTCTCAGCTGTAACACGTTTATCACACCTCTGCAGAACAGCTTGACCATTAGTAGTGACAGACTTAATTTGCCCCCAGGTAGGCACAGGAGCTTTAACATGCCTATGAGGACGTTTTCTGGCCAATGATAACTGGGCCATTGCTGCCACCGGCACCTCAAGATTGTCCTCGTTTCCCCTCGATGCCATTTTTCTCTGCACAGCTGTTTTAATGGGTCCTTCAGGCCTTGATCCAGTGGCCTGGAATCCACTGCTGGTGGCCATCCTGAAAAGATACAAGACCATAGCCCCTTCCATCTACCAACAACTGCACCGGAACCCATCCAGCATCAGTAGTTTTTGCCCAAATTTCCTTAAAAGAAGCTGGCTCCAAAGCCTGAGATCTTTCAGACACAAAATGCTTCTCTGCTCTAGTCAGAATGTCTCCCTGTGGTAAATTCAAAAAGTTCAAACAAAGCCTGATGCATAATAGCTCTAGGATTATTCTGTAAATCCCAGATGTCTTTCATACCCAAGTCCTGCATCTTCCTCCTTTTTTATTTTTTAATTTGTTGCTCTAAGGTAGAATGGGCTCTTTCTACAATGGCTTGACCTTGAGGTTTATATTCTATGCCAGTCACATGTTTAATATCATATCGATCACAGAATCACTGAAATTTTGTAGAAGAGTATGCAGGCCCATTGTCTGTCTTTATTATGGTTGGCACCCCCAATACTGAAAAAGCTTCAAATAAATGGGAATGACATGATTAGTTGTCTCCCCAGATAATGGCGTAGGCCATATCATGGAGAAGAATGTAACTATGGTCACATGAACATAAGATAACTGGGCAAATTTTGGTATATAAGTTACATCCATCTGCCAAATATGGTTGGAATGCAAACCTCAAGGATTTGTACCAGGGATATTTTGTATTAAATGCAGGGGATGACAGATAGGACAGTTAAGGATAATACACTTAATAATACACTTAGCTTGTCTGTAAGGAATTTTATATTGAACATGTAATTGAGGAGCAATGGTGTGTAAATGTTGACGCTCATCCTCAGCCAGAGCAAAGTTTACAAGAGCATCAGCTAGATTATTTCCCTTTTGTTAGATATCCAGGTAATTTGATATCTGATCGTATATGCACAATAAACACTACATGATTTTGTTTTTGCAGTAACTTTCGTAATGTTAACAATAACCCTTGCAATATAGGATTATTAACATGAATAGAAGCAGTATAGATGGTCTTTACAACCCAACTACATATTTGGAATCAGCCACTAGATTAAGGGCTTCAGTAGGAAAATCTTGCAGTGCCTGAATGACTGTCCATAATTCATTGTTGAACCGATGTATAAGAAGATAATTGTGACCAAAACTTTGATTCAGTACAATAAGCAGCAGGAGTTTTAGAACCTTCAGTAAACCCAGTTTGAGCTTGTGAAAGGGGTTGTTCAGCTATAAGGTTATTAATGACAAAATACTGCACTTTAAAAAATTCCTTGCCAGCCGGGCGATGGTGGCGCACGCCTTCAATTCCAGCACTCGGGAGGCAGAGGCAGGCGGATCTCTGTGAGTTCGAGACCAGCCTGGTCT
>NC_022016.1:34871009-34872220 GCF_000317375.1 Microtus ochrogaster
TAGACCAGGCTGGCCTCAAACTCACAGAGATCCGCCTGCCTCTGCCTCCCAAGTGCTGGGATTAAAGGCGTGCGCCACCACCGCCTGGCCAAAATGCATATATTTTTTCTGTGAAAACAAAAGCATAATTTTCCCCAAACATAATGCATCTTTAACTATTATTTTAAATCAACGCTTTTCAAAGTACACAGGCACACAGATACATTTTTTTAAAGCAGTATCAAGACAGAGAAGGGTTAAAATGAGAAAATGGTGGCCATCAGAAAAGATCTTGAGGGTTATCACAGTGAAGAAGAACTTGACTTAGGAAAGAAAAGAGGGGGAGCAGTGCTGGGGGGCACAGAGTGTCCTTGACTGCCAGCATTCCTGAAAAAAAAAGTTAACTTCTCCAGCCACCATCAAAGATTCTCTGTTACACATCCGTGCAGTTTTTCAACTTCAAGCAGTTAATTCCCTGCAGCCCGGAACACAAGCACATGTCTCCCTGTAGTATCTCTGCCCACCTGGGCATGTGCCTGCACCCCCCGCCTTCTGCAGGAGCTGCTGGCTGGCTGTGGACCAGAGCACAACGAAGGAAGGTGGCCAGCGTCATGCCTCACCTTAGAGAAGTTTTTCTTTCAGGACCCAAAGTCCTGGAACTGATCCAGTAAAAATGCACAGGAGGCTAGAGGCAGAGGCTGCCTGCTTCACCTCTTCCAAGATAACAAAGGTCGGGGGCTGGAGAGATGGCTCAGAGGTTGGGAGCGTTCCCTGCTCTTCCAAAGGTCCTGAGTTCAGTTTCCAGCAACCACATGGTGGCTCACAGCCATCTGTGATGAGGTCTGGTGCCCTCTTCTGGCCTTCAGGCATACATACAGACAGAATATTGTATACATAATAAATAAATAATAAATATTTAAAAAAAGATAACAAAGGTCACTAAACGAAAACGGACAGTAATGACAGACAGACAGATACCGGGACCACTTAAGCTTTTCAAAGACATGAACACTTAAAACAGTAACATAGGAACAGTCAAACACAGACCAAGACAAAGCACTCATTCATTCACACACACCTTTTTAAATCTCTAGATTCATACTCCCCTTTGTAGGGAACCAGGGGCACACATCCTTTATACATTTCTTTTTTAAAAAATATTTATTTATTTATTTATTATGTATACAATATTCTGTCTGTGTGTATGTCTGCAGGCCAGAAGGGGGCACCAG
>NC_022016.1:34872320-34875506 GCF_000317375.1 Microtus ochrogaster
AGATGGTTGTGAGCCACCATGTGGTTGCCAGGAATTGAACTCAGGACCTTTGGAAGAGCAGGCAATGCTCTTAACCACTGAGCCATCTCTCCAGCCCCCTCCTTTATACATTTCAAAAACTGAAGCAATTGTTGTTGTCCTTCCTTAGTCCACCTAAGCTTTAAAGTATCTCTAAGTAAATGTACAAACAACTCTTGGCTGTCTTCTTGGCCCATATATTCACTTTACTTTTTTAAAAACACTTATATACAAGTTACTTCTTAAGTTACTTCTTATTTTACAATTATACTAGAGTTACTTTTTACTTGTATTTCATGCTGCGCAGCTAACCTCTTTTTTGTATTTACACTGCACCTCCTGTCCTTATAGCAGAAGATTGACCAATAGGCAAATAAGGTAAAGGCAGTTATTGAGCAATACTTTTTTAAATTTTAAATCAGCTATAGCAGACATCATAATTTGTATTTTACCTTTATAATCACTATTTTTTTTTTTTTTTTGGTTTTTCGAGACAGGGTTTCTCTGTGGCTTTGGAGCCTGTCCTGGAACTAGCTCTATAGACCAGGCTGGTCTCGAACTCACAGAGATCTGCCTGCCTCTGCCTCCCGAGTGCTGGGATTAAAGGTGTGCGCCACTATCGCCCGGCTTATAATCACTATTAATTATTCCTAAATGCACTATAATTCCTTTCATACTTAAGCTAGATCTTCTGGTTAATAACCCAAAAGTCCCAGGAGGCAAGGGCCCATAGATCCCAGCCAGCACCTTAACAGGCAAATTGTCCAGCTTTCAAAGTTATTTCAGTCACGGCTGGTATGTCCATTGCAGCACTATGTTTAGTGCTGGCTGGAGTGAAAAAATTGTGGCTTTCCCTTCTTACATCACGGACTTATGCCCAGTGTAGCACCCCGCTAAAGTTGTTTACATTCTTTCTTCTTTTTATATTTCTTATTGTTTATTTTACTTTATTTTATGTGCACTGGTGTGAAGGTGTCAGATTCCCTGGAACTGGATCTTCAGACAGTTGTGAGCTGCCATGTGGGTGCTGGGAACTGAACCCCGGTCCTCTGGAAGAGCAGTCAGTGCTCTTAACCACTGAGCCATCTCTCCAGCCCGATACAGTTTTTCTGAAGGTGACATTTCATAGTCTTCCCTGAATTCTCATTCTGCTTATGGTAAGCAGTGACCATAGTTTCTGCCATAAGCTGCATTTTTCTGGTCTTTGATAAAATATTGTTACAAGTTTTCATGTATTGATTCAAATCCCCTGACTCCTTAATGGGTAAAATGGCCCTTCGGCAATCCTCATTAGCGTTGTCATAAGCCAATAATTTCAGTATCTGCTGTCTTGCTTCCTCAACAACTACAGTTCTCTCAATAGTCTTCTTGATGTGTGCATTAAAATCTATGTGAAGTTCATTTAACCTTTTGAAAAAAATCTTAGTCCTGGACCCGTAGTCTTCTCCAGTTGGCCTAATCTGTTCCCAGGCCTCATTAGCAATTTTTACTTGCTGATGTGGATCATTATATTCCCAGTTCCTGATAACATAGCATAGGTGATAGCTCTAATTTGAGGGTCCTGACTGTGGACATTCTGCCTTGCCTTCTCAATGCACAAATCATTAGACCACATTTGCAACTGCAAATACTCCCCTTCTTTCAGTAGCAAACGCACCACAATTTTCCAATCCTCAGGAGCCCAATTTCCATAATGACGGGCAGTGCCAATTAAAATTTCTTTATTTATTGTAGTAATAGGAGCAGCGGGGCTGCGTCCCCAGCACCCCGGCTGCCTTGCTAGCTTATGCCCCAAAATAATTACACGGACACTGTATTCTTTTAAACACTGCTTGGCCCATTATATCTAGCCTCTTCTCAGCTAACTCTCGCACCTGGACTAGCCCATTTCTAATAATGTGTGTAGCACCCCAAGGTGCGTTTACCGGGAAGATTCTAGCCCACATCCATCCTGGGTCGGAGCTTTATCACATGGGCCCGGGAGAGGGGAGCATGGCATCTGCTCCAGAGAGCAGAGCTGTCAAATCTGAGCTCACTTCCTCTTCCTCCCAGCATTCTTTTCTGTTTACTCCACCCACCTATGTTTTAACCTATGAGAGCCAAGCAGTTTCTTTATTATAATTAACCAATGACCTTCCTCCATCAGGAGCATGGACCTCAGATGCTAAGTCTTTCACTGTCTACACTGCTTTAAAAACTACATAAACAAGAGACTATACAGACCAAAAGCACACCGGTAATTTTTTTTTTTTTTTTTTGGTTTTTCGAGACAGGGTTTCTCTGTGGCTTTGGAGCCTGTCCTGGAACTAGCTCTGTAGACCAGGCTGGTCTCGAACTCACAGAGATCCGCCTGTCTCTGCCTCCCGAGTGCTGGGATTAAAGGCGTGCGCCGCCACCACCCGGCCCACACTGGTATTTTTTTAAGATTTTATTTATTTATTATGTATACAACATTCTGCCTCCATGTATGTCTGCAGGCCAGAAGAGGGTGCCAGATCTCATTACAGATGGTTGTGAGCCACCATGTGGTTGCTGGGAATTGAACTCAGGTCCTCTGGAAGAACAGTCAATGCTCTTTAACCACTGAGCCATCTCTCCAGCCCACACCGGTATTTTTTCACCTTGCTTCACAGCCTTCTCAATGTTCATCCGAACTTGATCCCAATTTCCTATATCCATTAAATTCTCATTTGAGGGAAACCAGGGATTATATTCTTTGATAATTTCAGACACATCTCTAAGTCTGACATAGATATATGAGCACCACGAGTTTTCAGCAAATGCTTAAGCATAGACAGAAACGGAGAAGAGTTAGCTTGTCCCATTACCCTGTAATTACTTACCGTATTATCCGGCACTCCTGATGTTCTTTCAGGGTCCCTATTCAGGTGCCAATTGTTGGGGACCCTTCCACAACCTCCTCGGTTATAGATGACGCTGGGTAGTGCCACAGAAATCAGGACACAGGGAATGCAGAGTAGGAGATACAGCTGCATACTTTATTGCAAAGCCAGTGCTCCTTTATAATGCTCGAATCACGATTCAAACTAGGTTCCCATAATACATGAAAATAGTTTCATAAGCCGGGCGGTGGTGGCGCACGCCTTTAATCCCAGCACTCGGGAGGCAGAGGCAGGCAGATCTCTGTGAGTTCGAGACCAGCCTGGT
>NC_022016.1:34875831-34881732 GCF_000317375.1 Microtus ochrogaster
GCACATCTGTGTTCTCAAGGACTGACCATTGGCAAGGTACTCTACTGATGGGAGAGGTTTGCCTCCTCCTGACTTGGTTTGCCAAGCCTGTCAGCGAGAATGCTACCTCAAGTCTCCCCTGCACAGAATTTCTATGCAGTTCAAAACCAGACCTCTACACCTAGTCCTTAAGGATTTCTAGGCAGTTCACTGTTGCTAGTGGGGAGGGCCTCATGAGCTTAAGCCTCTACCCCTCCCTGAGGAGTTATTGGCAGTTAGTGAAGGCTGGCAGAAGGGAGAGACAGTTTCCTCAGTGGTGGCCACTGATAAGGGAGAGGCCCATGTTCCTGTAAATAACCCCTCACCCACGCTAATGAAATTCATTAGATCACAAAAAATGCTTGAAAATAAAAAGGCACTGCTTGCGGAGAGGAAGGAGTGTGGGGGGAGAAGGGGGACAGGAGAGGATAATGGAGGTGAATATGACCAAAATATATACATGTATGAAAATGTCTTAATGAAGCCCATTATTGTGTATAATGAATATATACTGGCTAATAAAGGGAACAACTTCATGCCAATATTTCTCATAGCAAATTCTTTGAAGGACACAGAATGCCAGTGTGTGTGTGTGTGTGTGTGTGTGTGTGTGTGTGTGTGTGTGTGTGGCGGGGGGGAGATTGGTAGAATTCTTCCATATACTTAGGAGAAAGATAGTACCAATTCCGTACAAACTCATCTAGAAAATTGAAGAGATGACGGTACTTCCTGATCTTAAAATAAGGATACTTGTTCTAAGAGACTAGTATTACTCCGTTCCAAACCCAGAGAAAGCTAATTATTCTTCATGTACCACAGATGCAATATTCTTGTGTGTGTATGCACACTAGGGATGGGACCCAGAGGCCTGGCATATACTAGGCAAACATACCACTAGACTGCACTCAATTTTAAGATTTCTATTTTAAAATAATTTCAGACTTGAAGTCACAAAGCAGCAATGCCTATATACCTTCAACCAGCTGTTTCAGTGTTCATATTTTTATCATCTTTTCTTTTCCCAGCAACTTTTTTGTGCTTGTGTTTGTCTTGACAACCTCAAAGACCACCCTCAGTTTTTTTTGTTTTTTTTTGTTTGGTTTTGTTTTGTTTTTTGAGACAGGGTATCTCTGTGGCTTTGGAGCCTGTCCTGGAACTAGCTCTTGTAGACCACACTGGCCTCGAACTCATAGAGATCCACCTACCTCTGCCGCCCGAGTGCTGGGATTAAAGGCACCGCCTGGCTGCACCACCACCACCCGACGAGCACCCTCAGATTTGATGGTAGCCATGCTTCTTTACAATGAAAGAATATAGATAGAACAGGATTAGAAAAGGAACAAAGACACTGCCTGTTTGATCTGTGAATTCCATTCACAAGCTGAGCGTCTCACGGTTCAGATGAAGCAGCACACGTGTCTAACATCTTTTCCCAGGGGAGTCCCATGAGACTCAACTGCTACAGAAATGAGTGTCCTCCAGCAATGAGTCTTCTGCACTGGCCGGGTAGAAGAGTTAAAGGGAGATGTGGGAACCACCACCCCTGCATCTTTCAAGTCCTTGGTGGTGGCACTGATCTCTGCAGTTTCTTCAGGGATGCGATACTGTTTTTGATTCACTATTTTCCCTGACAGAGGCAATTTTAAAGGCTTCCATTTAGCCTTTCCAACAATACAGCCCTCACACTCCACAAATGAGGGAACCAGTGTGGGAATTCTGTCAGCTTCTAAGAGGATCTATCCCAATACATTCTGGGACTGGGGAAATAACCACAGGATGAGTTCCGGGACCCACTGGACCTACTGTGCATTGGACTTCAGCCAAAACTCCATTAATCCCCTGGCTTCCGTATGCCCATACTTTAACTGGTGGGCCACAGTGCTTCTTGGGGTGTCCTGGAATCAGCATCAATTCAGAACCAGTATTCAATAGACCTCAGAAAGTCTGGCTGTTTCCTTTCCCCAGTGTACAGTTCCCCTGTAAAAGGCCAGGGGTCCCTCTGGGGAAGGACTGGGGAAAGGCTAACAGCAAAACTCTTAGGTATTTTAACAAGGTGCTTCCTTAAGGGAACCTAGCCACCCGTTCATTCAATAGGTTCTTGGGTCTGCAAACTGACTCAAGCCTGGAAATTGGTTCACAGGCCAAGATTCCCTTTGCCACGGTCCAATGGGGCCTTGCTTTCATTTGTTTGAGAACTTTCCCACATATACAGATCAAACAACAATGCAGTAGGCTTCTTATCTACTTCATGCCTAGAAACACCATGATTGATTAGCCAGTACAAAAGGTCCATGTGAGTCATGCCAGCAGAAAATTCACTTTGCCTGTGCTGCCCATTACTGGTTGGGCCATTAAGGACACGGCTTTGTCCGTGCTTCCCATTATAACTACAGCCACCTTGTCTCTGGAAATTCAATGCTGTCACCTGGCCCCTGCTACCTTGGGGCCCAATTAATCCCATTGCATTTAATTCACCCAACTGAGCAGCAGCGTCTCCAGCCCTAAGGTCTGGCACAGGGAACAGGGTGACAGCGAAGCTCATCAGATGTGCTGGTGCCCCTCACCATTCTGCATCTTATAGGATTAGTGAAGGGTCTTTCTCTGGGCCTTCCCATTGCGGGGATTAGGATTTACACAGTGTACCCACTCAACCATTCCAGTTTCTTCCCTGAGCCTTAAAATCCCTTCATCAACATTAACAAAGGGCTATCAGGCATCTCCAACTCCTTTTCAGTAGGCCAGCTTTTGACAAATGCTTCTCGGCCAACCATTCAAACAAACTTTTGACACCTTTGAACCGAGTGAGTTTCCGTATTAGACCTAGAATCTCCATTCAGTGGACCCTTTTATTGATCCATTTTTAGGTTCCTTCCACTATTATCCCACACCCTTTGAGTCCATTCCCACACGTATTCTCCAGCCTTCTGCTTGAATGAAATAGCAAACTCATTAAGCTCTCTAGTAGCTTAGTGCATCTCCTCCTGCACTACACTTTCTACCTCCCCTCCAGGCTCCTGCTTTGCCTTGAGTCTGGTTATAGGACTAGAGGCAACTGTTTCTGGGTCCTGAGGGACAACAGTATTGTCTTGCCTGCCATCGCCTTCAGTGAAAGTCACTGCTGGTTTAGCGGACAACTCAGGATTGATTTCCTCAATCAAAGCAGAAAAGGCAGTATTTCAGGGGGTGGACTGAGGGTACATCTGCTGAGGACAGAGAGAGGACTTCCTCAGGTGAGATAAACCCTTGAGAATCTGAGGGTTCAGAGTTCTTAGCATCAGTAGGGTCTTCCCACACATCCCCATTCCAAGTTCCCTGAGGAGCCTGTTTGTCTGAATTAGGGTTACTATTACTGTGATGAAACACCTGAGCCAAAAGCAAGTCGAGGAGGAAAGTGTTTATTTGGCTTACACTTGCATATCGCTGTCCATCATTGAAAGAAATCAGGACAGGAACACAAACATGGCAGGAGCTGATATAGAGGCCATGGAGGGGTGCTGCTTCTCAGCTTGCTCCCCATGGCCTGCTCAGCCTGCTTTCTTTTAGAACCCATGACCACAAGCTCAGGGATGGCAACACCCATCAATTACTAGTAAAAAAAATGCTTTACAGGTCTGCCTACAACCCTATCTTATAAAAGCATTTTCTTTTTTTAACTTACTTTTATTCTATTTGCATTGGTGTTTTACCTGTATATATGTCTGTGTGAGGGTGTCAGATTTTAGAGTTACACACAGTTGTTATCTGCCATGTGGGTGCTGGGAGTTGAGCCTAGATCCCCTGGAAGAACAGTTAGCGCTCTTAACCACTGAGCTATCTCTCCAGCCCCTGGAAACATTTTCTTTTTACTTTTTTTCTTTTTTTGGTTTTTCGAGACAGGGTTTCTCTGTGGTTTTGGAACCTGTCCTGGAACTAGCTCTTATAGACCAGGCAGGTCTCGAACTCACAGAGATCCGCCTGCCTCTGCCTCCCGAGTGCTTGGATTAAAGGCGTGTGCTACCACTGACGCCCAGCTGCATTTTCTTAATTGAGGTTCCTTCCTCTCAGATGACTTTAGTTTATGTCAAGTTAATACAAAACTAGCCAGGACACCATTCTTTACCAATTAATGCCTTTACTCTAAGTGCCCACACCTTCTGAGGCTGGAGCTTGAATTTTTACTATAATTCAGACAACCTTTTACTGAGGGCTTTGGTTTGATTTTCCACAACTTGAGCTCTGGCTGCTGGAGAGAAGATTCTCTTCCAGGGCACATTTAGAAACCTCTAGACTGTTTATGTGCATCTGGAGCCGGTCGGTTTTATCACTGAGTTCACTGTTGTCCTCTACAGTCTGAGATGCTGGAAGTCGGTTAATTTGATCATGGAGCTCATTCCTATCCTTCGTCAATCTGTCCAGAGATGGTAGGACAACTGCCCAGCATCATCATTTCCCTTATTTTTCCACAAATTGTCCAAAGCCTTATATACTGAGTCACCAATCCATCGTCTCTCACAAGTGGTGAATCAGGATAATGAAATGCATTTGTCTCCTTCAGTTTGTAAAACAGTTCACCCCATGGATGCTCAGTTCTCTCTGAGCTCCCAGGAGAGGCTTCAGTAACTGGAGAGGATTCGATAACTGTAGGTGTCAGCAAATTAGAATGCCTATTCCAGATACTTAAAATATTCAACCCTATACTTCTGTTGCTCTATAACCACTCCTGGTACTAAAATCTATATTAGTCAGAGTTCGCCTAGAGTAAACAAAAGTTGTAGAATACACACACGCACACGTACACACACACGCACACACAGACACATACATGAGGCTGGATGTCTCAGTTGGTCTTCACTCTATGCTGGAATCCCAAAGCAGTAGACTCTAATGCCAGTGAAAGAATGGAGCTGCTGGTGAGGAGGAGAACAAGCAGGCAGAGAGCAAGCTTCCTTCTTCCATGTCCTCATATGGGCTCCTAGCAGGTGTGGCCCAGATTAGAGGTGGATTGTCCCACCTCAAAAGACCTGGATTAAAGGTTTATCCTCTGACCCTAAAGATTTGGATTAAAAATGAGTTTAATATAACTACCATATAATGTATGATAAACCTCACTAAAGGGAGAGAGTGAAGAGGAAAGGTGTGCTGATTCAAGTCATTTAGAAACTGGAGCAAGCCGGTAAGCGGCACCCCTCCATGGCCTCTGCCTCAGCTCCTGCCTCCAGGTTCCTGCCCTGTTTGAGTTCCTGTCCTGACTTCCTTCAGTGTTGAACAGCGTGTGGATGTATAACCCAAATAAACTCTTTCCTCTCCAACTTGTTTTTTGGTCATAGTGTTCCATCACAGCCATAGAAACCCTGACTAAGACCCCATCCTTGGCTGATTGTCTCCCTTCATGTTTTTCTTTTCCTTCCTAAACAAATCTTTCGGCTTTTTAAAGTTTATCTCAGAAACCAGCTTTGGGGGGGCTGGAGAGATGGCTCAGTGGTTAAGAGCATTGCCTGCTCTTCCAAAGGACCCGAGTTCAATTCCCAGCAACCACATGGTGGCTCACAACCATCTGTAAAGAGGTCTGGCGCCCTCTTCTGGCCTTCAGGCATACAGACAGAAAATTGTATACATAATAAATAAATAAATATTAAAAAAAATCTTTTAAAAAAAAGAAACCAGCTTTGGGGTTTATTACTATCTTTTCTGACTTATTGATGTACACTAGAATTTACTCCTATTTATACTTAACATAAACACATCTTAAAATGTATTTAAAAATAGTTTCCAGGGGGCTGGAGAGATGGCTCAGAGGTTAAGAGCATTGCCTGCTCTTGCAGAGGTCCTGAGTTCAATTCCCAGCAACCACATGGTGGCTCACAACCATCTGTAATGAGGTCCGGTGCCCTCTTCTGGCCTTCA
>NC_022016.1:34882412-34883892 GCF_000317375.1 Microtus ochrogaster
TCGAACTCACAGAGATCCGCCTGCCTCTGCCTCCCGAGTGCTGGGATTAAAGGCGTGCGCCACCACCGCCCGGCTCAGCCCTAACAGTTTTAATACTGCTGCATATGTATACTACGAGTGAAGAATTAAATAAGTGGATGGTGGAAGTTGGAGGTAGATTCTCACTGTTGGAGTAAGAATTCCCAGATAAGAGGAAGGGAAATCTGTAATAAATCATATCTGTGGTACTGGAATATCAGTATTAATTCATTTTTGTTTTGTGATGTGGGAGTCCCCTCTGTGTGCTGTGATTACCATTAATGAATAAAGAAACTGCCTTGGCCTGTTGATAGGGCAGAACTTTGGTCTGTGGGGAAGATGGAACTGAATGCTGGGAGGAAGAAGGGTGGAGTCAGAGACGTTATGGAGCCGCTACCAGAGTCAGACATGCCAGAACTTTGCTGGTAGGCCAGGGTGATATGCAGATTAATAGAAATGGGTTAAATTAAGATGTAAGAGTTAGCCAATAAGAAGCTAATGTTAATGGGCCAAACAGTGATTTAATGAATACAGTTTCTGTGTAATTATTTCAGGGCTAAGCGACTGGGGACAAGTGAGCGGCCTCTCCTCCTACAGTTTTAAAATATGTAGACACATATGAAAATAATTAGAATAGAAATAATAATAGTATGTATATATGTGTGTTGATATAGGTGATATATCCCACTATGTATGCCCATATATATGATATATTGTGTAGCTACTGTGATAAATGTGGATGAAAAATAAATGACAAGCTGTCATGACTATTCTCGGTTGCCAATTTGACTACATCTGAAATTAAAACCCAAATGACTGGGTACATCTGTGAGGGATTTTTAAAAATTAAATCATTTACAGTAGGAAGACTCACTTTTAATCCCAATCTTTTGAGGTGGGGCGATCCACCTGTAATCTGGGCCACACCTTCTGCTGGCAATCTATTGAAAACATACAGAAGAAGGAGGCTTGCTCCCTCTCTTTGCCTGATTGTTCTCACCTTGCTAGCAAGTCCATTACTTCACTGGCGTTAGAGCCCACTTCTTCAGACTTCCAGTGAACACTGAAGACCAGCTAATATGTTCAGCCTTGTGAAACAAACAACTATGGATTCTTGGACCTTCTGTTCATAGGCAGCCAATGTTGTCTGAGCTGGACTGCAGCTTTAAGTCATTCTAATAAATTCCCATTCTATAAGTTCTGTTACTCTGGAGAACTCTGATACACAAGCTGAGAGGAAAAAAATAAATTATATTACAGTAAAGCTTCAATACCTTTAATGTACAAGGAACTTTGGAAACGTGAGGTGGGAGACCAAAAGCCACAGAGAACGGACAATATGAAGAAAGTTATATATTATTCATTTTTGTTTTGAAAAATGGCCACACTCTGTAGCATGGGATCATGAGTGTATGGTGTGCGTGTGTGTGTATAGTGTAGTGGCTGTTTTGAAAAATGGCCA
>NC_022016.1:34884977-34895013 GCF_000317375.1 Microtus ochrogaster
GAGACAGGGTTTCTCTGTGGTTTTGGAGCCTGTCCTGGAACTAGCTCTTGTAGACCAGGCTGGTCTCGAACTCACAAAGATCCGCCTGCCTCTGCCTCCCGAGTGCTGGGACCACCGCACGGCTTGGACACATTTAAATACTTGTTTCTGTTTTGGTTTCTGTGTTGGGGATCAAAACCAGAACCTTGTTTATGCTACCAAACTCTCGTCCACGGAGCTAGTTTTTGTTTTTATTTTTAATGGAGTTTTCTGGGTCTTTTTTATTAATTGCTGTTGTCTCTTCTCGCAAACTTTTAGCTTATCAATGACTACATCTTTTCCCTAATATGATATCCAGCGCTGTGTTAATAAAATCATTGTCAGATCTTTTAAAAAAAATGAGGGGTAAGTGGTCAAGGTCTTTAACGTGAGGCGGGATTCCCCTTTGGGGTCACTCGGTGGAGGGCCGGAACAAGATCGCAGGAAGCTTCCGCTTTCATTTTCATGGTTATTAAGTCACTTTCTTCTTAAAGGAGTATCGCGGAAGGGTTATATTTTTTTTTCTGTCGGAGGACTACTTCCCTACGGACAAGTCCACCCATGATACAGAGATACCATAACATCACATAACAGTGAGTAGTCTGTAAATGCTCAAAAGCCATAACAGACAATTGACAATTTGGTGAAACATCAAAATAAAATTTGCCTGACCTTTAGGCATCGTTTTCTTCTCTCTGTCTCTGAAATTCTGAGCATTTGATTAGTTCCCTCCCCCATTCCTGGTCAGTGGTTCGCTCCGACCTTAGCACTGACAGGCCGCACTAGCTGCGCTTGCGCGTAACGCTTGCGGGGGGGGCGGGGGGGGAGGAACATGGCGCAAGCTCTGTCTGAAGAGGAGTTTCAACGGATGCAGGTGCCGCTCGACGTGGGGAAAGACCACCCGGCTAGGAGTCTGGGGGCGGGGTAGAAAGAGGTCGTACTATAGGCTCTGAGGATTTAGTTGGGATGGGCCTTGAGTATAAGGGGGTGGTCTGGAGAAGGGAAGCTGAGGCTTTGAGTGGCGACGCGACGCTATTGACTTCCAAGATTTCTATGGGGGTTCTGAAGGTTAGATTCTATTAGCTTTGTGGGGTTGGTAGAACGTATTTAAGTAGGCGATACGTTTCTCAGTCCTGGGTGCGGGCGAGACCTTTGTGCTCCTGTGTAGGGCATACCATTGACTGGTGATGATGTTTGACTTTGAAGGATGGAGAGCCTGAGAAGGAGAAATTATTTTGTCTGGCGAGAAAGGAAGCAGGCATCTGGCTTTTTGCGTCATGTGTGTGTGTGTGGGTGGGGGTGGTTTGACAGGGCAAGACCATGAACTGGTGGGAGGTGTAAAGTTTGAGGGAGATACCACTAGGCTGGGGGAGTAGGGAAAACCGTGGATCTATTCCCTAGAGTTGCTGTACCGTTGGTGGTAGAGGATCCTAAGAGGTAGGGGGATAGTTGCATGGATTGGGATGATTCCTTTAGATCTGGGGTGAAGACTATTCTGAGTGGGTAATACCATTAATCCATATTAGTGGAACAACTAGGGTATATAAAAGAATAATATTTTGGAATTTCAGGGGGGAACATCACTGGGTTTGGGGGAGAAGTCTGACCAGGTTCACAGACCTGTTGACTCTTTTAAGGGGCACTCTGAGAGGGACTGTAGCACTGCACAATGAAGAAACACTTTGAGAGAGCCTAGTGGGAACGACTGAAATGGGGAAACCCTCGAGTCCTGTTGGTTGAGGGAGTAGAAGTAATTCTATTGGCTCGGGAGCTAGGTGACCTGCTGAGGGTCACTAAAGATGTAAGAATGAGACCACTGTTTCTTTGTTTCTTTCCTTCCTTCATCCTTTTGTTTGAGACAGAGTCTCATTCTGTAGTCAAGGTTGGCCTGGAAGCTGTATTAATCTTTTCCCCGTAGCTTCCTAAGTACTGGTATTTCTGGTATATGTCCCCATGCCTGTCTCCAAAAATCTAATCTTTTTTTTTTTTTTTTTTTTTTTTTTCGAGACAGGGTTTCTCTGTGGCTTTGGAGCCTGTCCTGGAACTAGCTCTGTAGACCAGGCTGGTCTTGAACTCACAGAGATCCACCTGCCTCTGCCTCTGCCTCCCGAGTGCTGGGATTAAAGGCGTGCGCCACCATCGCCCGGCAAAAAATCTAATCTTAAAAAAATTACAGAAATACTTGACATTCCTCTAATAGCATGTCATCCGTAACATTTCAGATTTTTATACATGTGAATAAACTTTATACTAAGTAATACTTATTGCTTATTCTATAATGACTTTCATGTGATATTAGACAGGTTAAGTCTGACCAACTAATTACATGTTTTCAAAATAATGTTTATAGCATATATATCTCTGATATGGCTGGGCCAGCATCTTTTTTTTTGTTTTTTTGTTTTTTGTTTTTCGAGACAGGGTTTCTCTGTGGTTTTGGCGCCTGTCCTGGAACTAGCTCTTGTAGACCAGGCTGGTCTCGAACTCACAAAGATCCGCCTGCCTCTGCCTCCCAAGTGCTGGGATTAAAGGTGTGCTCCACCACAGCCCGACATGGGCCAGCATCTTATTTAAACAATTCAGCTACAGTTGTATGGGTGTTATTGTTTAATAAAGTTTTAATATTCAATATACCAAAAAAAAGAATGAGACCACTGGACCATAAATGGGGAGGAGCACTGTAAATTACAGAAGATTTTGAATAAGATTATTTCAGCTGGCCCACTCAAGGGTATTTGAGAGAGACTCTGGAGGGACATAGTGTCACCATTTTTGGATCATGACCGAAGGCATCTTGTCTTCACAGTGGGTAGATAGTTAAACAAGGAAGATTTATCCCATTGGGTCATGTGTGAGAAAAAAATACACTGGGCTCCTTTGGAGAGGGACTTCAAGGTGGGTAGAAAGGTATTGCAAGCCTGGAGGTGGTGGCACACACCTTTAATCCCAGGCGGATCTTTGTGAGTTCGAGGCCAGCTTGGTCTACAAGAGCTAGTTCCAGGAGAGGCTCCAAAGCTACAGAGAAACCCTGTCTCAAGAAATAAGAAAGAAAGAAAGAAAGAAAGAAAGAAAGAAAGAAAGAAAGAAAGAAAGAAAGAAAGGTGTTGCAGTTGGTGTAGGATTAGGAGAGAGGCTATCTGAGTCCTGGGGACAACAGGCAAGAAAGATCCCATCATAGCCAGGCCAGCCTTCTGACCTGGACCAAACCCATTGTGGTGAGAGAGGTGGAGGCTGGTGCTTTGAGAAGGACGTGAAAGTAGAGGGAGGGGTCAGTGGGTGCTTCTGGGAAGAATCAGCTTCAGGGCTCAGTGCCCCATGCTGCATTTTCTCTTATTTATTGACTTAAGGAAACTCTAACATGTTTTGAAAACCTTAGGAGTGCTGCAGGACCTTGGGGGAACACCCCCTGACTCATGAAAGTTGAGAAGGAGAAAGACCAGATTCTCTTTGCTTGGGAAAGAGTTTTATAGGCCTTCTGCCGAAGGGGCTTTCAGGGTCTGACCAGGGCAGTGTTCAGGGTGTTAAGAGGTCAGTCAAGATGATTTTATCCTGCATGTACTGAGTCACAGGAACACATATAAACAGGAGCTCGACTATTCCAGTACTCTTCAGTATGCCAATACCTTTCAGTGGCCCCGGGTGTGAAATGGACTAGTGGGGCAATGGAGGGGGAGGCTGGCTGTGATGGGAATGGAACTGGACAAGGCAGAGCAATTAAGGAAACACCTAGGGTACCAGTCCAGTCTTTGGAGCTCAGGGGCTTGATTGCCTCATGTGTGGGGAAGGAATGCTTTCCTGATAAATCTTTTTGTTTCTTGGCTTCTCCCAAAGACCCAGCTCCTGGAACTCCGGACAAATAACTACCAGCTTTCAGATGAACTTCGGAAGAATGGTGTTGGTGAGCCCAGAGAGTCTCATTAGATGGGGTGGTTTTGGGGGACTAGAGGCAAAGATTTTCCTTTAGAGACCTGATAAGATGACCCTTCAGTTCCTTGTTACCACCTGAGGCTGAGATTCCCTGCTTTCCCTGCACCAGAACTTGCCAGTCTTCGGCAGAAGGTCGCCTACCTGGATAAGGAGTTCACTAAAGCTCAGAAGGTACCTCCCTCCACCTACCCATCCACCCACCTCTTGCTTCCCTCTATCCATCTGACTCATTTATCTCCCAGTGAACACCTACACTGAACCAGACCTAATGATACATGCTGCTTTCTTACAGTCACTGGAAATTTTTTTCACAGAAGTCTCTTCAGTTTGCTAATTTTAATCAGTCTTGCTTATTTAATTTGTGTGTGTATTTCTTTTGAGACAGGATCTTGCTGTGTAGCCCAGACTGGCCTTAGACTCTTGGTAGTCCTCCCCCAGCCTCCCAAGTGCTGGGATGATAGGTGTGTGCTGACATGCCTGGCTTTGCTTAATTTATTGATTTTTTAAAAATTTACTATTAATTCATTCTAATATCAATTGCTTATTCATTTTCATTCACTAAATTTCTTTTGAGTGGTGCTACAGATCAAACCTAGGATCTCATGCATGCTAGGCAAGCTCTCCATATTTGCTTTTAGCCAAAAGGCTCAAAAGTGATCTTTTTGTTGTTTATGAGACAGGGTCTCTTGAAGCCTGGGCTGCCCTTGTGCTTGCTAGGTAGCTGAAGATGGCCTTGAACTCCTGATCCTCCTTTCCGCATTCTCCTGTCTCCAACTCCTACTGGGATTACAGGGGTCTGCCACCACACCCGGCTCCAAGCTGTCTTGTCTCCTGCGCTACATCTCCAGCCTTCGTTCACTAACTTTGTCTTGAAAGGGGAATCTAGCTGTGTTTTCCAAGCTGCTCCCAAATTTCTGGCCTCACATCGGCCTCCTTCCTCAACCTCTTGAGTAGCTGGATCTGTAGGCATGTATACCACATGTGGCTTCATTCACTAACTTTTGATTAGTCGAGTCTATCAGTAAATCTGCCTTGAGTCTACCTCCTGTCTTGCACTCACACTGCCTCTTTATGCGCCTACGTGTCCTGGTCCTGTTGGTGACATGAGACCAAACCCACTATTCAGATTCTTTAAAAATAGGGTAGAATATAGCCTTGAGATAGTCTAGATCCTTATTTTTATCCTTCTTCATTGCTCTGTCCTCATGTATAGTGCAATGTTGCATACAGTACAGGCTGAATACTTGTTGGATGAGGGGCTGGAGCTCAGTGGTTAAGAGCACTGACTGCTCTTGCATCAGAACCTGAGTTCCATCCCCAGCACTCAGATGCATGGCATCTCCCAAACTTGGCTCTAAGTCTACTTCCGGGAGATATGATGCCCTCTTCTGGTTTTCAAGAGCACTGCATGCACCCATACACACAAATTTAAAAAAATGTGGAAGGGAAACTGTCATGACGTTATCTTCTAACTTTCATGTGTAAACTGTACCACTCAAGTGTGTGTGTGTGTGTGTGTGTGTGTGCGCACGCGCGCGCGCATGCGCATGTACCTACACACACAGTAATAATAATAAATAAATACAATTTTGTTTTATTAAAATATTTTTTTTATTTTTTTTTATTTTTTGGTTTTTCGAGTCAGGGTTTCTCTGTGGTTTTGGAGCCCGTCCTGGAACTAGCTCTTGTAGACCAGGCTGGTCTCGAACTTACAGAGATCCGCCTGCCTCTGCCTCCGGAGTGCTGGGATTAAAGGCGTGCGCCACCACCGCCCGGCTTATTAAAATATTTTTATTAAAATGAAACTTGTTGGGTAAATTATACAGAAGTCAGACAATCCAGCAGTCAGGAAACTGGAGTTCTTGGTAGGGTGTTGATTTCCACAGCCTGACAATATCCTTAGCTGCCAAGCAGAGGGACAGAAGTTGCTATGTTACATGAGAGAGAAGCACATTGATGTGTTTGATCAGATGTAAGGATGAAGCCACAATTTACTAGCTTGGAGATCCAGCATTATAAAGGGTTAAAATCTAAGACACTATTTCCCTCTCTCCTTCAAAAACATTGAAGAAAGGAAGAATTTTTTTGAGGTGCTATGGCACCAAGGCACCAGAATTCCCAATCATTCTTCATTCTTTTCTTCAGTTCTTTCTGTGGGCTTCTAACTGTTATGAAAGTTCTGTGTTTAAACATATTTCCATCCCACAACACATCATTGCCCTCACGTAACCCCTGCCACATTAGTTTCTATATCCCATGGAGGGGTCCATTGCTCTTCACTTTAGCTCTCTTCCACCCTTCCTTTTAGGCACTAAGCAAGAGCAAGAAAGCTCAGGTAAGGGGGCCTTTGGTGGGTGAATATGTGTGCAAGATTGTCTTAGTGGGATATTTGTTTGGTGGCATTGTCCTGGCCTTTATCTATGTAAACCCATTGTATCTGCAACTTCCTCACTGCTCTGCATTTCTATGTCTTTGTTTTCCTGTGTTTGTCTCACACTCTTTGTCCCTATGTATATATTTCTTTATCCTCGTGAATCGACCTCCTGCCTTCCTGTCTCCCCCTCTGTTTCTTCTCTTTGACTTTCCCTTTGTCTCTCTTCCTCCTGTTTCTATCTCTTTCATTTTTCTTTTCTGGTTTTCCTTTCTATTTCTGACTTCTTGTTTCTCTTTCTCCTATTCCTCTATCTTCCTTACTCATTGTTTTCCCCAAACCCCTTCCTTCTGTCTCTCTCTTCTCTTTGCTATATTCTTTTACCATTGATACTGGTTTGCTCCTGTCTTCCTTCCTTTTCTATTCCCTGATCCTCCTCTCATTCCCTCTCTTCTCTCCTTTTCCCATCTCCCTATCATTATTTCTCTTCCCTCTTAACCCCTTGTTTATATCTCCCTTTCTGTTTCTTTCCCTCCTTTTCCATGTCTCTCTTGACCTCACTGTATGTCTCTCTTCCCATATATTGCCTCATACTTTCTGCCCTATATACTTCCTACCCAATGCCATTTTTTTCCTTCTCTCCCCTTCTTTACCTACTTCCCCATCCTTTCTACCCTTGTTGGAGTCCTGGCCCATGTCTGCCACTGCAGGAAGTGGAGGTACTGCTGAGTGAAAATGAGATGCTGCAGGCAAAGCTGCACAGCCAGGAGGAGGACTTCCGTTTGCAGAACAGTACACTTATGGCCGAGTTCAGCAAGGTGCTGGTGCCCGGGATAGCTGAGGGGGGAAATGGGAATGGTGCACCTGTGTATGCATGGGCAAGAGCCATTTAGGCTGAAAGCTCAGTAGTAGAAGGTGGACAGGGTCTGCCGCTGAACACTGTCCATGGTGCTGAAATAGGCCTTAGTCTGTTGCTGGGGGCAATCATTTGACAGGTGGGGCCAAACACTCTCATGGAATTAGATCCTTTGAGCCCCTGAGTTCATTTGGTTCCTAAGTCACTCCTTTTATTTAATTCAAGTCTCCATTTGTATAATTTTGGGCTGGTGCTATGGAACCCTAGTGTGTTCTGGGGCTTTAAGTAAAGTTCTTAATGCTTAATATGGATGGAAAAGTGTTTCAACTGCTTTCCTTTTCTTTTTCTTCCCTTCATCTAACATGGGTCTGGGGTTCCACTTCTTCCAGGTAATTCATCCTGGATTGACTAATTCTATCTCCTTACTGGTTTTAATGTCCTGGCTCTTTCTAACCCTCCTGAGCAATATGGAGATCCCACGTTTTATTCTCCTACTAGTCTTCTGTATCCATGGTTGATCATTTTGTGAGTCTCAGTGCATTTAAAGGAAAAATATGCTGTAGAGAAAAGGAATTCTGTTTCTAAGGTTTCATCTGATGCTATAAAGAGCAAAAGAAGAAGAATACAATTATAATACATGAATACGGCAAGAAATTGTAAAAAAAAAAAAATAACAGCAAAAAAGCCCACAGAAATTCTTGAGATATGACTTACTTGGTAGAGTGCCTGACTCACATGAATGAGATCCTGGGTTTGGTCCCTAGTACTGCATAAACTGTGTGTTGTGGCACATACGTGTTATTTTAACACTTGGGCAGTAGAGCAGGAGAATCAGAAGCTTAAGGTCATCTTCAGCTACATAGTGAGTTCCAGGCCAGACTGGGCTACATGACAAAGAATAAACAAAAATTATTTAAAAAGTGAAAGACTCAAGACAAAATACAACAGAAATCAGTCTTTAAGCAGTTACAATGCCAGGAGAGGCAATTTAACAGTCAGTAATTCCAAGTAAGGTCTCTGGAACCAGAAGGCCTAGAATAAGATCTTGGCTGTACCTTTTACTAACTATAACTTTAAGCAAGTCACTTAGCCTCCTGTTTCTTGATTACCAAATGTTTAAAATGGAAGTGGTGATTATAGAAACACCTGCCTCACAGGGTTTTCATGACGATTCAGTGGGTAAATCTATGTAAGTCATGTAAAGCCTCCTACATAGATAGTATGACCTATAGAAGTGTTCCCTAATGACATTATCTCAGTAGTGCATTTCCCTCTAAACTATGTCTTGTTTGTGGTGATGAAGATCCAACCCAGGGATCGTGCATGCTAAGCATGTGTTCTATCACTGTGCCGCATTCCCATCCCTCTTCATACTTAAAACAGTTATTATCCAGTGGATGGGGGAGAACAAAAGAAGACAAGGGAGAAGGAGATCTTTTTTAACCAGGATCTTGGAATATGGCTCAGTGAAAGAGTGTTTGCTTAGTATGAAACATGTTTGCATTCATTCTGTGTTTTTGGCCTGCCTCACCTCCACCTCCTTTCATCCACTCTACTTCCACAGCCTTCTGATCTCCTTACTTCTAGTTTTTTCTGTTGGTCCACTTCACTATTCCACAGAAGTTATTCCAAACTCTAGACCTTATTACACTTTAATTAATACCCTCTGGTATCAGCCCCTCTCCCTGGTCCCTGGAGTTTTCTGGTGCTCTCGTAACTACTGGTAGTGTTTTTCTGCACCACTCTGGGCTCCTGCATAATCCTCTTCCTACTCCTCTCAGGCCCTGACGGTACTTACAGAAGGACCTGATGCTAGAGCCTGCCAAAGGAGTTGTTCCTTGGACAGATGATAGTTAAAGGAACCTGATATGTAGTCTGTGTTCTGGAAATAAAGTTGGAAGCTGCCCAGAATGGTCCCAACGCTTGGGTAATTTGCAAACAAAACTAGTTCAAAAACAACTTGAGGAGGAAAGAGTTTATTTGGCTCACAGTTCACATTTCATCACCAAGGGAAGTCAAGGGAGGCAAGAACTGAAGCAGAGGCCATGGAGGGAATGGTGCTTATTAGCTTGCTCTCCATGGAACACTCAGCCTGCTTGCTTATACCACCCTTGTCCTCCATCCCAGGGGTGGCACCACTCACAGTGGGCTGGGTCCTCCCATATTAATCAGTAATCAAGAAAATGTCTAATAGACCCAACTACATACCAAGCTGAAGGAGGCATTTTCTCAATTGAGGTTTTCTCTTCCCAGATGATCCTAGCTTGTGTGAACTGGCAAGAACACTGATATTTTGTATCAGTGTAGGTGCAGTGGAGTGGGGGGAACAGTAATAGTGATCATTTACCAATGCTGTTTCTTCTATGCCTATTCCCATTTGAATTGCCCTACATTATTCGTTCAATGCTTACAATACAATTATGAGATATTTTTTGTATCCCCTTTTAAAGGATGAGGAAAATTGAGCCCCAGGGAGGTGAATTAATTTGTCCCAAGATTAGCCAGCTGGAACATGATAGAACTTCATGTCCAAGCCATCTAGTTTCAGACTGTTTTGTGATTCCATGTTATAAAAGAAAATTTAGCCAGGCGTTGTGGTGGTACATGCCTGTAATCCCAGTATTTAGAAGAACAAGCTAAAATTTTGAGTTTAAGACTAACCTGGGCTACACAGTGAGATTCCATCTTAAAGAGCAACAATAACCAACAAAAAAAAAACAAGCATAAAAAGAAACCCAAAACCAAAAACAACCTCCACAAAAACAACCCACAAAGCCGGGCGGTGGTGGCGCACGCCTTTAATCCCAGCACTCGGGAGGCAGAGGCAGGCGGATCTCTGTGAGTTCGAGGCCAGCCTGGTCTAC
>NC_022016.1:34895113-34896722 GCF_000317375.1 Microtus ochrogaster
AAAAAAAAAAAAAAACAACCCACAAGATAAAATTAAAAAAAAACCCTCACCACCAACAAATTTGTGATTGACACTAGGTCAAAAATAAGTAAACGGAGAAAAATAAGTAAACTGAGAATATTGTGGAAAAGACTGGAATTTTTGTGTTGGCTAATCCTACATCCAAGTAGAGCACTATCGGATACATAAAAGCCAGTCAGGTGAAGAAATTTTTAAAAGAAGTGATGTTATATCCTAGGCAATAAAAAAAAATTGTCGGCCAAGTAGTCTGGTCTGAAAGTGAAGACAGGGGATTGTCTTGTGAAACTGTTGTTTTAACCAGGAGGTGAATGAACAGTGGGGCCTGCTGAGTTTTATTTTCATGGCATACCTCTCCAAAGCTAAAGACTAGAAGTATGAAAACTGTAAGCTGTGTTTATTCTATAAATGTCTTACAAGCTGTTTGTGATGCCTGGGTTGAGAGGAAGCTGTCCTCTCAACCAGGGAGCTAGCATATTTTCAGATTAGGAGAGGGTGTGTGTGTGTGTGTGTGTGTGTGTGTGTGTGTGTCTGTCTGTCTGTCTGTCTCAGTGGTGCTGTCCATGGTGCTTAACAACTTCCATAGCAGCCTGAGGGCTTAACATCTCAGAGGTTGTGAATCGACAAATGGAATGTTGTTCTCAGTATTCTCACCCTTTTCGACTTCGCTACTTAACAGATGTGTAAATTGGAAATTGTTTAATATCTCTGTGTCTCAGTGTCTGTATCCTCAAAGTGTAAGAGGAACTGCATTATAGGCTCTTAGGGGAATTTAATGAATTCTACACTGAGTGACCGAGTGCTCTTTGTGTTTTGGTGGCTACTGTTCTGATTTGCTATTTCTCTGTCATCTCTTCCCCTGCTCAGCTCTGTAGCCAGCTGGAGCAGCTGGAGCTGGAGAACCGGCAACTGAAGGAAGGGGCTACAGGAACAGGAACTGTTCAAGCTGGCCCACATGTGGACGGGGAGCTGCTGAGGCTGCAGGCAGAGAACACAGCCTTGCAGAAGAACATGGCAGGTGCATGGAGGCCTTCCTGGGATATAGGGACATCTTGAGTAGAGCAAGCATGGACATAATCCTTTTATGAGAAAGCGAAGAAATTCCAGAGTGAGACTTGGCCTTGCCTGAACAAGTGTGTGATTTTGCATTTTGGTGGTTATTTTACTTCTCTGAGTCTAAAACTGCTCATCCACAGTACACTAGAGTATTTGTGCCAGGAAGATGGAGCAATTAAGAGGTTTCACTCTGCATTAGTTCAGTGTCTGGTTCTTAGCATATGTTAGAGAATAGCAGAATGGATGTTGAAAAGGAAATATCGACTAAGCAGAAATAGAACATTGGTAAGATTCTGAGCCCAAATTGTAAATATGGTCTGAGATGAAGGCAGAAAGACAGCTTGATAGAATGTGAGGAGGCTCTGAAACATGGGCCTTTGGTGAGTAGCTGGGGCTTATATGGTGGTGGGTGCTGCATTCACGATCAAGAATGAGACCAGGGCCGGGCGATGGTGGCGCACGCCTTTAATCCCAGCACTCAGGAGGCAGAGGCAGGCGGATCTCTGTGAGTTCGAGACCAGCCTGGTCTACAGAG
>NC_022016.1:34896822-34898967 GCF_000317375.1 Microtus ochrogaster
AAAAAAAAAAAAATGAATGAGACCAGGTACAATATGGGTAGGAATTAGGTTATATATATAAGTATGGTATGGGACATGGTAAATAGGATTTTAGAGGTTGGTGGGGCTTTAAAATTATTTATGACCTGCCAGAATGAGGCTTCATCTGGGGCAGGTTCCTATGCAACCTGAGAGGCTGAAGGATAGATAGGTCTCCCTGTATTTGAGACATAACAAAAGGCTTCAGAGATGATTTCATTCATCATACATACTTTTTTATTTTTTCTTTCTTTTTTTCTTTTTTAATGTATGAGTGTTCTGCATGTATACCTTCATGCCAGAAGAGGGCATCAGATCCTATTATAGGTGGTTGTGAGTACCATGTGTTTTCTGGGAATTGAACTCAGGGCCTCTGGAAGAGCAACCAGTACTCTTAACCGCTGAGCCATCTCTCCAGCCCCCATCAGATATTCTTGTCCTACTCAACAGCATTGCAGGAACGTTATGGGAAAGAGACTGTGAGGTCATTAGCTGCCAGTGAGGGCCAAGGGGATCCCCCAGGAGATGCACTCCCTGCTGCCCTGGCTCCCATGCCATTAGCAGAAGTGGAGCTGAAATGGGAAATGGAGAAAGAAGAAAAGAAATTGCTCTGGGAGCAGCTGCAAGGCTTAGAGGTAAAACTGGGTCTCTTGGGACTGGGATGCTGGGAGACAGCAGATGCCGTATTCCTGCCTGTGGGCCCATGGAGATGTCTGTGACATCACCATCTCATGGGCTAAAGGGAGGTGGGACAGGAAAAAGTAGAGGCCTTCCTCCATCCTTGCTGATAACAACTCCATCCCTTATCTTCCCCCCCCCTACCACCCGCAGAGCTCAAAGCAAGCTGAAACCTCCAGACTACAGGAGGAACTTGCTAAGGTGGGGTTTGCCGCCGCCTGGCTTTCTCCTAACAGCAGAGGAGCATTGTGCATCCTCAGAGCTTCAGTTTGATCATGTGTGAAATAGAGGCTCACAAATTTCAGAGCTGCTTTCATTGTGGAATAAGCTAATGTAGTCCCATTCTACCTTGTGCATGGCAGGTCCCATCCCTTCTGTTTCCTCGCAGCTTTGCCAATTCATCCATATAAGAATGTCCTTAGAACCTGGGGGCCCAGTGGTGAGACAACCAATCATGATCCTGCTTTCCAGGCCTCCCAGCCTAGCCATTCTGTGATGTGGCCATTGGCTGCTGCTTTGGGAGCATAAATAATGGTCTTTGGAGTCCAAGGGAGCTAGCTGGAGATGGTGTTGCTGCTGCTGACAACTGGGCCATCAAATTGCTTAGCCCTTCTGAGACTCAGTTTACCCACTTGTAAAATCAATAGCTCTCAGTTCTCAAGGATGTCCTGAGAATGCCACAGGACTATCATAAGTAACACCCAACTTGTAGAAGGACTCAGTGTGGTGTCTATAAATGTTTCTATTGTTTACTTTATTTTGTCAGTGTTCTCATTGTTATTTGTCTATACTCCTTCCTCTTTCTCCCTCAGCTCTCTGAAAAACTGAAAAAGAAACAGGAAAGGTATACTTTTCTTTCCAGGGGTTTTGGGGGCCTAGAGAGAGAGGGATTGGCTTATGGAAATAACATATCTATGCTTGCCTTTCTGCATGCAGTTTTTGTCGTCTGCAGACAGAGAAGGAGACACTATTTAATGATAGCAGGTAACTACTGGGGTTGTCAATAGTAGAAAAATAGGTACCATGCCCAGCCAAATTAGCCAAAGGCCACAGGGGTACAGTTGAGTGACTGGGCTAATGTACTCTATCCTTGTCACCACTAGAAACAAAATTGAAGAATTACAACAGCGGAAGGAAGCTGATCTCAAAGCCCAGTTGGTTCGCACCCAAAAGCTGCAGCAGGAACTTGAGGCTGCCAATCAGGTGATGTGATGGGGGCTGGGTCTCAAGATTCTTGGAGTAGACAGTCTGGGGAGGATGAGGTCTTTAGAGACTGATTGGGATATCTAAGATTTGGAAATACAACAACCTTATAGGTATGTGTAAGCCCTCTAAGAGCTAGAAAAATGGGAACTCAGAGACCCCAGAGCCCTAGGAGTTGGGTTAGGAGTTTACATGAATCAGAGATCCTGAGGTGGGAATTTAAGGATTTTTTTTTTTTTTTTTTTT
>NC_022016.1:34899067-34902062 GCF_000317375.1 Microtus ochrogaster
TCCTGGAACTAGCTCTTGTAGACCAGGCTGGTCTCGAACTCACAGAGATCCACCTGCCTCTGCCTCCCGAGTGCTGGGATTAAAGGCGTCTGGCTGGATTTTGATTATGTACCACAAGTTTGTATAAATCAGAACTTTCACTGGAGTCTAGGACCAGGAATTAGGGTGAATGTGAGCTGTGGAACTCTCCCAGTAGAAACTGGGTAATGCTGAGACTTTTCAAAGCTGTGATATCAGCTGGCTGTAGTAGCGCACACAGCACTTGAGTTCAAGAACAGCCAGAGATACATAGTGAGACCCTGTTTAAACAACAACAGCAATAATAATAAATTTTAAAAGCTGTGACATCAGTATATTGGAGACACCTAGGGCTCAAAGACATGAAGTTCGAGTGACACTGGACTTTCAAATATGGAGCAGTTGGAGCTGGAGGCAGAATATAATTGAGACCTTCAGGGTCTGGAAAGCTGTTGTGGTTCTGTGATGTAAGAGGTGGGTTTGTTGGGTGGGTGGTCCTGAGGTTCGGGGATCTTTGGTGGCAGTAAAAAGCTGAGACCTCCAAAGTTTACATGGGTGTGAAGTTCCTGGGGATTAGGGCTGTCTGACTTGAAAGCCTTTGAATTTCCTCTGAGAGGAGGCAAGTCTGAAGTTTCTCAGAATGGAGGATAAGGTATCTTGTAGAAGCAGGACTCCTAGAAGATTGGAGTGTGAAGGCTGGGAAAGAGTCTGGATAAAATCCTCAGGAGCTGTTGTTGGTCTAGGTATAAAGACTCACAGAGATGGAACGTAGTGGCATTTCATCTGTATTTTAATAAATAAAGCTCGTCTGAGGATCAAAAAAGTAAAACAGCCACACTGGCCACTTTACAGAACAGGCAGCAATGACACACACCTTTAATCTCAGTAGCCACACTAGTTTGCCAGAGAAACCAGGTAGTAGTGGTGCTGCCCTTAATCCCAGAACTTAATCCCAAAACGGGAGGAGACAGCTCTGAGTCTCAGTCTCATTCTGAGGTTTTGTGGAGGCAGGATCACCATTTTCAGACTGAGGTTGAGCTAAGAGCCCGTGACTGCTTTGTTTTTCTGGTCTTCAGGTAGAACTCCAATTTCTGTCTCTGAGTTTTTATTAGTTGTGCTTCGACGGGAAGCAGAGTAGCCATGGAGATGGGTCAGTCTGAGGCTTCTTCAGGAGCTGGAAACTAGGAGGTCATGAGTTTGCAATCTTTAGGGTGTGAACTATGGCTCTTAAGCTTAGGACATGGGGATTAAGTATGTCAATAACTCCTGGTAATTAGGGTAAAGTTACAGTCCCTGGGGGCTGAAAATCCTGGGGCTCCAAGCTATCTGGGTGACTATGAACCCCTCAGAGGCTAGGTTCAGGAACTTAGGTATGTCAGAAATGCTCAGGCTGGGAGAGAGGGAGCGAATGTTTGAGAGCCCTATGCCTAATAGCTTGAAGACTGGGCGAATCCGAGATCTCTGGTAACGAGTTCAAGCCTCACAGGTGCTGAGAACATGCTTTTAGGTGTTCATAGAGGGAGTCTGTAGATCTCTGTGCACCCAGGATGAGGTTTGAAATGGGGTACCTGACTTCCCACAGAGCTTGGCAGAGCTAAGAGATCAGCGGCAGGGGGAGCGCCTGGAACATGCAGCAGCATTGCGTGCCCTACAAGATCAGGTATGTTGTACTTGGTGGGCTTGGGAGCTGGGCTCGAGGGTGGGAGCTGGCTGAATTGGTATTTTCCAAGCAAGCATGGCCCACGGGGTCTTGCTTTTCCTAGTCCTGTTCTGTGTGCCTGTGTGTCTTGTCTCCTTTCTTTCTTGGCTGTGGGTAGGTCCTGTCCCTCTGTTCTGGACCTGCTCTCACCTGTCGTGGGGGTGGGGCCAGGTGTCCATCCAGAGTGCAGATGCGCAGGAACAAGTGGAAGGGCTTTTGGCTGAGAACAATGCCTTGAGGACTAGCTTGGCTGCTCTGGAGCAGGTACAGGACACCTGGGAGCCCTTGCTCATCTTTCCGTTTCCTTTATCTCTCTATGCTTTTGGTCCACATCTGGCCAGGGTGGTCTGGACCCTTTACTCAATTCTGTTTCTGTTCCTCCTTTCTGTTGCCTTCCAGCTTTCTTCTCCATCTATTACTGCTTTTCCGGCATTCTAGTTTCTCTATGATAAAGTGCATGAAACATGAATAATCTTGTGTGTGGTCAGTGAATCCAATGTGTCTATTTATATCCCTTTATAATTCTGTGTGAGCATTTTTCAGTGTGGTAGAAGATCCTTGGAAGTTACCAATATTCTGACCTTTAGCAACATAGAATCATGTTGCTTGTTCTTTTCATATAAATGAAATTGATGCTATTCTGTCCTTGCCTACTTTCTGGTACCTTTATGTCTGTGAGCTTTATCAGTATGCAGCATAGTGTTTTATCTCACAGATATTCCACTAACCTCTCTGCTTTTCTGTTTTAAATTTTCTTTCATACTTCTTTCTATCTCTCTAGAACTGGGAGACCCAGGGGTCCCTGAGTAGTAGGACTCCCCTGCATTTCATTTTCCACCATTACCACTTTCTCCAGATCCAGACAGCAAAGACACAAGAGCTGAACACGCTTCGGGAGCAGACCACTGAATTGACAGCTGAGCTACAGCACCGGCAGACTAAATATGAAGATCTAATGGGACAGAAAGACGACCTCAACTCCCAGCTCCAGGTGATGCTTCTTCTGACCTGGGTTGTAGTTTCCTAGTACTTGTGCAGTGAATTGTCCTCGAGGGATGCGGAGAAGACTTTGGAATCAGGGAGACCTGAATTCCTGGCTGGCTGCTTAACATCCTAGTATCTATATTCCTGATACAAGAAATTTGACTTCTGCAAAACTGAGCTTAAAATTTCCAGCTAGAGGGGGCTGGAGAGATGGCTCAGAGGTTAAGAGCATTGCCTGCTCTTCCAAAGGTCCTGAGTTCAATTCCCAGCAACCACATGGTGGCTCACAACCAT
>NC_022016.1:34902407-34903940 GCF_000317375.1 Microtus ochrogaster
CCAGGACAGGCTCCAAAACCACAGAGAAACCCTGTCTCAAAAAACCAAAAAAAAAAAAAACAAAAAACAAAACAAAACAACAACAACAAAATTCCAGCTAGAGTCTCCATTCTGGTATTATAATATACAGTTTCTCATATGTAATGTTTGTGTTTGCTTCAGATTTTGTCTCATTTGGGAATATTGTATATAATTACTGAGATATTTGGGGGACGAAACCTAAATCTAAACATACCTTATACATATAGCCTGAAGGTAATTTTATAAAATATTTTTAGTGCCCTTGCTTTTTTTGAGATAAAGTAGAGCTCTCTGTGTAACCCTGGTTGTCCTAGTACTTGTTCCATAGACCAGGCTGGCCTTGAATTCACAGAACACCACCTGCCTCTGCCACACAACTGCTGAGATTAAAGGTGTGCACCACCACACCTAGCACTTAGACACTTTGAGAGTGACTCATTGGTGGCCAGGTGTGGAATTCCCATATGTGGCATTGTGTGCATACTCAAAAAATTTTAGATTTTAAGTCAGGTATACTGTCTATTACCTATAATCCTAGCACTCAGGAGGCTGAGGCCGGACGACTGCCATAAGATGTAGGCTAGAATAATACTAGATTAAATAAAGAAATTTGGGGCCTGACATAGTGGCACATGCCTTTAATTCCAGCACTTGGAAGGCAGAGGCAGACCAATCTCAGTGATTTTGAGGCCAACCTGATCTATATAGTGAGTTCCAGGATAGCCAGGGCTACATAGTGAGACCCTGTCTCAAGTAAAAAAAAAAGTGTAGGGGGGCTGGAGAGATAGCTCAGAGGTTAAGAGCACCACACTGGCTGCTTTTTCAGAGGTCCTGAATTCAATTCCCAGCATCCACATGGTGGCTCACAGTCATTGAAAATGAGATCTGGTACTTTCTTCTGGTGTACAAATATACATGCAGACAGACCACTGTATACATAATAAATAAATTTTAAAAAAGTGTAGGGCTGGTGATATAGCTTGTTTAACAAAGCACTTATATTCCTGTGCATGCACAAAGCCCAAGGTTCAATCCACAGCACTGCATAAGCCAGGCTTTATGATACAGACCTGTTATATCAGCACTTAGGGGGTACATACAGGAGGATCTGAAGTTTAAGGTCATCCTAACTACATAGCAGATCAAGTCCAGCCTGGGCCTCATGAGCAGACCTTGTATCAAAGGGGGATGCTAGGGAGGTGGTTCAGTGGGTAAGAGTGCTTGCTTTGTAAGTGTGAGGATCTGAGTTCAGACCCCAGCATCCTGTAAAAAGTGTGCCTGTAACTCCAGTTCTGGGAGGGGGAGGAAGTGATGACAGGATTTCTGGTGCTTGGTGGCTAGCCAGCCTAGCCAAAAGCTATGAGCCACAGATTTAGTGAGAAACACTAGCCCAAAGAAATATGGTCAAAAGTAGCCGGGTGGTGGTGGCGCACGCCTTTAATCCCAGCGCTTGGGAGGCAGAGGCAGGCGGATCTCTGTGAGTTCGAGACCAGCCTGGTCTACAAGAGCTAG
>NC_022016.1:34904040-34904689 GCF_000317375.1 Microtus ochrogaster
TGGTCAAAAGTGAAAGGAAGATACCCAATAGCCTCCTCGGTTCTCTGCATATTTGTATGGACATATGTACACAAAGGATTCATACACACACGCATACAAATTTAGTTTTCTCTTATGTAAAACACTTAAGTAGGGAGCTTGGTATGGTAGTACTCGGTAGTCTGAGGTAGAAGGATTGCTCATAGGAGCTTAAGGCCAGCCAAGGCTGCGGAGTGAGACCTTGTTGCCAAAAGAAAAAATAAAATGCTAAGTGGGTTGTTCAGGTATGAATGATGCTAATGATGGTGGGGTTTTTTTGTTGTTTTTTTTCCATTTTTGTTCAATTTGTTTGAGACAGTTATTTGTTATGTATTCCTGGATGGCCTGGTACTCATTATGTAGCCAGGCTAGCCTCAAACTCATGACATTCATCGTGTCTCAGCCTTCCAAGAACTGCTATTACAGGCATGAGCCACCACACCTGTGTTGAATTATAGATCGCCAATTACCAGCAACTTAGGTTCTTTCTCTTTTTCAGTTTTACAGCTTTTGACGCAGACTTCTAGCTTTTGCTTCCAGGGTAGTTGTTGAAAGCATTTCACCTTCATGTTTACATTGCATATGGAAGGAAAGAGAAAAGGGAGCGCGCATAACAGTAAAGAACACCTCC
>NC_022016.1:34905550-34912077 GCF_000317375.1 Microtus ochrogaster
ATAAATAAATAAATAAATATTAAAAAAACAAACAAACAAACAAATGAAAAACCATAATAGTAAATTAAAGATCTAGGTTACACTCACCAGTTCTAGATACAAATTAATCACTTGAGCTGGACACAGTGATACTCATCTCTATTCCTAGATGTGTGGGGAACTGAGGTAGGATTGTTTAAATCAAGGAATCGAGGCCAGGGTAACAGAGTAAGACCCAGTCTCAAGAAAGAAAACACAAGCCAGATGTGGTGGCATGCACCTTTAATCCCAGCACCTGGAAGGCAGAGGCAGGCAGATCTCTGTGAATTTAAGGCCAGTCTGGTCTACATAGCAAGTCCCAGAACAGTCAGGGTTACATAGAGCGACCCTGACTCAAAACAAACCAGAAAGGGAAGGGAAGAGAAAGGAAGGAAAGGGAGGAAGGAGAGAGAGTAAAGAAAGAAAAAAAGAAAAAAGGAAAGAACAAGCTTTCTTGTTCTTGACCATCTTAGAGGCTGCTCTTGGTTGGGAGCTGTCCTGCACTCAAGGCGGAATGATGGTGGCTACAGAGAAGATGACAAAAGTCTCTGGAGATGATTAGATCTAGGTTCCAGTTTATTATGAAAAATGGAAAATGCATGCTGAGATACAAGTAGACTCTAAAGATGATCAAACAGGGAAAAATGAAATTGGTTATCCTTACCAACAACTGCCCAGTTTTGAGGCAATCTGAAATAGGATACCATTATTCCATGTTGGCTAAAACTGTTGTCCATCCCCACAGTGGCAGTAAAATTGAACCGGGCACAGCATATGGAAAATATTATATAGTATGCGCACTGGCTTTATTGACCCTTGTGATTCTGGTATTAGAAGCATACCAGAATAAGCTAATGAAAAGTAAACCAGGAAAGTTTTTCTTTAATAAAACTTGCCCGAGCTTGTTCATGCAGAAAACAAATGCAGGCATAGTGTCCAATGCCTGTAATCTTAGTATTTGGTAGGTAGAGGCAGGGTTAAGGGTTCAGGGTCCTTGTTGGCTACATAGCAAGTCTGAGATGAGGTCCTATCTCAAGAAGAAAGGCTTTTGACATAAGACCTTGTCTCAAAAAGAACAAAAAGGAATGTAGCTGGTATGACTGAGCATACCTTTATAAAATCCCAGCACTCGAGAGGCAGAGGCAAGCCAGGGATACACAGTGAGACCCTGTCTCAAAAAAAGAGAAAAGAATACTAAGAAACGAATCACATGGCCCTACCTGTCAGAAAAGGAGAAGAGAGAAATACTTTATAGACTATCATATTCCCAATTTAAATTCTGTTGCTAAGGGTGTAAGGAAGAATAAATACTGGGGACTGAGCAGCAGCGTCTGTCATTTTCCCATTATGATTGTGATTATAACACCCACTTTATTAGGGAAAGGTCTACTAGAAGTGTTCTAGGTTGTGGCACCTACCAGGGACTCTCCTCAAACTTTCCCCTTCTTTCCTGAATTAGGAGTCATTAAGGGCCAATAGCCGACTGCTGGAACAACTTCAAGAAATGGGGCAGGAGAAGGAGCAGTTGACCCAGGACCTCCAGGAAGCTCGGAAGGTGGGGCACCCTGAGAAGAAGGAAAGAGATGGCCCAGTCCGTGAGGGTAGGAAGTGATAAGGCCAAATCTTGAAACTGGAAAGAGAGAAAATGACCTTTTCCTAAAGGATGGGCAAATGACTCAGCCAGTTTCAAGGGCCAGGGAAGAGCTGAAGTCTGGCTAGTTCCTTGGGCATGGAACAGATTGGTGGTGTTTTGTGGTGTAAAGTTAATTCCCACTCTCTTGGCCTACTCTCCTGGTCCCCAGAGTGCTGAGAAACGGAAGGTCATGCTGGATGAGCTGGCAATGGAGACAATGCAGGAGAAGTCCCAGCACAAAGAAGAGCTGGGAGCTGTCCGATTACGGCACGAGAAGGAGATGCTGGGGGTGCGAGCCCGTTATGAGCGTGAGCTTCGAGAGCTGCATGAGGACAAGAAACGGCAGGAGGACGAGCTCCGGGGGCAGATTCGGGAGGAGAAGGTGGGTGGGGTAACGATGCCCTTTCTCCTCTAAAAGCTGAAGACCGTGGTGTTGGTGGTCAGGTAGGTGATACGTAGGGTGGCCAGTGCTCTGCTGCCCAACTCCTGACTGTTTTCCCCTTCCAGGCTCGAACAAGGGAACTGGAGACTCTTCAGCACACAGTGGAAGAACTTCAGGCTCAGGTACACTCCATGGATGGAGCCAAGGGCTGGTTTGAACGGCGCTTGAAAGAGGCTGAGGTAAGTTGGTGGTACCTAGTAAAGGTGCAGAGCTGGTTAGGGGCACCCATGCTCAGTCTTTGTGCAGATTTAACAAGCGTGTCTTTCTCCTGGATTGTTCCTCTGCCAAAAAGTTATAATATACTATCTTTCCATGTTTGGCAATACACTAATATTTACTTTAACAAGAACATTTATTGCCCCTTTTCCGGGAAAACTCATGACAACAATAAGAGGCAGTATCCTGTAGCAGAGAAGAGCGCACACTGGAGCCAGTGTTTCCCTAAATTTGCATGCCGGCTGAACCACTTCCTAGTTGGATGACTTTATGCAATGTACTTCACCTTTCTTTTTTTTAAATATTTTGTGGTTTATTTAACTTTATTTTTTATGTGCATTGGTACAAAGGTGTCAGATCCCTTGAAACTGGATCTTCAGACAGTTGTGAGCTTCCATGTGGGTGCTGGGAATTGAACCCTGGTCCTCTGAGAGAGCAGTCAGTACTCTTAACCACTGAGCCATCTCTCCAGCCCCTGTATTTCACCTTTCTATGGCCCATTTTCACCTTTGACAGAAAGGGAATAAGAAGGATAGAAAGTGTAATTCATTGGTAGCATGAATGAGACCTCAACTTTAATTCCCAATAGTAAAAATATTAATGCTGAAAATAATGCCTTACTGTATTTTAGGAAGATTTAGAAACTGACTTAATATATGTACAACCACTTGAATATTCCTGGCATGCAGTGTTGTTTTTGTTAAATAAAGAAATAGAAATGTAAATCACTTGATCTACTATGTGAATGGTGTAGGCTTCCATTTCCTACTTCTGCCTCAGGGCATATGCTGTTTCCTACAAGATGTTTCTCCCTGGCTCGGTAGTGAGTTACCTGTCAATCCCAGCACTCCATAGGCTGAGGCAGAGTTGAGAGGTCAAGGCCAGCACAGGCTATATACTGAGACCTTGTCTCAAAGTCAAAAGTGGGGCTGGAGAGATGGCTCAGCAGTTAAGATCTCTGGCTGCTCTTCCAGAGGACCTGAGTTCAGTTCCCAGCACCTTTATGACAGAAGAGGGCATCAGATCCCTCTAGCTAGTGAGGCCTGTGACCTCCTCCCCCTCCTTTCTGGACTCCCTGGGCCCCAGCTCTTACCCCCTAACACACACACACCTTTAGCTCAAAGACCTTAAGAGGCAGCTGCACCTGGAGCGGAAACAGGCTGACAAGCTGGAGGTGTACATGCAGATAAAGCACTCACACATAACACAATGGCGGATCTCTGTGAGCTCAAAGCCAGCCTCGTCTACAAGAGCTAGTTCCAGGACAGGCTCCAAAGCTACAGAAACCTGTCTCAAAAAAAAAAAAAAAGCCCAAAGGTGTTTTTGTCACACCCCAAGAGCTCTGCTGAAAGTCACTTGACCTTGACTAACTGAACACACTATCTTTGGGGGCCATGAGCAGACCTGGAACTCTTTTTATAGGAATCCTTGCAGCAGCAGCAACAGGAACAAGAGGAAGCTCTCAAGCAGTGCCGGGAGGAGCATGCTGCTGAGCTGAAGGTGATTCTTGCACAGTGATGTTCCTGTCTATGGGTACCAGATACTGCTGTAGGAGAACATGGACTTCTTAGGCAATGGCCTGAGCCATTGTTTGCTTTGCAGAGCAAGGAGAAAGAGCTTCAGGATGTGCGGGATCAGCTCCAGCAGGCCCAGGAGGAGCGGGATGGTCACGTGAAGACCATCAGCAGCCTGAAGCAGGTCTGTGGTATCTCTGTGGTCCCAGACATAGCCATGGCCAAAACTTGCATAATGAGGCAGGGAGGGTGTGTACTGCAGGCGGCTGTGCCTTCACCTGCCCGCTGTGCCTTCTCTAAGCACAGGAGGTAAAGGACACAGTGGATGGGCAGCGGATCCTGGAAAAGAAGGGCAGTGCTGCGGTAAGCTAGTGAGGCCTGTGACCTCTTCCCCTCCTTTCTGGACCCCCTGGGCCCCAGCTCTTACCCCCTCTCACACACACCTTTAGCTCAAAGACCTTAAGAGGCAGCTGCACCTGGAGCGGAAACGGGCTGACAAGCTGCAGGAGCGGCTGCAGGACATCCTCACCAACAGCAAGAGCCGTTCAGGTGAGAGGGCAGGCTGGGTGGAAGTCAGCCTTGGGCTGCCTTCTGTACCTCCTTTAGCCTTTGCTCCAGCCCTCTGTCCTGCCTGAATTCTTTTCTCTTTCTGCACTGTCTGCTTTTTTTCTGTGTCTGTGGCTTCTTACTACCTTCTCTGTTCCTCTCTGCCTATTCTTCCTGTTTGCTCCATATCTGCTGTTACTTCTCTGCTTTCTCTACCGTTCCTATTCTTGTACTCTAGAAATCCTTACATGATTTAGGATCCATGATACAAGCCCCAACCCCCAAGTCATTCCCCTCTAGGAACTCCCAGTGAATCATGGGACACAGAATCCCATAGGCAACAGCACCTCACTGTCTTCTCCTTCTCCTCCTCTTTTCAAGACGGGGCTTCTCTATGTAACAGTCCTTGCTGGCCTCGAACTCACAGAGATCCACTTGCCTCTGCCTCCTGAGTGCTGGGATTAAGAGCGTGCGCCACCACTGCCCAGCTAACACTGTCATCTTCATTACTATCATCACTGTTATTAGCATTGGAATTTTTAAGACAGCATCACTTTGCAGCCCAGGCTGATTTCAAACTCATGGTGCTCTGCCTTGGCCTCCTAAGAGCTTGGTTACAGGCATAAGCTGCCACGTCTGGCTTGTACTGTTTTCAATATACTGCTAACTCAACACGCGATACTTCTGGCAGAAGACATGTCTACACAAACCTGGAGTTGTTTCTCTACCTTTTCTTGCCTGTGAGTAGCTGTAAATACATCGAAATAACTCAGATTCAGTAATGGTTTTGATGCATTTCTTAGATCACAGACAGGCTTAGAGAAAATTGCCATCAACTGAGGTGCTAGGGGAACCCTACTCAGGCACTGACCTTCAGACAAGCATCCTTTTTGGAGATTCTTTGGAGTTTCCTTCAGAGTATGCTGCTAACCCTTTCCCTGATACCTGGAAGCAGCTATAAGGGCAGTGTCACAAACTCAGTACCAATGCTTTCTGTTTTCTTTTTGAGATGGGGTTCTTCTGAGTTGCTAGGCTGGCCCTGAACTCCTCACCTCGAATAATCTACCTGCAGGCATGGACCACCATGCTCAGCAAGTGTTCAAGTGATATGGCAAAGCATATAGCTCTCACCAAACCAATTTCTCACTGAGGCAATCAACCTCCTGAAGGAACCTCTCCTGATAATAGTGGTATTTTGTCATAGACTAATTTAAGAAGTGGGGAATAGATTTGAATTTCATACTGTACATCTTTCTTATCCATTAGATGGGACTAGGGTCTAGGTGAAAGACTACAAGTCTGTCTCCATCTTTGTTCTGAATGTGTCTTTCTCTGTGGTTTCTGTCAGTCTCGTCATGTACTGGCTTCCTGTCTGGGCTTTCCCCTGCATGTGTGTGTGCCGCTGTGCACTCTCAACTCTCTAGCTTCCTTTTTCTACATTAGTGTCTAATGCCCCTGAAATCTGGTGTCTGCTCCTTGCCCACACCCAGCCTCACCCACTTCCCTTTCTTCCACTGGATATGCATACCAACAGAGGTGGTTCCTTGATGCTTCCTGATCCAGATCTTGAGTTTGCTTGCCTACTCAAGTTTGTGTCTTTTCCTCATTCCATCACTGGAAAAAAATCTCTGTTTGTGCCTCTTTCTGCTGGTTGCTGTCCCAAGATTCCAAGGGATTCAGGTTTGTTTTTCCTCCATTCCCCAGGCCTTGAGGAGCTGGTTCTCTCTGAGGTGAACTCACCAAGCCGGACCCAGACAGGGGACAGTAGTAGCATCTCCTCTTTCAGCTACAGGGAGATTTTGAAGGAGAAGGAGACCACAGCCGTCCCAGCCAGGGTAAGTGGCAAGTTTCACTTACTAAGACTGGAGGATCCCCATTTTTCCCTCACTTGAAATTGTCTACACTGACCTTCAGACAAGCAGTTCTTCTCTATGTGCCTATCTATCTATCTATCTATCTATCTATCTATCTATCTATCTATCTATCTATCTATCTATCATCTTTTTCTCTGTATTTATGTGTTTGTCTCTGTCTCTCTCAGGCTAAGGATTGAACCTGGGACTTCACACATACATGCAGAACACGGACCTCACACATACACATACATGCAGAACACGGGCCTCACACATGCACATGCATGCAGAACACGGGCCTCACA
>NC_022016.1:34913057-34913399 GCF_000317375.1 Microtus ochrogaster
CAGAACACAGGCCTCACACATATACACATGCATGCAGAACACGGGCCTCACACATGCACATGCATGCAGAACACGGGCTTCACACATGCACATACACGCAGAACACGGGCCTCACACATATACACATGCATGCAGAACACGGGCCTCACATATACACATACATGCAGAACACAGGCCTCACACATGCACATAGATGCAGAACACGGGCCTCACACATATACATACATGCAGAACACGGGCCTCACACATACACATACATGCAGAACACAGGCCTCACACATATACATGCATGCAGAACACGGGCCTCACACATATACATGCATGCAGAACACAGGCCTCACA
>NC_022016.1:34913499-34913974 GCF_000317375.1 Microtus ochrogaster
CACATGCATGCAGAACACGGGCCTCACACATGCACATACATGCAGAACACATGTCAACATTTGCTGTTCTACTAAGGTGCAGTCCCAGCCGCTAACAAACATTTTGTCAACTTCTTCCCAAACTCATCAACTTAAATTAAGGCTGATCTATGGGAGGCCAGTCATTCTCTCTGCCCCTCTATTTCATCACCATAGATTAATCCCACCTTCCTAGTGCTTTAAAGTACAAGCATTGTGGGAAGTGCACCACTCATGTAGGAAATCCTGTTTTCTAACTTATTTGTTATTATTTTTTGGACATAGTGTTTTGCTATGTTGACCATGTAGACCTCAACCTCATAGAAGAGATCTGTGTGGCCTGCCTTCTGAGTGATAAGATTGAATGTGTGTGCCACCATGTCTGGCTAGTTATTGCTTTTTTAAAAATTTTTATTTATGCCGGGCGGTGGTGGCGCACGCCTTTAATCCCAGCACT
>NC_022016.1:34915000-34915503 GCF_000317375.1 Microtus ochrogaster
ACAGAGAAACCCTGTCTCGAAAAACAAACAAAAACAACAACAACAACAACAACAAAAAAGACATGTGCCCTCACGATTAGCCTTAAATAATTTTTTATTTTTGTTTTATGTTTATGTTCTATCAGCATGTACCCCACCTTCATACAGTACTCTTAGAGGCCAGAAAAGGGTGTCAGATCCACTGGAACAACAAGCTAGTACAATAGCTAGTTGTGAGTTGTCACATGGGTGCAAAAACCGAACCTGGGTCCTCTGGAAGAGAAGCCAATGCTGTTAACTCTTGGGTCATCTTTCTATCCCCTATTTAATTTTTTTTCTCTTTCTTTTTTCTTTTTTTGATATTGAATTCTTACTATGTATCCCAGACTGGACTTGAATTCATGTTCCATTTCCATCAGCCTCCCAAGTGCTGGGATTATAAGCATGAGTCATTGTGGCTGATTTCCTTTATCATCATTATTGCCATTTGTCACATCATGTTTCCTGCCAAACACTTTTTATTT
>NC_022016.1:34916500-34920515 GCF_000317375.1 Microtus ochrogaster
AGTGCTGGGATTAAAGGCGTGCGCCACCACCGCCCGGCTGAAAAGTATTTTTAACTAAAAATTTTTACATTAGGGAGGCAGAGGCTAGTGAATCTCAGAGTTCAAGGCAAGCCTGGTTTACAGAGCAAATTCCAGGATAGCCAAGGTATTTGTTTATTTTTGTGTGGTTTTCATGCATATATGTGTGCACCATATGTGTGCCTGATGCCCACAGAGGTCAGAAGAAGGCATCATATTCGTAGAGCAGGATATGTATGGATACGGTTGTGCTCTGCTATATGGGTTCTGGGAACTGATTCCTGATCTTCTGCATGAGCAGTGAGTGCCCTTAACCACTACTGAACAATCTCTCCAATTCCTTGTTGGACGTTTTACATTTTTTTTTTTTTTGCTTTTTTGACACAGTTTCTCTGTGTATCCTGAAACTCACTGTGTAGACCAGGCTGGCCTCAAACTCAGAGGTCCACCTGCCTCTGTCTCCCAAGTGCTGGGATTAAAGGTGTGCGCCACCACTGCCTGGCCTTCTAGAGGACTTTTAAAGTATCCTTTTTTTGTAAAAGCTAACATTCAGCTTCAGAGTAGACCTTGGTTTTTGTTGTTGCTGCTTGTTTATGTTTTCCTTATGTCTTTATGTGTCTGTTCTGATGCTATTTTCCTGACATCAGCTGGTGGAAGAAACCAAACCATTTGACCTGTAGGAAACATCCCACCTTTAGATTTTTCTGCTTGCTTCTTAATGGTACCATTTAGCTTGTTCTACTGTTGCTTCCATTTCCTGTCATCTGGGAATTAGATGTCATCTGCTTCCTTTCGCCCTCTCAGTAGCACTCTTGCGGTGGTGGTAACACTGCCTCCCTTTGGGCCAAAGGAAATGTGGAGTTTCTAGGGGTGCCAAGTCTGGCCTTCAGCTGCTGCCTCAGAACTCATAGTCGCTGCCGTGCCTCCACCCCCTAACTCAGGTGGATGGGCGATGCTGAGAATGACTAGATTTTCTCTCTCTTCTTTCTTGTAGTCTTTATCTAGCAGTCCTCAGGCCCAGCCCCCTCGGCCGGCAGAGCTCTCAGATGAGGAGGTAGCTGAGCTGTTTCAGAGACTGGCCGAGATACAGCAGGAGAAATGGATGCTGGAGGAGAAGGTGCTGTCTGTCTACCTGCTAGTCCCCTCGTGAAGTGTCCTGGGATGGGGGTGGAGGTGGGAAGGGTGTCTGGCTGGATCCTCATGGGAGGCAATGTCAAGTTCAGGGGCTTGAGATGGGGTGGACCATCTTGCAGGTGAAACATCTGGAGGTGAGCAGTGCCTCTATGGCAGAGGACCTCTGCCGGAAAAGCGCCATCATTGAGACCTATGTCATGGACAGCCGAATTGGTCAGTGCTCCTTCCCCAGCCCTCACCTCCAGTGCAACCTTCACCTGCCCCCCCTTTTCCACTGTTCTATGCAGCTACTGCTCTCTTCTTGACCCATGGAGGGAAAGCTGGGAGGCTTTGCATTATTACGTGGCCTCCCTTTGTCCTTACCATTTCTAACCCTGCATTCTCTAGTGTTTTCCCAGGACTTTTCTTCTATACCCTTCTTTCTCCCCTGCTTTCTATTTGTTTATGTTTTTTTTCTGTTTCACTACTTAGTAGCACTATTATTCTGTTTCCATTTTTATTTGTTTGCTTATTCTTTGAAACTGGATTTTGCTCTGTTGCCTTGGCTGGGCTGGTACTTGCTTTGTAGCATAGACTAGCCTCAGACTCTCAACAGTCCTGCCTCAGCCTTCCAGGTGCTGGGTTTGCAGGTGTGCGTGACTGTACCTAGCCGAACATCTTCATTTGTTATACCTTCCTTCCTGTTCTCTTCTCTGACCTCCATGACTATACCCTCCTCTCCTATCTGCTACCTTCTCTCTCCTTTCTTTTATTCCTTACTTTCAAATCTTCCCCTACTTCCTGATTTTTCCTAGTTTAGCAATACCCACTGACATGCTCTGAGGGTTTACTGTGCGCTCTGTGTGTCACATGCAGTCATATATATGTTCCCAGCACCATGAGTTCAGAATTATCCCTATTTTTGAGTCACATGACTAATGACAGCTGGGTTTCACCTATCTAAGCCTCTGCCCCCAACATAACATTGCTTTTCTCCCTCCCCTCCTGCCTGCTCTTTGTTTTTCTCCTGTCTCCTCTGGCTCTGCCTACTCTCTCCTGTTCCCTGCCCCTGGCTCTGCCGAGGGGGCGGTGCTCAGCCTGGACCCTTGCAGATGTGTCTGTGGCAGCAGGCCACACAGACCGAAGTGGACTGGGCAGTGTCCTGAGAGACCTAGTGAAGCCAGGCGATGAGAACCTTCGGGAAATGAACAAGAAGCTGCAGAACATGTTGGAGGAACAGCTCACCAAGAATATGCACTTGCACAAGGCGAGTGTGGACCACCTGCCTCCCTACCCACAGTCCTTGGCCGTGCCCTTCCTAGTTGCCCTTGTCCTCCCAATACCACCTTCTGCTCATCGGCCATCCTTCCGTGTTCCCCTCTTCTACCCTCTGATCAGCTTACCAGTTGAGCCTACCACTCTCCCATCTGTCCTTCCACCACTCATCCATTCAGTTTTTTTGTTTTGTTTTGTTTTCAAAACAGAGTTTTTCTGTGTAGCTTTGGAGCCTATCCTGGAACTCACTCTGTAGACCAGGCTGGCCTCGAACTCACAGAGATCCACTTACCTGCCTCTGCCTCCCTAGTGCTGGGATTAAAGGCGAGTGCCGGTGATGCATCATTCTTTCATCTATTCAGCAATCACCCTTTCCCCCACCTACATGTCACACGCCTACCTACCTTTTTGTCCTCTACAAAGTTCATTTGTGAACCTATTTGTCTGCCAAAGATTCCTGATGAGTTCACCCACACAATGATTCCCCCACCCACCCAAATATTCCTTCATCACTAAGGGAGTCATACCCAGGTCCTACCTTGGAGAAGCAAGTGGACATTTGTTAGATGAGAAGGTGGTGGATCTTCCCATCCAAGGCCTGATACCACTGGGCTCTGGTTAACCCAACAGTCCATTTAACTACAGATAACATCTCATATTTGCTACCAGAGCTACTGCGCCCTTTGTCCCCTTCTCTAGCTCCTGATGGATCATTTGTTTCTTAGGACATGGAAGTTCTATCCCAGGAAATTGTACGGCTCAGCAAGGAATGTGTGGGGTCCCCTGACCCGGACCTAGAACCTGGAGAAGCCAACTAAAGACCTACGGGCTGCACCTACTTCCATTCCCTTCCAGAATGCCATTCACTCCCTGGGTTGTGGTGGGAAAATAGAGGCTGGCACCTAATCTAATATTTTAGGAGATGGACATTAAGAGGGCTAGGAGCCTATCTATGGCTGGTATTGATGACCCCCATCATATGGCCAGAGGCCCTTGTGGGGGAAAGATCCTGAGGGAAGGGCATGGATTTTTTTTCTTCTTGGCCCTGGCTCCCAGGGGCATCTGCCTTCAACTCTGCATGAGCTCTCCCTCCCAGAGACCAACTCTTTTCATTTTATTTTTTAATTTATGTTTGGAAGCCTGGCTACTCTGCATTTGGGACTGGGGATGTTGGGTGGGGTTGCAGTCCATGCTCAATGTTCCAGCAATGTGTGTATGTGTGTGTGTGTGTGTAAAGGCTTTGCAGCCTAAATACCATCTTGCCAGACGGGCCCACCAACTGACTGTGTGGTCTCTTTCTTTTCAATCAAGGGACGTGTTGGGAGTGGGGTGGTCATTGCACTGACTGTGTGGTCTTGTTCTTTTCAATTGAGGGACGTGTTGGGAGTGGGGTGGTCATTGCTCTGGAATGGGGAAGGTGGCCTCCAGCTCCAGTTTTTCTTCTTCCAGTCTCATTTCACCTGGTTGCTGACAGACCTCTCAAAGGGAGTAGCAGAAATATCTGCAGAGGCCAGGCGGTGGTGGCGCACGCCTTTAATCCCAGCACTCGGGAGGCAGAGGCAGGCGGATCTCTGTGAGTTCGAGACCAGCCTGGTCTACAGAGCTAGTT
>NC_022016.1:34920615-34925401 GCF_000317375.1 Microtus ochrogaster
CCAGCCTGGTCTACAGAGCTAGTTCCAGGACAGGCTCCAAAGCCACAGAGAAACCCTGTCTCGAAAAAACTAAAAAAAAAAAAGAAAGAAATATCTGCAGATATGGGGGGGTATTAAATTGAGGATATAGATGAATGAGCAGATAGGAGGGTGGATAAGTGGTTAGATGGACTGAGGGATAAATAAGTGGTCGTATGGCTGGAAATTAATGCATAGGTAGACGGATGCATGGCTGGATGAATAAATGAGCAGATGAATCTGTAAGTGGATAGAGTATGGGTAAATGGAGGTACAAATGGACAGACGGATGTAAAGCAGGGTGGACAAATGGATAAATGGGTGAATTAACTGTGAGTAGATTGATGGATTTATAGATAAGTTGGGAGTGAACTGGCAAGGCTAGAGTGGAATTATGGATGCATAAGCGAATGAAAGGGAAGGGTAAGTTGGAGGCATACATGATGGGGGAAGCTGGAGAATGCATAGACGCATGGAAAAAGGTCTTTAGGAAAAGGTTGGCAAATGATTAGAAGCTGAGGGGTAGGTAGGTGACTGAATGGCTAGAGGGGTACCTAGAGGAATGGGTAGGGTCATTGGTTATGTGGGCAGGAGGATGGGTGGGCGAAAGAATGGACAGATCAGGAGTATGAAAAGTTAGCAAGTGAGTATCGTGGGTAGGCGGGTGGATTGAAAGGCTAGGCACTCTCATCAGACACCGTTAGTTACTTAAGACCAGGCATCCTGCCAGGCCTTACCTGTGCCCACCCCATTCACATTGCTTCAGCTGATGCTCAAAAGGACACTGTCAAGTTGGGATAATTCTGACAACTGAGAAAACAAGTCACCTGGTTAAGGGCACAGCAAGTCTGGCAAAGCTGGGGTTAGAACTCACAGACTTATCCCAGAGGCACTCGGTGCTCTGCGTTCCGAAGGGCAGAAGCAGATCCCACCATGGAAAGAGGTGTGATTTGAGGGCGTGGGATACAAACAGATGGGAATTCTCCTTTGGCAAGGGGCCTACGGGTAGGGAGTGGTACCTGGATTGTCCCCATCTGCACTACCTTTGCTCGGCATCTTGCATCCTCAGACTGGAAGGTGTATACTGGAGCCCCACAAAGTCTGGTTTAGAAGTTGGGCTCTGACCAATGCCCTCCCCCCAGAGTGGATCTGGAGGCCTGGTCATCCCCACCAGTCCCCCCTCCCCCACCTCTCCCCGCCCTTCCACAGAGGGGGGGCAGGGAGGGGACACAGCACTGCATCATTCCCCATGGCACTCCGCTCTGGGGCCATTAACAGACGCCTCCCCATCGATTGGTTCTGCTAAGTGCTGCTGATTCAGACGGGTGGGGGTGAGAGCCCCTGGGGGCAGTGGGGGTAGGAGCTGGGCAGAAAGAAGGGGGAGTCCAGGAAGTAGGAGGTGGGGAGAACTGGCAAAGTTCCCTGCCACCCCCATTTTCCAGATGACGCGACTGAGGCCCAACCAGCTTTGTAAGGAGGAGGAGTCTCCCCAGGGTCTCTCTCAAGCTACCCTAGGGGAAGGGGCTCTGGGAGCCACGTGGCCCCTCCCTGCCTCTCGCTTCAGCTCCCGACAAGCTCCAGAGGGGCGGGGAGAGAACGCTGGAGGAGGAGGAGGGACTCCGGCAGCTCTGCAGAGGGGCAGGAGCTCCGGTGTTTGGTACCCCCAGCCCCAACGCTGTTGCTGCTGCTGCAGCAGGGACACAGGTGAGGACAGCCCTGTGGGGAGAGGGAGGGGACCATCACTAGCTCTGTCCTTGTCTTTTCCTGGTGCGGTCCCCATGTCCTAGTCCATCCTGGAACAGTCTCCAGGGGTCCCACTGGACCTTGTCCTTCCAGAGCCTTCTTCCAAGGACCCAACAGCCTCCTCCCCCTGTCTCCCACCCCGCCCCCGCCTGTTCCACCTTTCCCTCCTAGGCCTGGCTGTGGCTCTTCGCTTCCTCCTCCTCTGCTGCTGCTACTGCTGCTGCTGTTGCTGCTGCTCCGGCTGCTGCTACTGCTGTTGCTGGGTACACACCGCCAGCCCCTCGGGGTGTGGTTTGCTCAGACCTGCCTCCAACGGTGGGACCCAGCCTTCTCCTAGTCTCCCCTACCAGCTTCCTGCAAGGTTCAGCAGCCCCCTCTCCTGGAAGACACACCCAACTTTCTTCCAATACCCCGCCCCCTATCCAACCTATTTTGAGGGAATTCCCTTCCTCTTTGCATAGTCTTTTGCGAGTTTCTTGTGTGCTCAGGGGGCTACACCCAACTTCAGTCCAGTTGAGTATTGACCCTTTGGGATTCCCCACATCCCCCCTTTCCTCATTCAGAGCTCTTGATAGGGACCAGGCTTCCTAAGCCCCCTCCAGGGAACCTCTCTGCTGCATATCCCCTGGCCTCTTAAAAAATAAGCTAGTCCCATATACCACTTTAGCTATCCCCCTTTCTCAATCCTCTTTAGAGGGCCCTCACCTCTGCTACTTTTCCCGGAACTCCTGGAGATTGTAGACACATCCTCCAGGCTATTCTTGGCAGCGCTAGTCACTCCCCAGACACTTTTTAGTATCTTTACAACCTCCCTCTGTCTAGCCACCCTTGAGATGCTCCAGTCCCCTTTATTGATCTGCAAGGGGGCTCCAACCCAGGCATCTTTTCCCATCAGTCTTCTGGGCGTGGACAGTCCTTCAGCCTCTTTCAAACATCTCTGGTCCTGTTCTCCAGCTCTCTGAATGCCTCTGTCTGCCTCCTCTTCAGCTCGACTGAGGGGTTACAGGCCCTCCTTTATTGGGAACTCTTGAGAGTGTGAACAACCCCTCACCTATGTCTTGGTCCCTCTGAACACCCTCAGACATCTCTCAGGAATGTGTTGACTTTAGATTCATCTCAGTCTTTCTAGACTTGAGGATCCTTCTTGGTTCCTCTAGCACTTTAACCCCTTCTTAGTCCCCTAAAAACCCCCAATACTCCCCAAGCGCCTGTCTGTCTCTCTACTTCCTCCTCCTCTGGTTCCTATTGGTCTCTCTCTCTCTCTCTCTCTCTCTCTCTCTCTCTCTCTCTCTCCACACACACACAAACACACACACACACCAGTTTCCTTGTCTGGGTAGCCCAGGGTCTCTCCAAGCCTCCACCATCCTGGAGCTAGCCACATTCTCCTAAACATCACACCCCCAAGTCTCCGTGGGCCTGGGGGAGCTGCAGGATGGCGGCCGGTGTGGCCACATGGCTACCATTTGCAAGGGCTGCAGCAGTGGGCTGGCTGCCCTTAGCCCAGCAGCCCCTGCCCCCTGCACCGGAGGTGAAGGCATCCCGAGGTGATGAGGTACTGGTGGTGAATGTGAGCGGTCGGCGCTTTGAGACCTGGAAAAACACGCTGGATCGCTATCCAGACACATTGCTGGGCAGCTCGGAGAAGGAATTCTTCTATGATGCTGAATCAGGCGAGTACTTCTTTGATCGTGACCCAGACATGTTCCGGCACGTGCTGAACTTCTACCGCACAGGCCGGCTGCACTGCCCCAGGCAGGAGTGCATCCAAGCCTTTGACGAGGAGCTGGCCTTCTATGGCTTGGTACCAGAGCTTGTGGGCGACTGCTGTCTTGAAGAGTACAGGGACCGAAAGAAGGAGAATGCAGAGCGCCTGGCAGAAGACGAGGAGGCTGAGCAGGCCGGGGAAGGTCCAGCCCTTCCAGCAGGCAGCTCCCTGAGACAGCGACTCTGGAGGGCTTTCGAAAACCCACACACGAGCACTGCAGCACTCGTTTTCTACTATGTCACTGGCTTCTTCATAGCCGTGTCGGTCATCGCCAATGTAGTGGAGACCATCCCATGCCGTGGCCCTGCCCGGCGACCCACGAGAGATCAACCCTGTGGTGACCGCTTCCCGACGGCCTTTTTCTGTATGGACACAGCCTGCGTACTCATATTCACTGGGGAATACCTTCTGCGGTTGTTTGCGGCCCCCAGCCGTTGCCGCTTCCTGCGCAGTGTGATGAGCCTCATCGATGTGGTAGCCATCCTGCCCTACTACATTGGGCTTTTTGTGCCCAAGAATGATGATGTCTCTGGTGCCTTCGTCACCCTACGTGTGTTCAGGGTTTTCAGAATCTTCAAATTCTCTAGACACTCCCAGGGCTTGCGGATTCTGGGCTACACCCTCAAGAGCTGTGCCTCTGAGTTGGGCTTTCTCCTCTTTTCCCTCACCATGGCCATCATCATCTTTGCGACTGTCATGTTCTATGCTGAGAAGGGCACTAGCAAGACCAACTTCACAAGCATCCCTGCTGCCTTCTGGTATACCATTGTTACCATGACCACACTTGGGTAAGTGTAGACCTTGAGGTGGGAGCTGGGTATCCAACCGCCAGACACACATACCCTTTCTGTAACATTAAAAGGTTAGAACATACCTGTACGGTAACGGATATCAAACCCAGAGCCTCCCATGGAGGCTTCACACCTACAAAATATGTGCTGTGCCTCTGCTTGCCACCCCACTTTTGAGACAAGGTTGTTGTGCTATGTATAGCCCAGGCTAGGTTCAAACACATTACCTTCCTGCCTCCACTTCCCCATGGCTGGGATTACAGGTATATACATACCAGCATGCTTGGCTCCTTTATCTCCTTTTGAGCTCCAGTTTGCTAATCTATAAAAATTAAAAAAAAAAAAAACTGGGACTGGAGAAATGGCTCAGCAGTTAAGAGTACATACTTCTAGCCGGGCGGTGGTGGCGCACGCCTTTAATCCCAGCACTCGGGAGGCAGAGGCAGGCGGATCTCTGTGAGTTCGA
>NC_022016.1:34925501-34926840 GCF_000317375.1 Microtus ochrogaster
ACCAGCCTGGTCTACAGAGCTAGTTCCAGGACAGGCTCCAAAGCTACAGAGAAACCCTGCCTCGAAAAACCAAAAAAAAAAAAGAGTATATACTTCTTTTCCAGAGGACCCAAGTTTGGTTCCTAGCACTCAGGTTGGAGGGCTCACAATGGCCTGTTATTTGAGATCGAGGGTATCTGATGCCTCTGGCCACCCAGGCATCTGTGCAGTTGTGCACATGTCTGGACACATATACGTAAATTAAAAATAATAAAATAATAATAAATCATCTGGTTTTTTAGTTTTTTGAAACAGAATTTCGTTATGCAACCTTGGCTGGCCTGGGACTTGCTATGCATATCAAGCTGGCCTTGAACTCATAGAAATCTGCCCACCTCTGCCTCCAAAGTGCTGGGATTAAAGGTATGTGTCACTATGCCTAGCAAAATAAACCTCTTAAAATAAATTTTAGGGGGTTGTAGAGATGGCTCACTGGTTAAGAGCACTTGCTGCTCTTGCAAAGGACCCAAGTTTGGTTCCCAGCATCCACATGGCAACTAACAACCATCTGCAATTCCAATTCCAGAGGGTCCTTTAAACTAACAGCCCAGCCAAGATGTACCCAGTCCTAAAGCCAGTGTGGGGGGGGGATTTCTGTGGCTCTGTGGCTGCTTCTAAAGGTAGTTCTTTTTTCTTTTTCTCTCTCTCTTTATGTTTTTATTTATATATATATTTTTGTTGTTGTTGTTGTTTTGAGACAGGGTTTCTCTGTGTAACAGTTCTGGCTGTCCTGGAACTCGCTTTGTAGACAAAGCTGGCCTCGAATTCACAGAGATCCATTTGCTTCTGCCTCCTGAGTGCTGGGATTAAAGGTGTGCGCTACCACTGCCAGGCTTCTAAAGGTAGTTCTAACTAAATCTCTATCGTTCTAATAAAATTCAAGATTCAAAGACTAGGGTGAAAACCTGCCAGCTCAGAGAATTAGAGTAACAGCTGGCCAACTTTGTCTCTTTGCTGGTGTCCTAGAAGCCAATCCCTTCCACACCACCCCAACTAAAACACACACACACACACACACACACACACACACACACACACAAAGTTCCTCCTTGCTACTTCCTGTCAACCTCTTACTAACCCCGCCTCTCTGAGCCCAGGTTAATTTTATTTAATTAACGCAAATACAACACATCTTTACATAGTTATCAGATGCAGGATGAACAAATTTAACATATCTTTGCCTGGCTAAACAAATATTCTCCAACAGCCGGGCGGTGGTGGCGCACGCCTTTAATCCCAACACTTGGGAGGCAGAGGCAGGCGGATCTCTGTGAGTTCGAGACCAGCCTGGTCTACAGAG
>NC_022016.1:34926940-34935101 GCF_000317375.1 Microtus ochrogaster
ACCAAAAAAAAAAATATTCTCCAACAGTACACAAATTTACATGCAGGGCAAAACACTCACAAATGTAAAGAAAATATATCAATATTAATAAAGTAAAATTTAGCTTGGTTGGTGGGGCACACCTTTAATCACACCACCTTAGTAGAGACAGGCAGATCTCTGTAAATTCAAGGGCAGCTTGGTCTACACATCAGTTCCAGAACAGCCAAGGCTACACAATGAGATCCTATCTAAAAATATTTAGAGAAGTCAAGTGTGGTGGCGCAGGCTTTTAATCTCAGCATTTAGGATGCAGAGGCAGGCAAGATCTCTGTGAGTTTGAGGCCAGCCTAGATTACATAGCAAGTTCCAACCCAATGAGGTTACATAGCATGGCCCTATCTTTAAAGTTTATAATCCCTCTCGGCTCTGAACGTATCTTGATTTTTCCAGGTTAGGCTTCAAAACTTGTCCATGTTGCTCTCATTTCTTGTCACACTCTCTGAGGGTCCCAGTTTCCTTCTCTTTTCTTTTAGATGCTGTGTAGCCCAGGCCTGCCTGGATTCACTGGATAGTCAGAGCTGGCCTCAGACTCAAAGCCTCCTACCTACTGGGCTTGTAGGCATAAGCCACCGTGTTAGGCTTTAGGTTTCCCTCTTTGTAAAGTGGGAAATGAGAGCCTTAAGAGGATTCAGTGTGTCAGGTGGTGGTGGCGCACGCCTTTAATCCCAGTACTCGGGAGGCAGAGGCAGGCGGATCTCTGTGAGTTCGAGACCAAACTGGTCTACAGAGCTAGTTCTAGGACAGGCTCCAAAACCACAGAGAAACTCTGTCTCGAAAACCAAAAAAAAAAAAAAGAAAAGAAAAGAGGATTCAGTGATACCACGTGAGTTCTCTGAATGCTTCTAGCGCAGGATATTTAGGTGCATGGCTTCTTGTCACCAACTTTTTCCATTTCGAACATGCATGCCATGTTTTTCAACCTTCTAAAACTGCTATATGACTGTACAGACACAGCCGCTGGGAGTTCGTGATTCCTTGATGTTTTCCAGAAGATATTTTCAGCATTACTTTTGTATTGAGATAGATTCTTACCAAGTAGGCCAATCTGGTCTTGAACTCACCATCCATTTGCCTTTGCTTCCTGAGTGCTGGGACTCTGGGTCTATGGCACCCAGCTGACTATATCAGTTCTGTATTATTATAATAAATAAGTATTATTTTGGTTCTGTGAGACAGGGTTTCTCTGTGTAGCAGTCTTGGCTGTCCTGGAACCCACTCTGTAGATCAGACTGGCCTCAAACTCACAGAGATCCACCTGCTTCTGCCTCCCAAGTGCTGGGATGAGTATTATTTTTTACTGCCAATCCCTGAGAGGAAACAGTTGAGGTAGATACAGATGGAATTGCCAAATTCATGATTTTTTTGTTTGTGGAGGGACATTATTGGGGCTCGAACCCAAGATCTCTCCACAGTAGCCATAGGCTCTGCCCCAGCTCTCAGTGTTTTGTTTTGTGGCAGACTCTCAATTTGTACACCCAGGCTGGCCTCAGATTTACAATGATCCTGTTCCTGCCTCTGTCTCCCAAATGCTGGGATTCTAGGCTTGTGTCACAATTCACAGCTTCCTCTCTCTCTTTAACCCTGTGTGTGTGTGTGTGTGTGCACGCGCGTGTGTGCTTTGAGCATGTACATGTAAGAATATGCATATGGAGGTCAGAAGACAACTTTGTAGTCTCTCCTTCCACCTTTACCTGGAGTCCAGGAAATTTGTTTTCTGTTTTTGTTTTTCAAGACAGGGTTTCTCTGTGTATCCCTGGCTGTCCTGGAACTCTGTAGACCAGGCTGGCCTCCACCTCAGAGATCCACCTGCCTTTGCCTCCTGAGTGCTGGGATTAAAGGTGTGCGCCACCACACTCTGCTACCTTTTAAACAATGTTTTATTTATTTTTCGAGACAGGGTTTCTCTGTGTAGCCGTGGCTGTCTGGAACTCTCTCTGTAGATCAGGGTGGCTTTGAACCACAGAGATCTGCCTGGTTGCCACCTTTATTTTTTTGAGACAGAACTGGAAGCTCATCCATTCAACTAGATTAGCTGACCAGTGCCACGCCTATCTCTGTCCTCCAGGGCTGGGATTCTAGGCACACATCTTGATACAGCTTTTACCATGGGTTCTGGAGATCTGAATTCAGGTTCTCATGCTTGCATGTACAGCAGGTATTTACCAACTGAGCCATCTCCCCTGCCTCCTTCCAGTGCTTTTCAGACACTGAAAGGTAGATGCTGTGATTCTTCTCTAAATTCCCATCTCTAGGATTAAGTAGACTATTGTCATTCAATGTCTGTTGAAAGAATGGTTGAATTTGTTCAGTGCCCAATAGAAGTACAAAAGTTTCTAAGAAGTACAGATTAATTCTGCTTGGAAGTTCATGACTGGATCAAATCAATAAATATTGAGTACGAAGAACGAGTTAGCAGTAGGTATCTTGCTGTCTTTTGCCATATACTGTCCTCAGAACAATTGTGACGGTAGGTGCTCCTGTGGCACATAGGTGAGACATAGTCTGAGATGATTATCACATAGCTAGAGAGGTTCTGGGCACAGTCCTGAATGCTCAGAACAAATGAGAAGGTCCGGAGATGTCGCTCAATTCATACAGTGCTCGCCTGGCACCTCTAAAGCTCTAGGTTGAATTTCCAGCACTCCATAAATTGAGCGGGATTACAGGTGCCTGTAATCCCAGTACACAAGGGGAGGTGGAAGCAAGAGGATCAGAAGTTTAAGGTCATCCTCAGATACGTAGTAAGTTTGAGGTCTGCCTGGAGACCCTGTCTGAAGATTGCAGAGGCTGAATTTCTCAAAGGAGTTTCAGTTGGTCTCGTGGTTAGAAAAAAAAAGTGTGCTGTATGTTCCTGGGCAAATCAACTATGGCGCCCTCCCTGAGCTGGTTCTGCTCTTGTTCCATAGGAGAGTGATGGTTTGGAGGAAGGCGGGGTAGTTTTGAGGCTCCCTGTCTTTCTTTTTTAAAAGAAAAATAATTTATTTAACTTTATTTTATGTGCATTGGTGTGAAGGTGTCTGGTCCCCTGGAATTGGAGTTATGAGCTGCCGTGTGGGTGCTGGGCATTGAACCTGAGTCCTCTGGAAGAGCAGCCAGTGCTCTTAACCTCTGAGCCATCTCTCCAGCCCCTAAAATAACACACTTTTTTATTTCTTTTTTTTCTTCCTCAAGAGATAGGGTTTCTCCGTATAGCCCTGGCTGTCTTGGAACTCTTGGAACTTTCTCTGTAGATCAGGGTAGCCGCAAACTCAGACATCTGCCTGCTTCTGCCTCCTGAGAGCTGGAATTAAAGGTCTGCACCACTACCACTTGGAGGCTCCCTATCTTTCATAGGAGGACACTTTCCAGGCTTCTTCTGGGGGATATTTGAAGGGGTCCTTCCTAAAGAATGTAGAGAAGCAAGTAAAACCAACAGACTGCTTCTGGGATACAGAGCCTCTCATCTGAACTGGAGAGGCGGGACTCTCTAACTACTGAGCCATTTCTCTAGCCGCCAGGATCCTGTATTTGTTCTTTGTTTTCCCTTTTGCTGGTGTTAGTAGGTTTCCAGATGACAATGATGCCCAATTCAAGGCTTTGATGAGAGCAGCAGACGGCAGAAACTGAAGGCAGCCCCATTTCTCATTTGACCGCTACTGCTGGGGACCAGAGAAGTCGTTCTTCACATTTTGAATTGTTTGGTTTTTGAGTCAGGGTTTCTCTGTGTAGCCCTGGCTGTCCTGGAACTCACTCTGTAGACTAGGTGGGTCTCAAACTCAGAGATCACCTGCCTCTGCCTCCCAAATGCTGGGATTAAAGGTGTGTGCCACCACTGCCTGTCTATTCTTCGCATCTTGAAGATTTATTTTTTACTAGTTTTAAATTATGTGTATAGTATGTGTCTGTGTGTGGGTATGTGCATGTGAGTGCAGGTTTCCCTGGAGTCCAGAAGAGGGCGTTGGATCCTCTGGTGCTGGAGTCACTGGTAGTTGTGAGCTGATTGACATGGGTGCTGGACTTGGGTCCTCTACAAGTCCTAACCACTAAGCTATTTCTCTAGGCCCCATTCTCCAGATTTTCAGTGTAAGGAACTGAAGCTGGGGCTAGGGAAATGGCTCACAACTTGCTGCTCATGACCATCCTTAGCTCCAGTTCCAAGATCTGACACTGTCTTCTGGATACATGTGGTGCACATCCTTCCATGTAGGCAAACACTCATGCACAAAAAATAAAATGTAAAAAGAGCTGGGCGGTGATGGCATACCCCTTTAATCCCAAGGCAGAGGCAGGCAGATCTCTGAGTTCAAGGCCACCCTGGACTACAGAGCTAGTTCCCAGGACAGCCAGCCTACACAGAGGAACACTCTCCAAAAACAAAAACAACTTTAAAAGAAAGAAAGAAACTGAAGCTCAGAGAGTACGTGTGTTTGGCCAAGTTTGCAGAACACATCAGGTGTGGGTGGGTGGAATCGGGGATTATTGAACACCTCTTCAACCTTGGCCTGCCTCTGTCTTTTCCAGGTATGGAGACATGGTGCCTAGCACCATTGCTGGCAAAATTTTTGGGTCCATCTGCTCACTTAGTGGTGTCTTGGTCATTGCCTTGCCTGTACCAGTCATTGTGTCCAACTTTAGCCGCATCTACCATCAGAACCAGCGTGCTGACAAGCGCCGAGCACAGCAGGTAACTTTATCACCATTCCGAGCACCGTTCCTTACACCCTAAACCCGTCTGTCCCTGGCCTCACGTGTCTAATCTTTTGTCTCCTCTCTGTAGAAGGTGCGCCTGGCAAGAATCCGGTTGGCAAAGAGCGGCACCACCAATGCCTTCCTGCAGTATAAGCAAAATGGGGGCCTTGAGGTGGGGAGGTGCATTTATTGGGGTTAGGGGTGAGCAGGGTTGTGAGGGGAAGGTGCTCACTGCCTTTTTCTGCTCCGTCTCTTCCAGGATAGTGGCAGCGGGGAGGGACAGGCACTGTGCGTTCGGAGCCGTTCTGCTTTTGAACAGCAGCATCACCATTTGCTGCACTGTCTAGAGAAGACTACGGTGAGGCCAAACAAGATGTCACCTGGCAGGAGGGAGGTCTTTCTGAACACCAAGTTGGTTCCCTCACTGAGATGAAAGCCTTACCACATAGTTGTGAACATCACATGGTGCTCCCTTTAAGAGACCGAGTCTTGTGGCAGATGCAGGTGATCTCAATGAGTTCGAGGCCAGCCTGATCTACATAGTGAATTCTAGGCCAGGCAAGGCTACATAGGCTACACCTTGTCTTAAAAAAGGAGGCTTCTAGGGTGGGCAAGGAAAGAAAAGGGAGAGTGAACGACTTTCTCTAAGCAAAGGTCTGGGAGTTGTATCGGTTTCCATGGCATGGGCTACCTTGTGATCCTGCTTACCTTCTGCCCACAGTGTCATGAGTTCACAGATGAGCTAACCTTCAGTGAGGCTCTTGGAGCTGTCTCCCTGGATGGTCGCACCAGCCGTAGTACCTCAGTGTCTTCCCAGCCAATGGGGCCTGGCAGCCTATTATCATCTTGCTGCCCTAGAAGGGTCAAGCGTCGAGCCATCCGCCTTGCCAACTCCACTGCTTCGGTCAGCCGTGGCAGCATGCAGGAGCTAGACACTCTAGCAGGGCTTCGGAGGAGCCCTGCCCCTCAGAGGTAAGTGCTGGGCTCACCTGTTTGTCCACCATTAGAAAGTGCAGAATTTGAGCCATGGGTTTGAGATTTCATGACTGTAGGCCTAGCAAGTCAAGCCCAAAACCAGATTCCTCTGGGCACGAATCTTGAGTTTGTCTTGGAAACCCCTCATGTTTCAAAATTTTAAGACAGGGTCTTGCTTTGTGGATAGGCCAAGTTGACCTTCAGTTTATGCTAATTCAGCTCCAGCCATCAGGTGGTCGAAAATACTCGAACATCACTGCGCTTTGTTCTTCATTCTTTTCAATACTTACTGAGTAATAGCAGTGGCATATTCTATAGCCGACTAGACATTCAGGAAGCTAAGGCAGGAGGATCTCTTGAGCTGGGAATGTCGCTCAATGATAAACATTTGCCTAATATGAAGGAAGCCTTAGGTTCCACCCAATACACACACACACACACACACACACACACACACACACACACACACACACACACAGGCTTGGGGAGTGAATCCGTGTGTCCTGAAACTTACATTTTAATAGGAAAAAACACTTAACAAACAAGTTTACAGATGACAACATACTGAATCAAACATTTGAAAGTAGCAAGCTGAAAAATAAATCAGGAAGAGTGGCCAGAGACTACTGAGCAGAGGATGATACAGGGGTTCCTTTTAGATTTATTTTCATTCTGTGTCTGTGTGTGGGTATGTGCATGTGATTGTAGGTGCCCATGGAAGCCCTAGGCTTTAGGTCCTCAAGAGTTAGAGTTAGAGAAGGTTATGAACTGCCTGATGTGGTTGCTAGGAACCAAAGTTGGGTACTTTGGAAGAGCAGTACTCAGTCACTGAGCCATCTCTCTAGCTGTAGGCAGTCTTTCGTCGAGATCGCAGGTCAGCTCTGTCCCGACAGCCAGCTTCCAAATAACCACGCAGAGACTCATCATTGATTATAAATGCTCAGCCAAGAGCTTAGGCTTGTTACTATTAGCACTTACAACTTTTTTTTTTTTTTTGGTTTTTCGAGACAGGGTTTCTCTGTGGTTTTGGAGCCTGTCCTGGAACTCCCTTGGTAGACCAGGCTGGCCTTGAACTCACAGAGATCCGCCTGTCTCTGCCTCCCAAGTGCTGGGATTACAGGTGTGTGCCACCACCACCCGGCCTAGCTCTTACAACTTAGATTAGCCCATATTTCTTTTTTTTCCCAATTTTTATTTAGAAAACCAAATCCAGGTTCTGGTGCTCCCCCATTCCCTCCCCCACCCCAGCCATAATTTAAATAACTTAGAGACAGAGTGGGAGGGAATAGAACAGAAGGAAGAAAGGAGAAGAGCCCACTACAGGCGCCTTAGTGCCCGCTTCTTATCCAACTTTTTCTTGGCTGCTAACTTTTTATCTCGCTCGCCTGTGTGTTTCTTGGCCATGGGACCCTCAGCTCTTCCCAGGACTCCTGGGGTCATAGGGTCAGTGGAGGCTGTAGCCCCACTTCCCAAGCACCGGATAGCCTCAGCCCCCCCACTGCTGGAGCCACCTGCACCCCCATGGATCTCTGTGTGCAGTCGAGCCCAAGCAGCATACTCTTCATAGTTCTCCAAGAGCAGGCGGCTAGCCTCCTCATTGAGTGCAGACTCTGGGTTAGGGTGGATCAGCAGGCACTTGATGGTCAGCAACACATGTCGAATGCCCAACTCAGCCATCCAGTCCCTCCTGAGCACATTGACACAGATCTCACCATTGGCCCCCACATTTGGGTGGAAGATCTTGGTCAGGAAGTAGCCCTTGGGTGGAGAGGCAGGGAAATCCTTGCCCAGTAGGAGCTTCCTACAGAACAGACCTCCAGCATAGGGGGTGCCCTCAGGGCCCTCGATGGTAACCTGCAGGTCCATGAGATCCTCCTCATTGGGGAAGACTTTAATGCCATCAGGTGGGTCGGCCATCAGTGTTGTCACCTCCTTGTACACTAGGCGTAGCCCATATTTCTTATCTACACTCTGTCACATGGTGGCACCTTTTCAGCACGGTATGTTCATCTTTCTTCTCTCTGAGTCTCCTCGCAATTCTCCAGACTCTGTCCTTCTTCTGCTGAGCTTCCTCTCAGTCTGGCTCTCCCACCTAACCCCTTTTGGCCTAGCTACCAGCCATTCAGTCATTTATTAGAGCAATGAGAACAACAGATATTCACAGTGTACAAAGATTGTTCCACAGCAAGCAGCCTCATTGTTTTCAGGTTGGGCATGGTGGCACACACCTTTAATCCCAACACACTGGAGACAGAGGTAACCTAATCTCTCTGAATTCAAGGCCAGCCTCGTTTACGTAGTGAGTTCCAAGCTAGCCAGGGCTACCTAGTGAGAAGTGTCTCAAAAAATTAAATAAGAATGATCTTTCTTAGTACTGGGAATGGACCTGGGGTCTCACAAATGTTAGTTAAATATTCTACCACTGAGCCATGCGCAGTTTTAGTAGTGTGATCAAGAAAAGCTTTTTTTTTTTTTT
>NC_022016.1:34935666-34957540 GCF_000317375.1 Microtus ochrogaster
AAAAACCAAAAAAAAAAAAGAAAAGAAAACTTTTCTGAAATGGTGTCCGAGTCCAGGTCTAAAGAAGGCAAGGGAGTAAGCCATACATGTAACTAGAGGAAGGGCTTTCCAGGCCGTGTGCCGCTGTGCAAATGCCATGAAGCCTCTGTACATCAGAGGTCTGGCAAGGAAACTACTCTGGGCAGAGTGGGAAGTCGGGGACAGGCAAGAAGGCAGACAGTCAGAAAGGAATGAGGACTCAGTTTTATAGATCCTAGTGTAGACATTTTAGCTTTTTGTTTGTTCTGTTTGGTTTTGAAGTAGGGCCTCACTATGTATGCAGCCTAAGCTAGCCTCAAGCTCAGGGTCTGCCTGCCTTAGCCTCTTGAGTGCCAGAATTAGTGGTGTGTGTCACTATTACCTATTCCTATTATAGATCCCTGCAATAGTTTTGGCATTGTTAAAAACAATAGAGGGACTAGGGAGGTGGCCCAGCTTAAGAGTACTTATTGAGTTGGGCGGTGGTGGCACACACCTTTAATCCCAGCACTGTGGCAGCAGAGGCAGGTGGATCTCTGTGAGTTCAAGGCCAGGCTTATCTACAGAGTCAGTTCCAGGACAGGCTCCAAAGCTACAGAGAAACCCTGTCTCGAAAAACAAAACAAACGAACAACAACAACAACAACAACAACAAAAAGAGTACTTACTGCTTTTGTAGAGAATCTGGGTTCAGTTCATAGAAGCACCCACATAGTGGTGGCTCATAACCACCTATAACTCCAGTTTCAGTGATTCAATGCATGCAGTACTCAGACAAACATGGCAAGGATCTGGATTTACTCCCCAACATCACACAAAAAGTGTGTGTGTGGCCGGGCGGTGGTGGTGCACGCCTTTAATCCCAGCACTTGGGAGGCAGAGGCAGGTGGATCTCTGTGAGTTCGAGACCAGCCTGGTCTACAAGAGCTAGTTCCAGGACAGGCTCCAAAGCCACAGAGAAACCCTGTCTTTAAAAAAAAAAAAGAAAGTGTGTGTGTGTACCCTATGTCCAGGCACTTTTTTCAGTGTGGTAAAATGTGATCACAATTTGAACCTAAGACCAGTTAGTTGACTGCAGAATGGACCTCTTTTACCGTAATTGAGGATGCAGGAAGAATTTGTAGCACAGTGCAAGGGACCAAATAGGTGCTTCATCAATGTGACAATTGGTGTGGCAATTATCAAGATGACTTTTTAAGAGTATTCCATCTTCCCCACCCCTGTTCACAGCCGCTCAAGCCTCAATGCCAAGCCTCATGACAGCCTTGACCTGAACTGTGATAGCCGGGACTTCGTGGCTGCCATCATCAGTATCCCCACCCCTCCTGCCAACACACCAGATGAGAGTCAACCTTCCTCCCCTGGTGGTGGTGGTGTCAGTGGTGGCCGAAGCAACCCTACCCTCAGGAACTCCAGCTTGGATACCCCCTGCTTCCTTCCTGAGACTGTGAAGATCTCTTCCCTGTGAGGGATGGGTCTGCCCACTCAGAGGGCCTCTTAATTTTTGGGAACTCCTTTCCAAAGCCATATTTGGGAGAGGCAAAGAGGGGCAGACCTGGGGACCCCTTATGCTCCCTGCCAAGAACTATGCAATGGAGTTTCATGGAATGGCCCATCTGGTGGGGAAGTAGCTAGGGCATGGGAAACAATTTTCCTAACAGGAGCTGAAGCACTGGGACTCCATAGGTCCTGGCCTCCTTGCCTCAGCATGCTGGGACTGGCCTCTCTCTCCTAAGCTGGCCTCTTGCATGCTCCTCCCTTGGGCCCTCAGAGGCAGGTTAAAGTGCTCTGTAGTCTAACATTTGAGGTCTGGCCTGACAAGAAGAGTTGAGAGTTCCTCTTCTCTTTGGTTGTGCTGTGCAAGTTCAAGGGTTCAGAAAAGAGAACCCTCAACTCTAATTTAGCCTATAGTGGGCAAGGTCTTTGCCCTTCACCAGGCCCAGCACTTCCCAGATTTAGAAGCTTGGAATACAGCTGTGGGCTGGCTTAATCGGCTGTGGCCTCTGGAGTGACCCACTACCCCCAAGCTTTGGCTGAGGGCTCAGGCTGCTTCTCCTAACACAGAGATAGCACAAACACCACCACCTGCTTCCCTGGCTGCTAGAAATGAGTTCCTGCCACCTGCCCTCTGCTGGGCCTCCAGCAAACTCTAGCAATAGCAGCTGCTGCCATAACCATATGCAAAGCCTCCGAGCGATTTGCTGCAGCATATACATCTGCCCCGATCAGATGGGCCACATCTAACTACTTTCTTCTCTGGTGTTTTTCTTCTTGGGTTTGTCTGGATTCTGGACCTGCTGAGATAAGAGCCTGGCACCCAGCTCAAGCAGGGCTGGGTTTTGAGATCATGGGCTGACTCTGTCGTCTTGGGCGGGAGTCCAGAAGTGTTGTAGGCAGAAGCCTGGGTTGTTTCTGAACCCTGGAAGGGACAGAAGAGACTTCTTGATTGCCTCCTCCTGCCCTGTAATTTCCACATAGTTTTCTCCTCTCTCTCTTGGGTCACCTGCTGGATCTGTGCTCTCAGACTGAAATCTCACGTCATCTCAGGTTCCCTGTCTCCCAGCTCTGTCCCCCCCCCCCCCGAAGCCTGCAGCTGACAAAGATGAAGTCTTCATCAGTCAATAAAACTTAAGAGGAGAGATGTGGATTGAGCATCTACTGACTCTGAATTGATTTTGAGGGCTTGGCTGAGGGGTTAAGGACACTCTGGTCTCAATTTCTTTCAACAGTGAAGGGGCTGATGTGGGTAGAAGTATGGAGTATGGGAGGCGGATGGCTAGTGATGTATTCTTGAATGAAGATGAGGATCATGGAGAAATGAAAGAAGGTGATAGGAAGAGTTGGTCTCTGGAGGCAGTAAAGCAGGCCAAAGGGTACTAAGACTGATGTATCTTGGGATTTTTTCCAAGACAGGGTTTCTCTGTATAGGCCTGGCTGTTCTGGAACTAGCTCTACAAACTAGGCTGACCTTGAACTCAAAGGATCTGCGTGCCTTTGTCTCTTGAATACTGGGATTAAAGGCGTGCGCCACCATGCCCAGTGGTGTACCACGGATATTAATCTATTCCAAGTCCTTCATTCACAGATGGAGAAACCAAGATCCAGAGCAACATTGTTGTTATTTAGAGGGGTAACAAGCTCATGTTTTCTGATAGCAAAACCCTATACATTTAATCCTAATAAAATTATTTCTGAGTTTGTTATATCCTCCTTTGTCATGGATGTCCCCTACATTCACTCCTGGATGCTGGCCACGCCAGGCTAGTATGTGACTGAGCTCTGTAGAGCACTGCGAAGACAAATAGTGGATTCAGACTGCCATGTTTCTTTTCTTTTTTTTTTTCTTTTTCGAGACAGGGTTTCTCTGTGGTTTTGGAGCCTGTCCTGGAACTAGCTCTTGTAGACCAGGCTGGTCTCGAACTCACAGAGATCCGCAGACTGCCATGTTTCAAGCCTTGGGTGAGAGGATCAACTTTTGTGTCAGGTCGCTAATTTGAAATAGATTTTTTGTTTGTTTTAGTTTTTGTTTTCTGAGACAGGGTTTCCCTGTGTAGCTTTGGAGTTTGTTCTGGAATTTGCTCTGTAGACCAAGTTGGTCTTGAACTCACAGAAATCCACCTGCCTCTACATCCCAAGTGCTGGAATTAAAGGCCTGCGCCACCACTGCCCGGCCAGTAGTTTTTTAATCATCAAATATTTATTAACTGCCCATCATGTAGTAGCACTATGGTACAATGATGGGCAAAGAGGCATTACTATGTTTAATATACAGAGTTGAGCATGGAAGACAGAGAAGCAATTCCAATACGAGGTGGTGGAACTAAGAGTGATGAATTATAGAAACATAGATGGCAAGGTACCCTAAACTGGCTAGCATAGGATTTGTATGTATACAAGGAGTTGGAGTTAGGCAAGAGAGGAAAGGCTGAAAATGTGGGTGGAGGGCACAGTGTGTCCAATGATTTGGAGGCTAGAGAGTGAGCTCAATGCCTTTGGGGAACTGAAAGTAGTTCAGTCTAACTGGAAAGGAGGATGCAAGGCTGAAGGGAGGGAAGTAGATAGTACAGGTTGCAAAAGGCCTTGCATAAGGGGGGACCACTGAAGACTCAGAACCAGGGAAGTCATTAAGTTTCCATTTCAGAAGGATAATTTTGGCCATGAGGAAAAAGTTATGGAGAAAAAGTCTTGAGTGAAGGAGACTCTGTCAAGGACTTTTGTGATAGTCCATTTGGTAGGGGATGTTGGCTTGCCTATTTTGATAGCAGTAGAATTCAAAAGTTGTTGCTCGGGAAGCAAAGGCAGGCAGATCTCTGTGAGTTCGAGGCTAGCCTGGTCCACAGAGCAAATTCCAGGACAGTCTTCCAAAGCTACACAGAGAAACTCTGTCTCAAAACCAAACCAAACCAAACTAAAGAAAGTCATGAAATTCCAGGGATAGAATTAGCAGGACTTGGAATTGACAGGCAAATGGGAATTGGAGAAGAGGAAGCTGTCAAATTTGACTCAGGTTTCTGGTTTGGGTAATAACTGGTGGAGGGGTCGTTTTGCTATTAAAGGACACATGAAAGCTATTACTACAATGTCAGGTATATAGTTAAGTATTGGATGAAGGCTAGTCTAGTTTTAGGCAGGTAGTGCTGAGCAGATATCCCGTAGGCAATGGGATATATGTCCAAAGACAACCATAAGACAAGTCGGTATAATGTTCATCAGCATTGGGCAGAAATCCCTGAATACGGAAGTCCCAGGAGATATGAGTCTTCTCCTCCTGTGAAGTCTCAGGAACAGAAATCATCACTAGGACCTGCATGTACCCATGTATTACTGATGCCTTTCAGAGAAAAGCTTCTGTTAGGGTTAGCATCTGAAGGGAGGTGGTTAGGTGGTCTTTCTGTTTCCTCCAAAATATTTTTTGTTAGCCGGGCGGTGGTGGCGCACGCCTTTAATCCCAGCACCCGGGAGGCAGAGGCAGGCGGATCTCTGTAAATTCGAGACCAGCCTGGTCTACAGAGCTAGTTCCAGGACAGGCTCCAAAGCCACAGAGAAACCCTGTCTCGAAAAACCAAAAAAAAAAAAATTTTTTTTTGTTGGAGACAGGGTCACCATGTAGTTCTGGCTAGCCTTAAACTCTCTCTCTCTAAAATTATTTTATATGTATTGGTGTTTTGTCTACATGTATGTGTTTGCATCACTAGCATGCCTACAGCAGGCTGAGGCAAAAAGAGGTTTTCAGATTCCTGGGACTGGAGTTTCAGATGTTTGTGAACCACCATGTGGGTGCTGGAAATTGAACCTGCTCTGGAAGAGCAAATGCGTGTTCTCTCTCTCTCTCTCTCTCTCTCTCTCTCTCTCTCTCTCTCTCTCTCCTCTCCTCTCTCTCTCTCTCTCTCCTCTCTCTCTCTTCTCTCTCTCTCCTCTCTCTCCTCTCTCCCCCTCCTCTGGTTTTTTCAGACTGGGTTTCTCTGTGTAGCTTTGAGCTTTGGTAGACCATACTGGCCTAGAACTCACAGAGATCTTTTTGTCTCTGCCTCCTGAGTGCTGGGATTAAAGGCGTGCGCCACCACCACCTGGCTGAGCAAATACTCTTAACCACTTAGCTGTCTTTTTAGCCCCTGGCTTTGAGCTCTTGATTGTCCTGCCTGAACTTCCAGAACAATGATAGCTCATTGCTGATATTGCGCTTTGGATAGGAAATCTTAAAAGGGACAATGATTTGCAAAAGTTTCATAATGATCCATGTGTGCCTAGAACCGAGGTTTTCCTTCTACAGAATCAAAGTCCAGGATCCTTCTCCCACATTACCATAGATTCTAATTTATGTAGCACTTACTGTGCGCCATGCACAGAACCAGGCCATTTATTGGCATTAATTTCTAACACAGAAATTATTGCTGTTTTACAGAGAACTAGAAATAGAGGATGGATCAGGTGTTAACTAACTTGCTCCAAATACTCAAACATTAAGGGCCACGCTAGTAGCGTTCTAGCTGCTCAATATCAAGGTTTTTGCCAACACCACTGGGAGACACTAGCTGCTGACAGTGTTGATTTGTAAACTTTTTCTTTTCCTGAGTAAACTAGGATGGGGGGCGGTGCAAGTGGCGATAGAGGCTGTACCGCGCCTGCGCAATAGCCATGGGCTTGAGGAGGTCAACGTGAGGCTAAGAAGGCGGAGGTGACAGAGAAGGCGTGTCTTTCCCCCCACACACTATCCGTAGGGTGCACGTCTATCTAGCGGTTTGCCGATCTGAAATGATGGGCAGAATCGTTAATCCAATCACCGCAAGATTATGTTTGTTGTCAGGGTGAAGCAGGGTGCCGCCTTTTCCGGTTTACAGGTGGGTAGTACCGGACGTGATGACAGAGGGGATGATACGCTCTGGGAATGTTGATAGTTTCCAATGAGTGTGTTCTGAGTTCCAGATGGGCTCTTTGAGGAAACGGGGTGTACTGTTCGCGAGGCCCACCATTTCGTTTGTTTATAGTACCGCTGCCTGTGGGTTAGGATCTTGGAGGAAATAAAGAACGGAACGAAACCGACGAGAAAAGCTGGGAACACGGCTACAGACTTTGAAATTTGAGACGGAGGACACGAGAGAGCGAGCGCTCATCCCTGATTGGCTCGTGCGTGTTGTCAAGGCTTTACGCAGCTTCTTCAATTGGTTGATGTGTGCCGTTGGGACCGCGGCGACGATTTTGCCCACGTACTTCCGAAAAAGAGACCGGTTGTGTCCCGCTGCGCGTGCGCATAGCCCGGGAGGCCCCACCCGGTAGTTCAAGAACCTGTGTAGGGGCGGGGCGAAGAGGTGCTTGTTTTGGTTGTGTTTCCTTTGAAGCTGAATCCCGGAACAAGGTAGCAATAAGCTTGGCTGGACTTGGAGGGTGAAAAAGCTACGACAAGTTCGTCTCTGTACCATCCTATTGGACCTCACATCCGGGATCTCCTCCGGGCGTGACCTGCGTACTGCCTACGGTTCTCGAACCGGTGTGCCGGTCTCTTTATCCAGGCCTCGCTGTTCCCATCGTGCTTCGCGCACAACAGTAGCCCCCTCATCCGGGTTCTCTCCCGGCGTTCTCCGCGACTGGTTTGCTGTGGGGTACTTGGCGGTGCCGCCATGACTATTCTCCCCAAAAAGAAGCCGCCACCTCCCGACACTGACCCGGCCAACGAACCGCCGCCGCCCGGGCCGCTGCCCCCAGCGCCTCGACGCGGTGGGGGTGTGGGCGTGGGCGGCGGCGGCACGGGCGTGGGTGGAGGAGAACGCGACCGTGACTCCGGCGTCGTGGGGGCTCGTCCCCGGGCTTCACCACCACCTCAGGGCCCACTACCGGGGCCGCCTGGTGCTCTTCATCGTTGGGCACTAGCCGTGCCGCCTGGTGCAGTGGCGGGCCCTCGGCCACAGCAGGCTTCTCCACCTCCTTGTGGGGGCCCTGGTGGCCCCGGCGGCGGTCCTGGTGACGCTCTTGGTGCGGCAACTGCGGGGGTGGGCGCGGCAGGGGTGGTGGTGGGCGTGGGTGGTGCTGTGGGCGTGGGCGGCTGCTGCTCGGGCCCGGGGCACAGCAAGCGGCGGCGTCAAGCTCCCGGCGTTGGCGCAGTTGGCGGGGGCAGTCCGGAGCGTGAAGAGGTCGGAGCAGGCTACAACAGTGAAGACGAATATGAAGCCGCCGCGGCACGAATCGAGGCCATGGATCCTGCCACTGTGGAACAGGTAAGGGCTGGAAGGTGAGAGCATGGGAGTCCGCCAGACTGAAAAGAACCTAAGGAAATGTTGTTTCAGATTGGTTCGAGAAACTTAGGTCTTGTTGCTGAACCTGATCTGGTGGAGAAGGCATGATGAAACCTCAATCCCCCGCTTCAAAGACAGTATTAGGGGCCCTAAGTATGCTAAGATACTTCTAGATGAGAACTTGGGGCTCTTTTGCACCCCATACTTGTCAGTCCTGGTCCTGGGGTCTCATCTGCATGACTGATGGTTGGAAGGCCCCAGGAGTCACAGGTAGGTTGGAGATCTTAGGTCTTGCTAAGGGACTTTGGTTCAGTGACTTTAAGAGTGTTTTTTTTTTTTTTTTGGACGAGTCTGAGATTTTTCTCTCCAAACAACTCAGACAAGGAAGTGTACTTAAAGATAAGGTCTAAGCATACCCAAGAAACCTAAAACTTTAAAGAATCTGACATTCTTCATGTAGGAAGGACCCTTTTCGCCTTTGCAGAGTTGACAGGTCTGTTGACCAGCCATGCCCGTCACCTCCTCGGGAGTGCTAAGCATCTATTGAAGGACCTAGACCACCTCCTTGTAGAATTGAGGGTTTAGAGTAAACTCTCACACCTGTAGGTAGTGATTTTCAAAGCATCCCTCCAGGGATGTGAAACTTCTTCCAGGAAATAAAGTTCTCTAACCCTTGGAGACAAAGGCTGAAACCAATACCTAGGACCAGAGACTTCCTGTCTCATACCCTTTCTGAGTGACATTGGCTTGTATTTTCTATCAGTGGACTGATACCTGTGTCCTTGGAGACCAGGGTCTAGATTTCTTCTCGGGGATGTGTTCTTTGCCTCCACCCACCATTCAGCCACGGACCTGAGCCTTTCTTCAAATGAATAAGACTCAGAACTTTGGTTGATATTGATGTAAAGACAAAGACCTCTTTGCATATGGTCTGGGGTTTTACAGACTGGTCCCGTGGTCTCTTCAGGAGTGTGACACTTCTAGATGTTTCAGGCAAGAAGAGCTCTTAGGACATGCTTTCATTCAGACTGGTGTCTTTGCTCTTGGGGGAGTCATATATTCCCCTAAGGATATATGCCTTACTGATTGAAATTCACTTCAGGGAGTCAACATCCCATCTTCCCCCTTCAGTGAATCTAAAGACTTCTCTGATTGCCCAGGGGTTGAGCTGTTAATCTCACAGGGAAATAAAAACTCTAAGTCACTAAACACAGATTAAGTTTCTTGGAAAAAAACCCGAGGCTTCTCTCAGGAAGAGCTCCATCTCCCCTGGAGAACTCTCACCTATTGACTTTGCAGATGAGGTCCGAGAACCTCTGGGCCCTGTCCAATCCCTGCTTTGGAAACTCCAGCCTCAGGGCATGTACAGTTTGGAGACCCAGAGGTGTGTCAGAGTTCTGCTTCTAAACCTGCCTTCCAAGGCCTGAGGCTTTCTTTTCTGTGAAGGACATAAGAGTTTTTCTTAGGAACAGGAGCTACATACATACTCCAAAAGACTCATTCTAGAGGTAATGTCTGAAGTTCCTGCTCAAGGAACTTGAGGTGCTCTTCAGAGACAGGATGACATTTCCCACAAGGACTGAGTTGTGGCACTTTCTTTTGGGCATGATTATAAGGTCCCTGAGGAACAGGAACTTAGTCTCTTTCCAAGGGCTTTCAGCATCACATCTGTTGTTTGAGGGATTGTTCTACTCCTTAGGTTCTAAGTATATTCTTCATAGGAGTCTTTTAGGAACATAAGATTCTCTTTGGGGGGAACTTGAGGCTCAGGGACATTGGCAGCTTGGGCCTCTTACCTCTGAAACATTTCTCTCAGGGACAAGAGGTTCTTTGCCTTGGGGATTGAGGCCTGAGTCCTTGTTTAGGCATGCAGCTCTCCTCCCAACATCTCAGGTGATTCTTTCTCACCAAGGAGAGGATGTGAAGTCATCATGAGTATGGCCAGAGGATTCTTCCTTTGAACAGAGAGGACCTGGGTGTTCTTTTCATAGCAGTTCTTTGCCCTCAGGTCAGAGCCTACAAGGTTGTCAGATCCTGGGCCCAGAAGCCTGAGGCATCCCTCAAACTGGTAGAGATTCTGACTCATTTCATTTGTTGCTTCCTACTTCAATGGTCCTGAAAATTTCTCTCACATCCATTTCCTTTGTCACATTTTTTTTTCCTATTTTTCAGAGAACAGAGTGTGGTCTCAAATCTACTCTTCTTGTTCCTTTCTTATCATTTCTGATGGAACAAATCATCTGGATTCACAGATGTCAGGTCTGGGAATTATGAATCCCTGATTCTTGTAAAGTCTGTTTGCCCCTTACAGTTCTGGGGACAGAGAAAGTATGTTGTTTATGGAGATGCAAAAGGCAGTTTGCAGTTCTGTCCTTATATTCGTCCTCATAAGAACTTGGAAATAAGATCTGATGGACTCCTAAAACCTACTCTTACCTATGACAGGGGAGAGGCTTTCTGTTCTGCTGTGGGACAAGGGAAGATAGAGCTCCTCCTTTTCTCGCTGCCTTTCCTGGCCAAACTTTGAGCCTTTTGGGGATGAGAAGAAGGGAGAATGGTTCTGATACCCTAATCTTGGCCCACAACTGTTGCTGAAGATGTTTATAACTCAGGGGCTAGTTTGATACTGACAGAAGGGGATGATGATTAGTTTGGGTGATGAATCTGGTTCCAGTTCTATGAATATATATTTGTGTTCCCTTTAGGATTCTCCAGGTACCTGGGGTCAGGGTGCTGGGGAGATGATGCCAGAGGGTTCCTTTTGGCATGGTCACCTTGCTGAGAGCCTGTCCACTGAAAACTGACTTGTAAGCATCCAGAGCTAGGAGAGACCTCAAAAAGATCTTGGAGAAAGGGGTATACATGCTGAGATAGTGGAAGATGCTAGGCTTAGCAGTGTAGTCAGTGTGTGGATCCTACTTCTCAGTCTGTATAGCTTCTGCTTCTCTCTGCAGTTTCCTTCCTTACTCTCCTGCTCATGTGCTGATGCATTGCCAGTTAGCTTTGTTTTTGGGATTTCAAAGCTCCTTATACCTGAAGTTGATAGTGAATAATAGGTGTTCTTTGAAGAGGAGCTTCTTTTTCTTCCTTACTTCTTCCCCAGTCATAGAGGTTTGATGAGTAGGATTTGGTATGAGGCTTAAGGATAATGGGTGGCAATGTTGTAGCCAGCTATGAAGTTCCACAGTTGTATGTGGAAAGAATTTGGGATTTGGAGCCAGGCAGGCTTGATTTCAAACTCTAGTGTTAACTGTTGAACTGGTTTTATGATTGTAGAACTCACATTTTAGGGCAAAAAATTCATGAGGGTTATTAGAGTGTAAATATCTTCTTAACCATCTTGGCTGGTTCTTTTTGCTCAGGGTGAATATTTTGCCTCAATACCATCTTGTTTTCTTCCCAAGAGGCTTTGTCTGTCAATAGGATCCATCTCTTCACATTTAGAAGCTTGCCCACCTGGAATTGGGTGGTTGGCTGGTAAGGAAGCAGCATATGGTCTCTGACCTGGCAACATGGATCTGAGTCCTTTTTCTTTTTTTTTTTTTTTTTTTTTTTTTTTTCGTTTTTTAGGGTTTCTCTGTGGCTTTGAAGCCTGTCCTGGAACTAGCTCTTGTAGACCAGGCTGGTCTCGAACTCACAGAGATCCGCCTGAGTCCTTTTTCTATATTAAACTTTTCTGTGGTCTTTGCACAGTTCCCTTTTCAGGGTCTTTCATTCTTTCTCTCTCCATTTTTTTTTTCTAGACAGGGTTTCTCTGGGTAGCTCTGGATGTACTGGAATTCACTCTGTAGACCAGGCTGGCCTCCAACTCAGAGCTCTGCCTGCCTTTGCCTCCTAGGTACTAAGATTAAAGGCATGCACTACCACTACGGCTTGGATCTTGATTTCTCTACCTATTAAATAGGTAGTGATGAGGAGAGTGGTTGGACTCATTGCTTTGAAGATAGTTATAATCTTGCCTTTAATTTCCCGTTTTACACTCTTCTGTCCTTTATGGAATTTTATGTGGGAGCCTTGACTCTGCAGATGTTAACCTTTTAGAAGATGTGCTATAATGTTGCAGCCAGTGTTGAACTTCTTTCTTCCTGGTAGATGCTGTAGGTTCTTTGGTGGTTTTGTGTTTAATAGTTTTATTGTGATGAAACTCATGTACACAGTTTTCTGAATGTGATGGCTTATACCTATAATCCCATCATTTGGGAAACTGAGGCAAGAGGATTGCCAAGAGTTTGACACCAGCCTGAGCTATACTGTTGAGATTTTAAGATAGCCAAAATAAAAAGTGTACAATTTAATGGTTTTCAAGAAATCCATAGAATCGTACTTCTGTCATCAGTCAGTTTTAGAATGTTTTTTTTTTAAATGTCATAGAACCCTTTATACCTTTTAACCCCTACCCCCAATTCCTTCATCTCTTTCCAGCCCCTGGCAACCCACTAATTTGTCTGGACTGATCAACTATTCTGACACAAGCAGAGCAGAATCATATAGTGATGTAGTCCTTGTAATTTTCCTTTTTTTTTTAGTTAGCCTGTATTCCAGGTACATACATGGGATAGCATATATCAGTACTTTGGTTTTTTTTGTTGTTGTTGTTGTTTTTTGTTTTGTTTTTTTTTTTCGAGACGGGGTTTCTTTGTGGCTTTGGAGCCTGTCCTGGAACTAGCTCTGTAGACCAGGCTGGTCTCGAACTCACAGAGATCCGCCTGCCTCTACCTCCCAAGTGCTGGGATTAAAGGTGTGTGCCACCATCGCCTGGCAGTACTTTGTTTTTATCACCAAATAATAGGATCTTGGGTTTTTTGGTCCCTCAGTGGTCCAGGAACAGGTTGGGGGGGTCTTTCTCTTTCTTCTATTTTTTTAATATTTATTTATTTATTATGTATACAATATTCTGTGTGTATGCCTGCAGGCCAGAAGAGGGCGCCAAACCTCTTTACAGATGGTTGTGAGCCACCATGTGGTTGCTGGGAATTGAACTCAGGACCTTTGGAAGAGCGGGCAATGCTCTTAACCACTGAGCCATCTCTCCAGCCCTCTTTCTTCTATTTTGGTGGGCTTGTGTGGGTCCTTTAGAGAAGCAGTATGTCCATGTTTCTCATTGGGTAGATTGCCAGTGTTTATTACCCCTGGAGCAGGGCCAGTTTTCCTGGGTGTTTCGGGTGAGGGGGTGGTGTTGGCTCTGAGCTTGCTGGGACAAAGCTGGGAGGCCTGGAATACTAAACACCTCTTGGCCATGGGCGCTGAGAAGACATCTGTCCAATGCCGTTGCCATCCTTTCCTGCACCCTTCCCCCTTTATTGGCAGCTCTTACCCACAGGCTGGGTCAACAACTTCCCAGGCTGAGAGGGAGGATTCCAGACCCCTACTGCTTTTTAATTTTAACCCCCTCTTTAGGTAGGTGGATGGTGCAGAATGTGAGCCATGCTATGTTGTCTCACAGCCACAAAGTTCTAGAGCTCACATACCAAAGGGTTACTACAAGGAGGATGTATTAATGTCCTTTGGCAGTTATGACAAATAATTGGACTGTGGCTTAGAACAACAGGTATCTTCCGCTTCAGTTTTGGTGGTCAGAAGTTTAAAATGGGTTTCACTAGGCCAAAATCAAGGTGTCGGTACTTACTGAGCATCCTCCAGGGGGTCTAGGAGAGAATCTAGACCTTTTCAGCTTCTGGTAACTGCATCACTCCAATCTCTGCCTCTGTATTTACATTGCTTTCTCTATGTGTATGTATGTGGTTTTCTTTTCTGTATTAAATTTCCTTTCTCTGTAAAGACAGTTGTATTAGTTACTTTTCTGGTGACAAAAGCAACTTAAACTAGGCAGTGGTGGCTCACGTTTTTAATCCCAGCACTCAGGAGACAGGGACTGACAGTTCTCTGTGAGTTCAAGGCCAACCTGGTCTATAGAGTGAGTTCCAGGACATCCAGAGCTCAAAACCCTGTCTCAAAAAAAAAAAAAAAACTAAGGAAGGGAAGAGTTTATTGTAACTTACAGTTTGAGGGGATATAGTGAGTCTGGTGGCAGGAGTGTGGGGCAGCTGGTCTCATTGTGTCTGCAGTCAGGAAGCAGGGAGGGAGATGAGTGCTAGTATTCAGTTAACTTTCTCCTTTTCCCCTTTATTCAGTACAGGACCCCAAGCTCATGAAATGATGCCATCCCTCGAAGGCACACCAAGATGTGTGTTTCCTAGGGAATTTTAAACTTCTTTGAATTGACAGTGAGGTACCCAAACCTGTTAATTTTAAATATTAATGTTTTACTCTTATCTTGAGATGGCTATAAGGCATTGAGAACCAGAAGTAAAGCAATACAATGGCACTGAGCAAACATTCCCATTCCAGAAGAGAGGAATAGGGATGTGTTAGCAAGAAAAGATTAGATAAAAGCCAGACTGAAACTGCAGTTGATGACACCATATGTGTCCAACAAACTTGGTAGTTGTACCCCTCAGCTCTGATGCTTTGGCTGTATGTAGCTCTATCTTGAGTCAACTTTACTCCATGTCTAAAGCTTTCCTTGGCTGATGTTTCTGGCATCTCCAATATACTTGAGGTCACCATTGCAACTTCACATCACCTCCATAACTTCATAAAATGGCCTCTTAGGGCCTTATTGCAGGAAATCTGACCCTGCCACACATTACCTGGTTTCATTGGCTTTCTGAAACCTTGGTGAAAGACTGTATGTATACCTCTCTAGAGTGTTTTCTGCATTTTATGGTAGAGCAGCAGTTCTCAGTCTGTAGGTTCTGACCCCTTTAGGGGTCACATATCAGATATCCTGCATATCTGATTTATAACCATAGCAAAATTACAGTTATGAAGTAGCATTGAAAATAATTTTATGGTTGGGGTCACCACAACATGAGGAACTGTATTAAAGGGTTGCAGCATTAGGAAGGTTGAGAACCACTGGTCTAGAAACTGCTTTTTGGGCATTATCCTTTCAAATAATGTTTTTCAACCTAGTTTTCAGTTTTATAGCCTGGAGCCTTTCCTAGGTAGGGTCTTTTCCTCGAGGCAATATATACCATATAGAGTTTAAGATTTTCCTTAATTGCACAAATTTCATTACACTTCTAGCTCGTTTTCTTGTCAAACTGTGCGTTTATATTCTTAACTTTTTAAGATTTTATTTATTATGTATACAGGGTTCTTCCTGCATGTATCCTACAGTACAGAAGAGGCACCAGATCTTATTACAGATGGTTGTGAGCCACCATGTGGTTGCTGGGAATTGAACTCAGGACCTCTGGAGTAGTAGCCTGTGTTCTTTATCTCTGAGCCATCTCTCCAGCCGTCTGTCCTTAAATTTTTTTGAGGCAGAATCTTACATAGCCAAGGCTGACTCTGAACTGCTGAGTCTCTTGGCTCTATCTCCCAAGCGTTAGAATTATAAACATGAGCCACTATAGCCAGTTAAAACTTAAACCTGGTTGATGCTCTTTTCTTCACCAGACTGTACACTTTCCACGTCTTATATGTTTTGTGCTTTCTCAATAGATTAATGCAATAAGTAATGACCATAGTAAGTAGTAAGTATACTACAGCCTGGAGGTTATGCTGACTTCAGATTTCCTCCAAGCAACTTAGCTCTTAACTTTTGAATTCAGCCTCACTCAAATGATCAGGTGGGCAGAAATGAGCCAGATTATTTTGCCAGAATGTAAAACGGCCTTTAGTCCTTGTACCTAGCTGAGATCTTCTTTTTTTTTTGACATCCATCCCTATATTACTTTGACTTATTTCATATGATAGCTTCTTCCTAAATATTTTGGGAAAGTGAAGGAACGAAGCTTGCTGCACGAGTACGCACCGAAGGTCTAGAGCCTCCATCGCTCGCCCAGCAGTCTTCTGACCCCGAAGCAGGCTCCGCCTACAGTCACCCTAGCTGAGATCTTCTTGACCAGGACAGTATTGTTCACATTTTTGTCTGTAGTCTTTTATTACACATTCACACCAGAATATACTGTTAAGCTTTACTTCAGCACTCTAGGTCTTCTGTAGCTTACAGAACCAAACCCTTCCAAATTCTTCCTGCAAACCACCTCCAGATGCCTACAGATTTGTGTGATCAGGTATTCACAGCAGTGGCTCCACTTCTGGGTACCAACTTTATTACTTTTCTCTTGTTGCTGTAACAGAATACCTGACATGAAGTTTATCTTGGAGATACAGTTCATCACAGTGGGCAAGTCATGGCAGTGGGGAATGTGAGACTGGTCATGTTGTATCAGGGAAGTAAAGAATACTGATGTTCAATTTGTTTTTTCCTTTTGCCCTTTTTATTCAGCTCAAGACTCCAGCCTATGTGATCATGGTGGTGATGTAAACCTATGTGAGAACTTCCTGAAGGAGAGCATTGTCCAGTCCTTTTGCAAAGGACACTATCTCTAGATAGGGAGAGACTCTCTGCTCCAGGTTTGGCCTTGAACTTGTAAAGTTCAGGGTTTGTGACTTGATCTTTTCAGGTCAGGACATCAATACCGATTAAACCTACTGATTGTTAACTATTTTCCAGCACTCCAGTACTTCCTAAACATTTTCTTCCCAAAGTGGGAGAGGGATGGAAAGAGAGGTAGAAGTTAGAGCCCTAGCATTTTAAAATGGGTACTAAGGGCAGTGATTGCTTAGTGGTCCATCCTCTAGATGCAGGCCTAGATGCCATTTAGTTCTTTAGGACCCACACCCCACTTATGCAAAAGGACTGTCTGTTCAGGTTTCCTTTAGTTTTAGGGACAAGCCAGAATTCCCCCAGGACTTGCTGCCAGGTGTGTGTCACTGCTCATGGCACATACTATGTTGCTGCTATACTACTAGACTTTGCTAGTACCCAAACTGTAGTTCCTTTCTGCCTTTGTAAGATGTGGATAATGCTTCCTGCCACTTGGGTTGTGGTGAGGACAATTAAATGAGGTCACCTTTGTATCTGGTACCTGGCATGGGGCAAAGCACTCAGCTAATATGAGTTCATCCTTCCTGTCTTCCCTTGCGTAGCTGCCTAGTCTTGCTTGTATCTTTGCTCTGCTGTACACATTGCCAGGCTCTGAGCATCTCTGGTGCTTAGAGGCAGAAATGACTTTCTTATCCAGTTATCAGGCATTTCTAGAGGTTTTGGGGTATTAATACTTAACTCAAGTGCCAGCCTTAATGTCAGAGTAAGGTCTCTTTCCGTTTCATAAAAGCAAGGGAGTATTCATCTGTTTTGCAGTGCCACTCATACTGTGTGTAGTCATTGTCTATTTCTCTGCCCCTCCCCTAGTTTATCAAGACAGAGACAAATCTCTTTCATTTTTCAGTCCTCTCACTGTCCAGTGTATGGTGACTCATATTTTGGGAGATGATTAACTAGAAGCCCCCTTTCTCCCCTCATCCTTTTTTCTATCTTCCTCCCATATTTGGGAGGATGCTGTTCTCCCTCTTAACTCTCCCTTTTATCAGGTGTGGGGTTAGAGTTAGAAGTTCCTCTTCTGGAAACCCCTTGATGGTCTAGGCTTTGTGGTTCTGGGAAATGGCTGACAGTGTGAGCAAGGATAAACTTGGAGTAACTAGCTAGTGTACTAGTGCACAGACTCCAGGGTGGGAGGAGCACCTGGGCTACTGGAAGGTTGTGCATAAGCAGGTGTGTTTGTGCTGCCCAGGGAAGCACATTAAAGGCTTATAGGTGCGTTTGTCATCTCTGCAAATGAAGCCACACCTTCCTGATGTGGTGGGACCTGAGGGTGAGGCTGGCTAGGTCTTCTCTTGTCCCTCTTCATTCTCTGTCAAGCCACTCACCTAAGACTTTCTGAGGGTATCTCTGTTGTACATCATCTCTTTATGCAGGTCTCTTCCCTTTTATGTTTAGTAACCACTTCACCAGTATATGTTATTACAGAGCCTTTTTAGGTCCTGACTAAAGTCCTGAGTTCTTGACAGATGTGTCAAGTACATCAAATGCTTCCCATTTTTATAGCTGGTATGACAAGCTTAGGCAGCTTCCTACAACCAGGAAACAGTACAGTAATGAAGCTGGCTGGGTTGAAAACCAGGGCTTTTTTACAGATCGCGTTCCAGGACAGCCAGGACCTCACAGAGAACCCTGTCTCCAACAATCAATAACAACAGAAGAAAACCAGGTCTTTAAACCTCCAGTTACTGTGCCCACTCTGCCAGAGAGCTCTCCTGTTTTTTTATGGGATGGAGTATACCCATTGCCTGTAGTGGGGTACAAAAATGGCCCTTTTAGCAGGGATCCTATAAGTTCCTCAGTAGGGTAATGCCCCCTAGGAATAGGCTTCACATTCTGTTGTACAGCCCTGTTGCTGGGTCAGGCTGTCTGCTTCTGGCAACCAGCAGAGGGCGGGAGGAGCTTGAGAAAGATCTGCTTCTGCTTCATTTTGAAATGGAAATGTCTTAAGCTGTCAAGGTCATTACTATTATTTTAATTTGGAAGTATGAGTTTGTATAGGTTCACTTAACCAAACCTTTGGAATCAAATGTAATTTGGAATTTAGAAACTATTCAGAATTTGCAAAGTCTCCTGGTGTTTATACTTTGATTATATAATACTTTAGCAGAGGCTAGAGCAGTACCTCAGGATCACATGCCTGAATGTTTCTTTGTGACAGTGTTTCAGTCTTCACCCTCAAGTAGGCCATCTGGTTGTATGTCAGTTCTCTTCAGGTTATGATGGGACATTAGATTAAGACTTTGGGATTTCTGTATTGTTTGAAGTCCCTTGATGTTCAAAACATTTAGGGATTTGGAATTTTAGATGAATAATAGTGTATCTTATTGGGAAAGGAGGTTAAGAAAAATCACCTATAGCATAGCATGAATACTTAGGATTATATTTTATTGTCTACTTTTTTCCATTTTGTACTATACATATGTAGAGAGAGACTTGTGTAAATGTACATGTAAGTGTATTTGGACACACTTGGTATCATAGTTGGCTCATTTTCTGCCTTACAAAATATATTTTAGAATTTCCCAGATGCTTATAGGCTTATTTAGCATCTTCCCTGAGTGAAATTTCTTGATAGAGAACCACATTCTCCATCTAAGGACTTAGGAGGTCCAGGCCTCTGGCTGCCTGGGCCAGGTCTTGCAATATCTAGAGCAGGGATCTGAAAGCAGATGAAGTTTCTATTTCTAGGGGATCTGGGACCTCTCTGGGATTAAGTCTTGTTCTTGTCCAGTGACTGAATCTCTTGCTTTTTGGTTACAGAGTAGTCAAGAAGGGCTGTGAATTTCCCAGTATCCTTTTTTGCTAATCATCAGGTCCTCTCAGGAATTGAGGACAGGATCCTGGGGAAGAGGTACAGGCTTCCCTGGGTATGGGTTTTCCTTGTTGCTGACCTCCCACTGTTTCCTCCAGCAGGAACACTGGTTTGAAAAGGCCTTACGGGACAAGAAAGGCTTCATCATCAAACAGATGAAGGAGGATGGTGCCTGTTTATTCCGGGCTGTAGGTGAGTCTCTGCCTTGGTCCTGCGGGCTGCGGGGCTTAAAGATACCTCTGAGCTGTGTCCCTGTTGTCAGCAGCCCCTGAGACAGGATTTCAGCAGAGTTAACTAGTTGGTATTTTAGGGTAGCCAGGCATGAACCTAATGTTAGCGTTTGGCTCTTGTCTTGGATTGTGTTGAGTGAATAATAACAGCAATAGTAGTGATAAAGTGACATCACTTAGAGACTTAACACTACTGGAAACCCATCCATCCATCTATCCATGTTTTTGTTTGTTTTTGAGACAGGGTTTCTCTGCATGTAGTCTTGGCTGCCCTGTAAATCATACTAGCCTTGAACCTAGAGATCCGCCTACCTCTGCCTCCCAAGTGCTGGGATTAAAGGGTTGAGCAGTCACCACCTGGCATGGAAACCCCAGCACCCCCCCCCTTTCTTTGTTTTTCAGGATAGGGTTTCTCTGTGTAGCTCTGGAGCCTGCCATGGAACTCAACTCTGTAGACCAAGTTGGCCTCGAACTCACAGAGATCCAACTGTCTCTGCCTTCCGAGTGCTGGGATTAAAGGCGTGTGCCACCGCCTGGCCTGGAAACCCTTTTATTATCCCACAGTGTAGGTGAATGTGGGGACTGATGTTGCTTCTATTTGTCAGATGAGAAAGGTGTCTCAGAAGTGGGAAGTGGCTTGCCTAGGGTTACACAAAAAGTATATGGTAATCAGGATTTTATATCTAGGTTAACCATGTCACGTTGTCACTTTGGTATGTAAGAGTTTGTACCCAGAGTTTTCGTGGTGTGGTGTGGTGTGTTGGGGAAGGTCACTATTTTGTGCTTCTGCGTGTGCCTCTTTTGTGAAAGTGGGCATGATGAAACACGCTCTTAATCCCAGCATGCGGGAGGCAGAGGCAGGTGGAGCTCAATGAGTTCAAGGTCAGCCTGGTCTATGTAGCATGTTACAAGCCAGCCAAGTATATTTTGTCTTGTTTCAAAAAAAAATCTAGATCTTTATAGGTTTCTATATTAGGGGTTTTTTTTTCTTTTAGCTTGCACAAAAGTAGAGAAAATAGTGAGCCCTTTCAGACTCTTCATCTAGCTTCAAAAAGTCATTAACACAGCTGGGTGGGGGTTGCACAAACCTTTAATCTGGGAGGCAGACATGGGCAAATCTCCGTGAGTTCGAGGCCACCCTGTCTACGGACAGCGAGGACTGTTACACAGAGAAACCCTATCTCAAAAAAAGAAACCACACACACACACGCACAATCATTAACACAGATAGCCTTACTTTATAACTACCCTGCCCACTCTTTCTCACTTCCCTGAAGCAGTGTTTTTACAGTATAACTTGACACAGGATCATTTCATTCATAAATATTTCTGTTTTTTTTTCTTTTTTTGGTTTTCGAGACAGGGTTTCTCTGTAGCTTTGGAGCCTGTCCTGGAACTCACAGAGACCTGCCTACCTCTGCCTCCCAAGTGCTGGGATTAAAGGCGTGAGCCACCACCACCTGTATGTTTCTTTTCTTTTTTTCTTTTTGGTTTTTCGAGACAGGGTTTCTCTGTAGCTTTGGTGCCTGTCCCGGAACTAGCTCTGTAGACCAGGCTGGCCTCGAACTCCCAGAGATCCGCCTGCCTCTGCCTCCCGAGTGCTGGGGTTAAAGGAGTGCACCACCACCGCCCTGCTTCTGTATGTTTCTTTAACAGATGTGTCTGTATTGGTTTCTGTACAGCTGTCAAAACTAGAAAAATTATTTTTTTTGAGACAGTCTCACTCTCTAGTCCAAGCTAACCTGAAATTTGGAATAATTCTTTTTCAGCCTCCTAAGAGCTAAGATTATAAGTGTGAGACACTATGTACAGCTAAGAATTAGTAATTTTTTTTCAAGATTTATTTGTTATGTATACAGTGTTCTACCTGCATGACAGAAGAGGGCACCAAATCCCATTATAGATGTTGGTAAGTTACCTTGTGGTTACTAGGAATTGAACTCAGGGCCTTAACCTCTGAGCTATCTCTCCAGCCACCAAGAATTAGTCATTTTTTGAGACTGGGTCTCTGTTAGTCCTGGCTGTTCGGTCTATGTAGACCAGGTTGGACCCAAACTTTGAGATCCACCTGCTTCTGCCTCCCTAGTGCTGGGATTATAGACATGTACTACTGTGCCAGGGTGGAATTAATAATTTCTAAATATTGTCTACTAAGCCTGAGCTAGATCTTTGAGTCCCTTGTGGCTATGAATCTTTGTCCAAACGAGTAAATGTGAAATCTCATACCAACTTGAAGGGAGACAAGAGTGTGGCCTGTTCTCTTCCCACACCAGAGGTTCTGTCTTCCAGGGAAAATTGCTGGGAAGCCAAAGATTTGACTTTTAGTTCTGGCCCAGTTTATAACTGCTGTGTGGCTCTTAGACTGTTTTCTGATATGTGAAATGGTGGTGGTCCCAAGGACTCCTTGAGTTCTTTCTAGGTCTGTTTTTAGTTTCTGGGTGACCCTCATGTCTGTTGTAAGCTATACTGGATCAGGTACCACTCCTGGGCAAGTGATTCTTCCTTCTGGCCCCTCTTTTATTAGCTGGAGAATTGATTAAAGGATTCTACTGTTCTGGCTTGATTTGCTTTGGTAAATCCCTTAATGCTTGATACATAGTAAGTTTTTTTTTTTTTTTTTTTTTTTTTT
>NC_022016.1:34957640-34958749 GCF_000317375.1 Microtus ochrogaster
GCTGGTTTCGAACTCACAGAGATCTGCCTGCCTCTGCCTCCCGAGTGCTGGGATTAAAGGCGTGCGCCACCACCGCCCGGCTGATACATAGTAAGTTATCAAGGAAGGCAGAGAAGGCAGAGAATGAAAAGGTGAGGAGGACCTAGTAGTTTCTAGGCCCTGTATTAACCTCAGGCTGGATGGAGGAGAGGCAAGATTACTGTTGAGCATATGGGTTCATGCTCACTGAAGAAGCTTGGGGCTCTTGAGGACCTGGTATGAATAGTACCTCACATCAAGAGCAATTTTGTATGTATGTGTCTGTCTATCTAGCTTCCCCCCTCCTCAATTGGGGCCTTCCAGTAAGGGGCCCAAGCACACAGGAAGAGCTGACCACAGCAGGTTAAAAGGCCTTTCCTTATCAGCACTATGGCTACACATTTCCCCTGACTGGGCTGCCCTCAGCTTTTCTCTGTAAAACCTCAAGTCCTATGGCCTCTCCCCTGAAGTCCCTGGTCTCTAGGCCTCCTAGAGGTTTCCCTGGTGCAGAGTACACAATACGTGTGCCGGGGAAGGGGACTTTGTCCCCAGGCTTTCTGCTGTCCCCCTGTTTCTAGCCCAGCTTATACAGGGACAGATGGTCATCACCTTAGGCTTTGTACCAGGGCTTGCAGACTTTACTTCCTACCATGTATTAAATAGTGAAGGGAACATGTAATAGAGAGTTAGACTTGAGTGACTTGCCCACATATATGGCACTTTGTTGTTGTTTCTCTGACCCTACTGTGTGCCATACATTCATCTGTGTGCTTCAGGCCCTCCTGAAAATTTTGGATCATTATCCCATGAAATAGAATCAGTTGAAGGTCTGAAAAGACGGCAGAAGGTATTAGCTCAGTAGTGGAGCTTTTGCCTAGCATTCAGGAGACCCTGGGTTTGATGCCCAGCACTACCAGGGATAGAAAGGGAAGTGACAATGTTAGAGTTTGCATGGGGGCATTTAGGTGTTCAAAGAATACACAGGAGGCCCCAGGGTGTTGAATGACCCTTTTAACTAAGACCATCAGAAAACACAGATATTGGGGGCTGGAGAGATGGCTCAGCGGTTAAGAGCATTGCCTGCTCTTCCA
>NC_022016.1:34959129-34969704 GCF_000317375.1 Microtus ochrogaster
TTGTAGACCAGGCTGGTCTCGAACTCACAGAGATCCGCCTGCCTCTGCCTCCCGAGTGCTGGGATTAAAGGCGTGCGCCACCACCGCCTGGCTAGTTTGTCTGTTCTTTGCCATCTCTGGACTTTCCTTCTTCCAGCTAGAATTTATTCTTCCATTCTTGAGAATCTTAGGCAGGTGGTTTTCTGCCCTTTGTTTTACCACTGACATTAGGACAACACTTTTGAACCAGTATCAATTGCTTGTACCCATATCTCCCTGGCACCTCTTCCTAGAGACTTATGAGCATCAGTGAACTCTTGGGTGGAGGTGGGTATCCAATGATCCACCTTGTCCCTGCTGTGCTCAGATAACCTCCTCTTAGAAACTTAAGTCTTGCTCCCTTTTCCTCCATTTGGGTTTGACTCAGCAGAAACATCTAGCCCTGGCCATGGCAGTGGTGCTGGCCTTTGGGCCAAGTAGAAGCCACATAGAGGTGTCTGCATGACTTCAGGAGAGCGTAGCTAGAGCTTTGTGTTATAGCCCAGAAATATTATCCAGACCCATGTCTCTGGTTGTTTTGGACTTGGAACATAAATCATCAACATTGGGGAGGATGGCTGTTAGGTAATTTTTTAAGATTTTGCTTTTTATTATTGTTTATTTTTTGGAGCAGACCTAGCCCAGTCTAGCCTGGAACTTTCTTGGTTGACCAGGTGGCCTTGGGCCTTAAACTTGTGATGCTCTTTGTGTCTCAACCTCCTGAGTATTGGAATTGCAGACATATTGATGTCATGCTTTGTAACTTAATTTTGACAGGTTTTTCTTTTTGTTTTTGTTTCTTTGTAGCCCTGACTGTCCTGAATCTCACTCTGTAGACCAGACTGGCCTCAAACTCAAGAGATCCTTCTGACTCTGGCCTCCCCTGTGCTGGGATTAAAGGCATGTGCCACCACCTCTTGGCCTTAGATTTGACAACTTTATAAAATGAGCAACTAAGGCCTCACCATAAAGCCAGGACCCTGTCTTATGTAGGTCACTCAACCAATGTCAGAACAGCAGTGTTTGCGATTATATCAAGACACAGGAGATTTCTCTGCTATTTCCTGTACACCTGTCTCCATTGACCTCTCTCTGTTCAGCATCTTTGTGTTTTCCCATTTCCCCTTGGGAATCCTCAAGCAAAAAAGCATATACCTCAGATTGGATCTGAGGTCAGGTGTCTTGTGCATAGTTTGTACCCAGTGGAACAGTTGGGAATGCAATGCAATATCATTGTTGGTTGATAGATGGGTAGGACCTTTTCCTCACTCCTTTTTCATCAGTGGGGCCACAGGAGCAGAAGGACCGTGGAGATCTACTATTGCTCCTTGCTGCTGTGTGTACCCATGTTTGTGTGGTTTGTTTTTAGGTTCTCCACAAAAACCAAGCTTCCTTTATTAAACATACCATTGTGTGTGTGTGTGTGTGTGTGTGTGTGTGTGTGTGTGTGTGTACACAACATAGTATGTTTACATGGAGATCAGAGAAAAACTTGAAGAAGTCTCTTATCTTCTTCCTTCCACCACGTGGGCTCTAGGGATCAAATTCTGGTTGTCAGGCTTGGCAGCAGGTGCCTTTACCTCTCGAGTCATCTGCATAGCCTCCAAGCTTCCTTTTCTGTCTTTGGCAGAACTTAATGGTAGGAAAACAGTCAGGCAGCTGCCACCTGAGGAGTACGTGGTCCCATGTCCTTCCAGCGCAGGGAGGACCCTATATTTACTGCCCTTTAGAAATCTGGACTTAAATCAGTGAAGTGAAATGGTTCAGTCAGTAAAGGTACTTGTTGCTGAGCCTGGCAACCCGAGTTCAGTCCATAAGACTCATGTGATGAGAGGAGAACAGACTCCCACAGCAGAAAAGTAGTGGATCTGGAAAGACACTTAAGAGTACTTGCCGCTCTTGCAAGTGGGAACCAACGTGGGTTCCCAGCATTCACAAAGTGGCTCACAACTTTCCTTAACTCTAGTTCCAGAGAAACCAGTGCTGTCTCTTGTTTGTGGGCATCAGGTATGCATGTGACACACATATGTACATGCAGGCAAAACTCATAAACATACAGTAAGATAATCTTTGTGGGGGGTGCAGGATAATCTCTCTATGTTGTGCTTCTCCCGGTATGTGTGGGCAAATGCAGGTTGTTTTGTTTTTGTTTTTCAAGCATTTTAGGGATCCTGAAGAAAAAGGTCTTCTGCAGGCAGTAGAGGAGAAGGATGAAAGAAGTTTGTTAGAGATGTTGGTCATTCCTTTCCCACCTATCCCTAGCAAAGGCTGGGAAGGAAGTGGCATGGCTTCCTGAGTATGCAGTCTCACATCTTGTCTGGGCTTCAGTCTTTCCTGATTGGTGACAAGGACATATATTCACAGTATGCTGTGGTTTTGTGTTGTGGAGTTGGTCATGTGGGTATTTAGTCTCAAAGATTTCAGTCTTTTGAAGGCCCTACAGGCTGCATGTGGGTACATATGTGTGCTTCTATGTGAGTATCTTTGTATGTTCAGAGAAAGCAAAGTAGTATGGTGTGTGGGGAGGAAGGTTCGTGTTGAATCTAGAGAAGTGTGGTGTGCAGTCCCTGATACTTGTTATCTCTGCTCAGTTACAGGCCTTTCCCTTGTTTCAAGTCATTCCTTGTGCTATCAGGGAAACTGACGTCTAGGATCAGGCCTAGCCCTAGGAAAATAAGGTGGCTGTGAGACATGAGATGGGGTGGGGGAACGTCACTTGGGATCAGGTGTTGGTGCCTTTCCATCTTTGACACTAAATATGTGAGAAATAGGTGATCCTGAACTAGCTATGCTATTTCTATATCAATGCCTCCCCCATCTTGTGTAACTTTTGGTTTTTTTTGTTTTGTTTTGTTTTTTTTTGGTGAGGATCAAATGAGTTTGAAAAGTCTGTAATAGAACTAATTAATGATCTTACTGTACTGAGAACTTGTGAGTCCTGTGTAGAAAGGGGACAGAGATGGAGTATAGTGGGGGACCCCCTTCCAGCTGGACCCTGGAAGAAGAAACCAGGTGCATATGGCCAAGTGCAGTGTTAGCAAGAGAAGTTTCAGTTTCTGTCAAAACAGTTTCTCTGAATTCCCCCCTTTATTTGTGGTTCCAGTGGGCCACTCTTTCTCCTTCCTTGGTCCACCCCACATGCTAATCTGGGAGGAGGAGGAATTTTCCTAAGGACAGAATTGGTAGGACTAGGAAAATTAGAAAAGCTAATTCATGTTATGATGTGCTTTGCCTATAACATCGAAGAAAAATTTTTCCTCTTGATGGGGAGGTACTATGTCTATTTCCTTGGAATAGAGATGCATATTTTATTACATGTTAATAATTACAAAGTTAAGGTATACACTGGGTATGGTGTTATATACTTATAATCCCAGCACTTGGAGGCCAAAGAAGGAGGATTGTTATAAGGTTGAGGCCAGCGAGGTTGTTCCTTACAAAAGCTGGGATGAGTCTATAAGTACTATAACTTGCCTGTACCTAAGGGCCCTACACATAAAGCGAATATTGCTAGTTTGGTAGGAATTTGGTTGTCAAAGCTTTGAACAAAGGCACTGAATTCTGTAAAGAGAGCTAGTGGTGCTTGTAATTGAAGGGATACCCCTCCTTTTCTGCATTTGGGGCTTTCCTCTGCTGGAGGAAGTGCAACAGAAATGAGGAAGGGCTTAATAAGCAATTCTCTCAGCACTCTCCCTGACTGGTGGATAGCTTGCAGTATAATAGGAGTTGCAATGGCTTGCTTGATTTTTTTTTTTTGAGACAGGGTCTCTACATAGATATAGCTGTCCTGAAACTCATTTTGTAGACCAGGCTGGCCTGGAGCACCTGTTTTCTTGACCACTGCTTATGTTACAGATAGTTGACAAACCTTCTCTTGTAGTCCCATCCCCATACTGGAGATTGAACCTAGCACCCATGTTCTCCCACAGAGAACATATTCCCAGCCCTCTATAGTCTTTATAATACCATTTTAAGTGGAAGAAGAGTTACTGTCCCCACTTTATGAATTTCAACCCAGAAATGAAAGACCTTGTTCAGTGCCACACAGCTAAGAGGTGACATGAACTTTCTGCCAGAAAAAGACAAGATAAAAGACCCTGTCGTGTCCCCCCCAAATCTGGCATCTTGCTCTGGCAAAGAGAGATCCCTTCTGTAGGAGATACATAGTCCCCCTTATCTCAGTTCAGCTCATGGAGCCTGGTAGCCCACCCCTATTTAACCCTTTCACTCCCATCTTAGTTCCTGTTTATGGCAGCTGCAGACTGCACTGCCTCTAAGCTCAGCCTACAGAAATAGCTCCTCCAGCAGCCCAAGCAGCCACAGCAGCCTCTGTGGTCCTGGCTTCTAAGAAAGGCAGCAGCAGCCTCCAACCCCCACCCCCAGCTTGTATGCAGGACATGTGACTTGCTGGAAGTGCTGGGGAGGGGAGTGTGGCCACAGAAGCCACATCCTTGTTTACATCAGTGAAGGGGCTACCCCTTCCTGCCTTCACAGACCCTTCTCCTCCACCCCTCAGGTATCTTCACCTCTAGGATGAGTTGAGGCTGTTGTAGCTGCCCACTTTCTTTTTCAGTGCAGCCTTTGTTTCCGTACCATACAGAACCCTCATGGAGGGAATCAAAGGCAGTGAAGACCTGCTGGCAAGTCTTCAGAGAAAAGACTGCCAGGCCTGACTGGTGGGCACGCTCCCATTTCTAGCATCCTTGAGCCCCAGGGGCATCCCATCAGTGCGGTGAACCTCTGGGGAAACATAGGGAAATTCCCTTTTTCAAGGCAGCTAGTGAAAGTCAGGCTTGCCTTATCTTCAGACCCATGTTATGGGAGAAGAGACTCCTGCTTCCGTGCTTCAGCCTATATGGCTGCTCAGCAGACTATATTCAATTTCTTTTGCTATACCAGGTCCTGAGCTGGCAGTGCACTTAGGTGTGAGCTGCCCTCTACTTTCAGTAGAGGCCTTGTGTAATCAGTCTGTGTACACCTTTGATGAATTGAGTAATAGAGGGATTCTACCACTTTATACTTATTGTCCACTAGAGACCTGCCAGGTCATACCTGTCTGGTAGCCAGAGAGTCAAGCTAGAGAACTTGTCTCTGGCTACTTAACCTACTAGTTATTATTTGGCAGAGTAAGTATTTTTTCTTCCTTTTCTTCTGGTTAAGATTCTAATCATAGCTGGGTGATATATTGTACACTTTTAATCCCAGCACTCAAAAGGCAGAGACAGGTGGATCTCTGTGAGTTCAAGTCCAGCCTGGTTTACAAAGAGTTCCAGGACAGCCAGGACTACAGACGGGGAAACCCTATCTTGAAAAACAAAACAAAAAGATTCTAATCATGTTGGGGCATGGTGGTTTTTATGCTTTTTGTGGTAGTGGTGGTAGGCATTGAATGTAGGGTTTGGTTTGGTTTGATTTGAAATGGAGTCTAGTGATCTAGGTTGTCTTTGACCTTGGCAATTCTCTTGACTCAGCCTTGATTATAGGTGTGTACTAACCTCCTTTGTACTTGTAATTTACAAAGGCCAGTTTACTTTTTGAGGAAACCTCTAGTTTGACATTGTCACTTTAAAACCTTTTGTTACTACATTTTTATTTCTTGGTGGGTATGGAGATTGTGGTGGCATGCCACAGGGCATATGGTCATAGGACAATTTAAGGGAATTGGTTCTCTCCTTCAACTATGTGAGTCTCATGTGTCAGGACTTTATTCAGAGTCATCTTGCTGGCCATTGACTGTGCTATACTTATATATACACCCCTATATTCTCATTCTTCAAGATTGTCTAACCTGGTTTCGTTTTTTTTTCCTGAGAGAGTCTCATGAATTTACATTGTAGATGAAGATAATCTGATCATCCCACTTCCATATCCTGAGGGCTGGGATGAAAGACATGGCACCGCCACACCTGGTTTATGTGTGCAAGTTCAGCACATCTTCAGACCTTGCTTGCCATTTACCACCACCCCATTACAGCACACAAAAGACCTCTCCGGGCTTGGTGTAGAAAAGGGACTTTCCCTAATCCCTCAGCCCGTCTTTCCTCTAATGAATGATGTTCTGTGACTCAGAACTCTTGTGATGACAGCTGTAACTCCATCCTTTCCTTTCTTTTGTCCCCGCACCCCCAGCTGACCAGGTGTATGGAGACCAGGACATGCATGAGGTTGTACGAAAACATTGCATGGACTATCTGGTGAGATCCTGGGGAGGCCTTGGGACAGGAGGAGGGTAGGAAGATCTCCTTTGTGTACAGACCTTAATTTTTAATCCCTTCTACAGATGAAGAATGCTGACTACTTCTCCAACTATGTCACAGAAGACTTCACTACCTATATCAATCGCAAGAGGAAAAACAACTGCCATGGTAACCACATTGAGATGCAGGCTATGGCAGAGATGTACAACCGTCCTGTGGAGGTGTATCAATACAGCACAGGTACTTCTGTAGTGGGTAGATGAGGGACTAATGGTGCTTCATCAGAGCCAACCATACTGGGTCTCCTGTGGATGCTCCCTCCTTCTCTTTCTCTGCAGAACCTATCAACACATTCCATGGGATCCATCAAAATGAAGATGAACCCATCCGTGTCAGCTACCACCGGAATATCCACTATAATTCAGTGGTGAATCCTAACAAGGCCACTATTGGTGTAGGGCTCGGCCTGCCATCATTTAAACCAGGGGTAAGTGGGTCCCTGTGCCATGGGTATTTTACAGACTATTGGTTCTGCCCTTAGCCCACAAAATGTCCTCTCTCCTCTTTGAGTCTCTCCTTAAGTCTCACCTGTATATAAAATTAGTTACTGTTGATCAGAACTCATTCTATGGTTTTGATTTGCTTGTCCATGAGTTGGCTCACTCATCTTATGCTTATTGAGAGTGGCTCCTTAGGATACCTTGTCCTGGGTAGCCAGGCTTGCACAACTTCATAGCAGTTAGAGACAGTTGGGGTCACGGTCCTGGTGTGTAGCCTTGACCCACATACAGCTTACTGGAATGGACCCTGAGGCAGATTGTATAGGTCGGGCCAATACTGAAAGCACTTTCCATAGGCCTGAGACCTAGTAAGTGTCAGAAGATGGCATTTCATTTTCCCCCATCTCCTGGCAGAAATCATTCATTCTCATAGTCTCTCTCCTCTCATCTTCCCTATTCTTTCCTCCCTCCTTTCATCCTGTCCCATGACCTTCCTTCTCCCACTTCTCCTAGATTGCTTTTCCTATTCCTAACCCTCCTTCCTCTCCTCCCCACCCCCTCTCCTCCCCACCCCCTCTCCTCCCTCTTCTCTGTCTTCCCTCTATCCCCCTCCTGGGGATTTTGAAATCCTCTATTCAAGTCTCACTTCCTTCGAACAGAAGGTGGTCCTGCCTCATCTTAAGAAACACACTAGCATTAACATACCCTCCAACTCTGGGGTTGGGGGACCTGTTTTGCTTTTTAATAAATTGTAGAAAAGATTTAGATTTGCAGAATGATTGTGAGACTATTAACGTTTCCATATGCCACATTATGATGAACATTAATGGAGCACACTTGCCATCATTAACAAATCAGTATTGATACATTAAGTAAAGACCATGCTTTATTCACATTTCCTCAGTTTCCTCCTGGTGAACCTTTTCTGTTCCGGGAATCCTACCCAGGACAATATCTAACATTTAATTGTTCCCTTTGACTTCTTCTGGCTTTAACAAATTTTAAAGAATTTCATTGTTTTTCTTTTTATTTGTGGACCCACTGTATAGTTTTGTCTATTCTAGAATGCCATATATTGGGAATTATGCAATGTGTATGTAGCTTTACCAGAATGACCCCCCCAAACTTAATACTATTTATTTAAGATTCATCTATTACTTCTCCTGGGTTGACTTCCCTTTTTTTAAAAAAATGGAATGTTTAAAAGTTTCTCTAATTAATAGAATTAATTGTTGAAATTTTTTAACATTTATCTATTTCAGGTAGGGGTGTATGAAGGTCAAAGAACAACTTGTAGGAGTCAGTTATGCCTATGAGGTTTAAACTCACTCAGGTCATCAGGCTTGGCACAAGTGCCCTTACTCCCAGAACTATTTTTTTTTTTTGCTGATTTTATTTTATTTATTTATTTTTTTAATTTATTTATTTATTAAGGATTTCTGCCTCCACGATTCTGAAGGTTGGCAAGATAGTTCTGGGATCTGTAGAAGAATGAGAAATCCCAGAACTATCTTGCCAACCTTCAGAATCGTTTTCTCAGTACACAGTTTCCATCTAGTTCCTTCCTCCCAAGCCACAGAGACTCTGGTACATTTCTTATAATGTTTGACACAGTGGTAATACATTCTTATTAAGTTCCTGCCTCATTCCTTACTCTTGTTTTGATGACTTTGGAAATTTTTTATTATTTTTATTGACTTTGGGAATTTAAAGGAGTACCATTTAAAGGTATTACAGGGAAATTCTCTTTCTGAATGTTGTCATTATTTAAACCCAGATTTTGGGTTTGGGGAGGGAAAGCACTAAGATTAAGTGCTGTTCTCAGAACAATATATCGAGTATATTTTAGGAATAAGATCGTGACTGTTGATGTTGTCTTTGATCATCTGACAGAAGTAGGATTAAGTTTCCCACCTTTTGAATACTGTATTGTTAATGAAGGAAATCACACTTAAGGAATGAGGATTATAGCTATCTCCCTGAATTTATATTAACCCTAAACACAGAGTTACTGCTGATGTCTCCAGTTAAAATTCCTCCATCACAGGCCTCGTTCTTGCCCCCTTTCCAGTTTTGAGTAAAATTCCCACTTTAAAGTTGAGAAAACTTTACCCACCACCCACCACTCATTTACATATACATCTATAAACTGGGGCAGACTCATTAACTGGACCCCCTGGAGTCGAGTGATAAGCCCAGTTCTTTTTATGTTTAGTGTTACTGAGTCTATTCATTCCCTGAGTGCCTGAGGCCACCACCTGCTTGTCCTTGCATACATTTGTAAGGTGGTTTTTGTCACTGGGAGCCTCACTTCTTAACTGATCTTTAAAAGGCGATTAGCATACATTAAGGATTAGTCTTTGTTTTGTAAAGTTCCTTGGGTTTTGACAGATGCATAACAACAAAGTGCATCTATTTTAGGCACCTAATCATTCAAATAGTTTTAGCCCCTGAATGTTCCCCACTCTTTCTTTCCCCTTCAGCGACTGATCCTTTATTGACTCTGTTTTTCCCTATTTCAGAAAGTCACGTAATTGGAATCATAGTATGTAGCCTTTTCAAAATGCTGCTTTCAGGTAGCAGTATGCATTAAACTTCCATGTTTTTTCATGGCTTGTTAGCTATTTTCTTATCACTTACTGTTCCATTTGTGGAGGCACATGGTTTGTTTAATCATTCACATATTGAAAGATATCCTTGGTTGCTTCCAGGTTTAGATGATTATTAATAAAGCTTCTGCAAACTGCTGTGTGCAGGTTTTTGTAGGAACTTAAATTTTATGTTTAGTTGTATTAACTTGAAGCAGGATTTCAGAATTTAAAAACTATACTGTGATTTGTAAGGAACTGCTAGGCTTTGTATGAAGTGGACTGATTTTGTGTGTGTGTGTGTTTATCACAATGAATGAAAGTTCACTTTCCCAGGAATTGATCTTCCTACTTGTTAAGTTGGGAGCATAGACCCCAGCCCCTTGCATCTATCCTAGCCACCAGGCCTGAGAGTTGTATTGATCTGGACTCCAAATCCCAGCAGGCCAGGTCCTGACCCAGACCCACTCCCACAGATTATTTAAGTGAACTCCCAAAAGAGGAACACGTGGTCTCTTTTCTTTCCTTCTGGTAGTCCTTTTTGTGGCCTCCCGGTTCCCCCTGGGGCCACCTGAGAGTGAAGGACTCCCATTAAACCTGGATATTTTTTAATTTGGCTTGTTTTGAATTGGCTTGATTGAGAATTTGCATCAGCAGAGAGTTCATGTTAGGAAAAATTCCTAACACTACTTTTTTGTATTTTAGCCATTTTTGGAAGTTTTAGGTTTATTTGAATTGGTAACAATGTGTTGAACATTGTTTTAGTGCTCTACCCCTGAGCTATACCCAGCCTGAGTGTCTCTTAACATGTCCACTTACCATCTCTGTATCTCTTTCTCTGTGGTTAGATTGCTTACCTACTTTCATTTTTGTCATTTTGCAGTGCTGGGAATTGAATCCATGTTTTGTTGTTGTTGTTGTGTTTCAATATTTCAATACAGGCTTTCTCTGTAACTTTGAAGCCTGTCCTAGAACTCACTCTGTAGACCAGGCTGGCCTCAAGCTCACAGAGATCCGCCTGCCTCTCCCTCCTGAGTGCTGGGATTAAAGGCATGTGCCACCACCACCCGGCTGAATCCACGTTTTATATATGCATTCTTTATCACTGAGCCAGACAGACCATAGCTGCCTAGTTTTAAATTGGCTCAATCTAACATTTCCATACATACATTCACCCTAGTATGCTACATGACAGAAAAATATGTTGTACATGCATTTGTGTATTTCTGTGTGGGGGGGGAGGGAGGGAGGGAGGGAGAGAAGAAAAAAGGA
>NC_022016.1:34969804-35000924 GCF_000317375.1 Microtus ochrogaster
ACATGCCTCTAATCCTAGTATTCCAGAGGCAGAGAAAGGAGAATTATGAATTCAAAGCTAATCTGGACTGCATACCAAAGCCATTGTTTTTGGGGAAAAAGAACATTAACTAAAACTTTATGAAGCAGTATTTACACTTAATCCCTGAAATATACTTTGATGTTCTCTATTATTTCATTAGTGTCACATCGCTGGATGTGGTGGCTCACGCCTGTAATCCCAGCACTTGGGAGGCTGAAGCAGGAGGATTGCCATGAATTCCAGGCCAGCTTGGCCTACATAGTGAGTTCAAGATCAGACTGGGCCATGTAGCAAGACCCTGTCTCAACAAACAAACAAATAATGCTGTAGTGTGTTAAAACTTGGCATGAAGTTCTCTCATACAGTGTCCTAGCACCCACACCATGCCAATACTGACCCTCCATCCCCTCACATAGCCACATCCAGCTTCATATATGCTTGACTCCTGCCTCCACTCCATGTCTGTCTGTACAGTTCACTTCTCTGTTCATCTCTTTCCTTTGCCCTGTGAATATTTGAGAAAGGCTTCGACATTGTGAAATAGAGCCGTTACTAGGTGAGGCTTCTTTAAATTAAGGCCTAGATTGAAGAGCCCCTTTAATCCCCAGACTTAGTGCTTCACTTTAGGTGTCTTGGGGTTGGGCCAACATTTCTGACCATAGGAATTCAGAATGTCAGGTCTTATAATCGAGGCCTGCTTTCCTCCAGTTACCAATCTGTACAATCTGCTGAGGAGTACTTTGTAAAAATAACTTTTCTTGTGTTGTTTTTACTAAGGCCTGTAAGCCTACCTTCCTGAGCCCATTCAGGCTCTTGCCCAGGTTCAGAGCATCACCCCACATCCCTGTTCCTCTCCTGGCAGTTTGCAGAACAGTCCCTGATGAAGAATGCCATAAAGACATCAGAGGAATCATGGATTGAACAACAAATGTTGGAAGACAAGAAACGAGCCACAGACTGGGAGGCCACAAATGAGGCCATAGAGGAGCAGGTGGCTCGAGAATCCTACCTGCAATGGCTGAGGGATCAGGAGAAACAGGCCCGCCAGGTCCGGGGACCCAGCCAGGTGGGTCATGGACTCTGTGACTGGCCTGACCAAGACCTGTTACTTCTTATCTTTTGGCCCCTAATGAACAGGGATAAAATATGGGAGAGGGAAGCTCCCAGCCCCATCGGTTACTCATCTCGTCTTTAGTCTTGGCATCGTACCTTGGAACTCTCAACACTTGCTTTTAAGAAGTAAAGGAGAGCAGCTTTTAAGAAACAAAGGAGAGCAGCCACCACTGCTGGTGGCACAAAGGAACAATGGGTAGCTACAAAGAGACCAGCTTTTTTTTTTTTTTTGGAAACCCTTTGCATGCTGCCTTCTGTACTGAGGATGTAAAACCTTTTCCTTCACTGCCTTCAATGATCCTGTCTGTCGAGGAAGACAAGGCATTGTGGTGGGGCCAGTGACCCTGGCTGTACAAAACCAGGAGGAGTGGTGGTTTTAACCAGTTGCTTTATTAGGGTGGGGAGGGGGAAGGCAGGCATCTGAGGAGGATTAAACGTTTGCAAGAGCTAAAAAATCTGTTCAGCAAGTATTTATTGTAGGCCTGTGCCAGGAAGCAGGAGGTCCTATTCCTAGTGTAGCAGGATATGTTTGTGGCCCTAGCAGGCAAGATCTCTGTCCTTAGGCTACTCACTTTTTCAAAGTGAAATAAAATAATCATAATGAATAAATTAGTTGGAGGTATGGTAGATGAAAAATGGACAGTTGGTACAGGGGAAGAATGAGACTTGAGTGGGGCTGGTTTGAGTTCGCAGTATTAAACGGTTATGAGGTAGACCTCATCAGATGAGATGAGAAAGGGCTGTGTTAGTTGAGTATGTGGACAGAGCAAAGCCTGGGGTGGGGGCGCCATACTTGGTATAACTCAGACATAGCCTGGCGCTGAACAGAATGTACTGGGTGAAATCAAGGCAGTGGGACTAGGTTGGATAGGGGCTTGTGAACTCTGGAGAAGACTTTGATTTTGCTCTGAATGAGGCAGAAACAGTGAAAAGGAAAAAGAATTGGATGTAAGTTAGGACGTAGCAGGATCACCTGACTACTGAGTAAAACAGTCTAAGCTAGAAAGCAAGGGTAGAAGTAGGAGACCAGTGAGGAGCAGCCTACTGGGTAGTTCATGGTGAAGGTACTGTGGTCGTGGTGTGGGGTCAGGATCTCTTGAAAAAAGAGTAGTGATTTTTCTCAGTAGCCTCCAAAGATTCGGTAGTGGTTAGGACTTTGCCTCTATTCCATTGCGGCACATTAAAGCTGTACTGTAGCCAGGACTCTGGAAGGGGTCTAAGCACTCTGGCACAGGAGGATCATAGCTGGGGTAGGTCCTTATCACGTTTTCCTTCCCTACTGCAGCCCCGGAAAGCCAGTGCCACATGCAGTTCAGCCACAGCTGCAGCCTCCAGTGGCCTGGAGGAATGGACTAGTCGGTCTCCAAGGCAACGAAGTTCAGCCTCATCACCCGAGCACCCTGAACTGCATGCTGAGCTAGGCATTAAGCCCCCTTCCCCAAGCACTGTGTTAGCTCTTGCCAAACCTCCTTCACCCTGTGCACCAGGTCAGTGACTTGCTTTCAGGGTGCCTGCTTGGGCTAAGGCTCTGCTTGGTGGGCCCTACCTCAGACTGTTCATCTGCCTCAGGTACAAGCAGTCAGTTCTCATCAGGGGCTGACCGGGCCACATCTCCCCTAGTGTCCCTCTACCCTGCTCTGGAGTGCCGGGCCCTCATCCAGCAGATGTCCCCCTCTGCCTTTGGTAAGCCTCCTTAGGGGATGGGCCAGCTGGAAGCTGGGAGAGCCTGGAGGATTTTTGAAGCTCCTGGGCATCTTCCCAAATGAGAGGCATGAGGGAAAATTTCAGGCCCAAAAGGTTTTCTCCACAGGGTTCTAGTGGGGTTTCACAGAGTTAAGGGAGCCAATGAGTGATTGGGACCTGGGTGGATTTTTCCAGAGCCAGGGATTAGATAGGCATGAGGGAGAATGGGCTGAGGACCCCAGTCATCATTGTCCTCTTCTCTCTCCTGCCCAGCAGGTCTGAACGATTGGGATGATGACGAGATCTTAGCATCGGTGCTGGCAGTGTCCCAACAGGAATACCTAGACAGTATGAAGAAAAACAAAGTGCACAGAGACCCACCCCCAGACAAGAGTTGATGGAGACCCAGGGACTGGACACAATCCCCTGACCCCCACCCCCTCCACTCCTGCCCTTTGATGCCACCCAGCCTTCTTTGGCTTTCTTCCCTCTTGGCTTCCTTCATTCATTTCCTCTTATCCTTCTTTTCCACTCCCCTCTGGCTGGCCCACTTATGCGCTCCATCCATCTCATCCCTGCCACCACCACACTGGTCTCTGCCAGCTGATGTGCTCTGTTGCCCCCCTGCACAGCACCATCTCAGCATTCCACAGGGGACTCTGGAAAGGGTGCCGAAGGTAGGCGAGAGGCACACAGAGACAGACCACGTGGCATCCAGGCAGCCCCTGAAAAGAGAGACACTGAGACAAAGGGAGTCTTCTGCTCGTCCTTCCCTACAGATCAGAAAACTTGCCGCACCTCTGCCATAGTGGTGACAGGAAAGGCGGGAGTGGGAAATTTTCCTTCCTAGTACCCCAAAAATCTGAGCCTTCCATATTAAATTTTTCTTTATAAAATGTACTTTTATCTTACAAAATCAAGAACCGTGTTCATGGCAACACTGGCTCCTTGACGATGGTATCTCCGTTTTGGAGACAGTCAAGCTGGCCATGGAGCATGGTAGGCAGGCAAAGAGATGAATTTCTGCTGTCTTCTGGCCTCCAGCTTTTTGGAGGGGTTGAGGATATGAGCCAGAGGAACGTGGCAGGGTTGCAGTGGCAGACTGGCTTTGGACAATGAACCCTGACCTTGCTGCATTCCTTTTGCTTCCACCACTAGTCTGTTTGGACTCTTGAGGTGGGGGTATCTTTGGAGATCATGGCTGCTACTCAAGATTTGAGTTTAGGGAGTTGGAGCAGCCTCCTTAGGTGGGGCGCCCGTGCCCTGCAGGTGTTGACAAGATCCACCATCTGTAATGTCCTTGGCACAATAAAACCAAATGTCAGTTTCCCTGAGCAACTCTGTTCTGTATGGGGCAGGGGTGGATGGGCCTCTGGGAAGCACAGAGTTTGGCTTGCCCTGAGTTCTACTTGTTCTCCAGTAGGTGCTGTCTGTAGGCTGGGGTTCATCTTTGATCTGTTTATTAACTTCTTGCCAGGTGCAATGTATGTAGAGCCTAGGCAGTTGAAACTAACCTAGGCCACATAACCAGGATTCTGTTTAACAGAACCAGCAACGAGAAACCTCTTCTAGAACTGGGTCACGCCTTTGATCCCAGCACTGGGGAGTCAGAGGCAGGTGGATCTATGACTTTCAGGCCAGCCTGATCTACATAGTAGAGTTGCAGGCCGGCCGGGCTACACAATGAGATGCTTTTCTCAAAAATCATAAACTTCCTCAGTAGCAAATATACTTTGAAGCCCTTACTCCCACCTAACCAAATTTCTAAATGGGAGCCTAGGGATAATTATGGACTGTGTTTGAGCTAAAGGCCATGACTAAATTTTGTTTGAATTTCCACTCTCAACCTTAATGTTCATTCTTGTGATAATCTATGAAGAAATAAAAACAGTTGATAACAAGCTACATGAGTTTAGTGAAAGTGACCAGAGGTGGCCCCTGCCTGACTAGGTCTCATAAGCTGGAGAATGAAGTGGCTAAATCCTTTTTTATTGTTTTCTTCCAAATTCTATTGACACCTCTGTCCATCCCTCCTAGGGTTTGTAAAGCCCAGGTTGAGAAGGCTGGCTGACCTTCAGATTTTCTCAAAACAGTATTCTCCCCACCATGCCTCAGTGGGGTCCTTGCAGAAGGTTGTGTGTGGTGGCCCCACAGGTGAGGGTGTGATTTGCCCAGTGGGCGGCTGCAGGGTATCTGAAATACATGGTCAAGCATGAGCACACCAAGGAGGTTGATTTAAAATCTATCTGCATTTTCTAGCTGTGTGGCTTTGGGCTCTCTTTGAGTTTAAAGTGCCCCATCTGCAACTACAGGGGTGATTAATGTCTGCTACCTCATGCTCTCTGATTTGTGAGTATTGACAGAGAATGTGTATGGTCAATAATGTACTACTGGGCACAGTACCTGGTACATTCTTAGAGCACAAATGTTGGGGTTATTAACAGACTTGGGGTGGGGGTATTATCGTATTTTGTAAGTTTGTACCATTTGGCCTCAGCCTGCCTCTTGCTATTCTTGGCTTTTTCTTGCAATTTGCTCTAACCTATCTTCAGCTACCAAACTTATTTGTCTTTTAAGACAGAGGGGTCACCTGAGAAACCCCTGTATGATCGATCTCATTCACATTCTCACTTCTGTCTACAACTATCCCCAATAACTGTACTATAAATAAACTTCTGGGCTGGGGCTGTGATGCTTACTTATCTTGTTTGTGTGTGTCTTAAGATCTACCCCTGCACTAAAGCCTGTCAGGCTCACAGTGAAACACCTAGTAATGTTGGATGAGTTAAGGAAAATGGCATGTAACTGTTGTGCTTTGTGTGTATTGTCTGTCATGTGGCCACAGTGAATCTACCACTTCGGAGTATTTCAGTGTCTCTCACTGAGTGTATGTGTCTGTGTCCAATGAGGGCTTGTTTCCAGGTGTGTCAGATGGTGACTGAGTGTGGGACTCTGCCTATGACAGTTTGTGTCTGGTATCTGAGAGAATTGCATGTTTGCGTGGGTCTGTCAGTGCCAGTGCATCTGTAGTTTGTCTGGATACTTTCAGTGATAAGACTGTGTTATCTGATAGTGTGTATGTGATTGGATTTATTTTTGTGACATTGCTTATCTATGTAGTGTTGAGATCACTACATGCCTGCTCTGGAGCTGTGTGTGTGCACATGCGCGCACACGTGTAACATCTGTGTATATTCTTGTGACGGAATCTGGGTCCCTCATATCTAGGGCAATCTTTATGTATGTTAATGTGGGTATCTGGTGGTAGTGGTGTGCTTGTAACAGGTTTGTCAGTTTCTGGTGGGACATAGGTATTAAATGGTCCCATGGGACAGTCCAAGTAAAGTCGTATCACTGTGTTTCTGAGATGTTATTTTCTGGGTGTATCTTCATGTGCATCTAGGTCTAGAACAAGTCTGCCTAAATGTATCTGACTGTATCTTTCATGGTGGTTCTCCCTCCCTCTGTGTTTGTCTGTGTGTGGGTAAGTGACTTCCACACACAACTGTAGGTCAAAAAACAACTTGTAGGGATCGCATACAGGTTGGCAGACTTGGGTAGCAAATACCCTTTCCCTCTGAGTCATCTCACCTGCAGTGCTTTTGGTTTTAAGTCACATTCTCACTATGTTCCCTAGTCTGACTGCCGATTCATGGTGGTCCTCCTGACTCAGCATACAGAGGACTTGGATTTTGCATGAACCCTACATCGCCTAGCTTTCCATGTATCTTTGGAGTTGTGTGGCTGTCTTCCTGGACATGAGGCCCTCTGGATATTTACACAGACATGGCTGTTCACTTCTTCAGCCTTTCAGATACTACCTCTTAAACAAGGACGTTGTAGTTCCCACAAGAACCAAGCCTGGTCATTATAGATTCTAAACCCCCTGACTGGGTCCAGTGCTAAGTCTAGCCAGGTTTGTGTAGGATAATGGCAATTAAAAAAAATCACCCTACAGGGGCCAAACTGCCATTGATGGCCCTACTCCCCTTCTTGTCATGGTGGAGATAAATGTTTCCTTCCCTGAATAATGGAATAATGGACCGGCTCTTCTATAAGGGCCTGGTTACAGTTTTGAGGCAAAGGATGCCTAAGCTTGGGTGAGAAACACCCTTGCATCATAGTCCCCTGCCTAGCTCCAGGTTCTGATTTTTTTTTTGTTTTTGTTGTTGTTGTTGGGGTTTTTTGTTTGTTTGTTTCCCGAGACAGGGTTTCTCTGAATAACAAGTCCTGACTGTCTCTAAACTCGCTCTGTAGACCAGGCGGCTCTCAAACTCATGAAGATCCGCCTGCTTCTGCCTCTTGAGTGTTGGAATTAAAGGTATGCGCCACAACCGCCAGGTCAGGCTTTGATTCTTAAAAGCTGGTTTGGCGTTGTCTCCTCACCGATCCAAGGCTGCAAAAGCGACGGCGGCAGCAAACCTGCATCCTAGGAAAGGAGGCTGCGCTTTCTTTTCTAAGTGTGTACACACACCCCACCACACTAACAACCAAAACAAACGGGGTTGTCGCAAAGGGATTCCCAAAACCTGTTCGTGAGTGCGTGTGCACGAGCGCGTGTGTCTGTGTGTCTGTGCGCGCGCGCCCGCCCCCACATTTGCATACAGGCCCCGCCTCCGCGGAAGAACCTGGCATGTATTTGCATAAGGGACACTTGAAACGTTGATGGTGGCATGCAAATAAGGACTGGCTCCGATTGGCCGGGGTACAGCAGGTGCCGTGTCCGGATTGATCAAAGCCAGGTGGGCGGGGCTGTCGCGCAGGGCGACTCTCCGGGAGGCGCGTGCCCCGGCTCAGTAGCGTTGGGGCTGGCGCGCGCGACGAATCTTAACGCCGCGCCGTCTGCGGGCGCTTCCGGGCCACCAGATTCCCTACCTTCCACCCTGGCGCCCCCCAGCCCTGGCTCTCCAGCCGCTCTGCCCCGGGCATCCACGCCCTGCGGGCTCAGCGGATTCAGCGGGCTCAATCTACGCAGCTCCTCCTCCATGTTGACCAAGCCTCTGCAGGGGCTTCCTTCGCCCCCTGTAGCCCCCACGCAGCCTCCAGGTGAGCGCAATCTCCCCTGTCACAAGCAGGTTGGGAGGACTGGAATGATGGGTGTCGGTGTGGGGGCGAGAGTCACGCCTGGGATCAGAGTACACCGCCACCCTGATTTCCTCGCCTCCGCTTGCGTAGGTGGCAAGAATCGGGCAGCTTTCGAGGCCGAATACCGACTTGGCCCCCTCCTGGGTAAGGGAGGCTTTGGCACCGTCTTCGCGGGACACCGCGTCACGGATAGACGTCAGGTATCCCCTAGAGGGGTTCTGGGAGGGTCAGGTGTTTTGGCGAAGGGTGGTGGTGGGGGAACGGAGATGCCACTTGTTCCAGTGGGGAGCTTGCAAATGTGTAGTAGAATCATAAGGAGCAGGGTTGCTGTCTGAGTCTATGTGTGTGACTGTGTGAGTGCGCACGTGTGTCTGCAGTCCAGGTGGGTATGGGGGTGGGCTGGAATTCTGGAAGACCGGGTATTTCTACTGGGAAGGGGGCAGATCTTCAGGACTGGACCCCACGATCCATGGTATTTGCGTGCGTGCGTTCATGCGTGTGTGTTTGTGTGTGTGTGTGTGCGCGCGCGCGCGTGTGTACATGTTGGGGGGGAAGTGGGGATTTTTTTGAGTAGGTGTTAAGAGTGGAGTCGTGAAAACAAGAATCCAGATACATAGTTGTTGTGTCCTGGAGATGAGTAGAATTATGGAGGAGGGCTTGCGATGTCAAAAAACTTAGAATTTGAATGTGGGGATATGGGTCAATGGTGGGTCGTTTGTCCATCATTCACAAACACTGAGTTCAACACCAGCGTCACAGGGTGGGGGATGTAGGGAGACAGTGGGAAAGAGAAAACAAAAGAAAAAAATACAGCTCCATTCTGGATTTCAGGGGGTCTTGATGCTTTCCCGACAAGAGCTCAGGAGTAAAGATGCTAGCTGGATGGAGTTAACACGATTCTGGGGCCTTCAGAGTGCTGGATAGGCATCCAAGCTCCAGTGGGTGTGATGCGTATGGGAACTAGAAATGCTAGAGTGGAGAGACTGGAATTGGGCAGAGGGTCTAGACTGAGAAGAGTCTGGGATCACCGGCTGGCTCCCTTATCTCAGTATTTTTTCTAGGTGGCCATCAAAGTAATCTCCCGGAACCGTGTGCTAGGCTGGTCCACCGTGGTGAGTGTCTTTGGTGTACGTCATGACCCGTGGACTCCATCACCGAACTCACTCCCTAATTTTTTCTAGGGGATGTATTATTCCCTGGGCCCTGAAACCGTGAGAACCTCACCAACCTGTGTTTACTGCCTTTATGTGATAGTTCTGATTTCACCTCAATTTGCCCAGAGCTCTGGATTCTCCTCTCAAACTCTCCTTTTGCATCTTTCTTCCAAACACTGCTTCTGGGGCTGTTCACAAGACATGCTGGTGGGGAAGGAGGGGCCTAGGTCACTGGTTGTCATGGTAATGCTGGCTGCTGCCTCTGCCACCCCGAGAAAGCTAACGGACATCAGGGCGGGTCTGGGCAAATTGTAGGTGAGAGCTCCCCCTGGCGGGCATTTCAGACAGTCTATGCCGGCCTTGGGACGGAGAAGGGAGGGCGAGCCTGCGCAGTAGCCGAAGAATTTGCGTCTCCCTGAGAAAACCTGTCTGTGACTGTGCAAGTTAGTGGGCCTGTAATGGACCTCACCTGAGGCAACAAGACCCTTGGCACTGCCTGTATAGGTGTAGGGGGTGGTGTTATTGAGTTGTGCTAGTTGAACTGACAAAAACGTCGCGTTCATTGAATGTTTGCTCTGTGCCAGGTCCTTAGCAGTTAATGACTGTAAACTGTTTTTAACAAATGAAAGCCAGGATTGCTGGTGCATACCTGTAATCCCAACATTTAAGAGGCTGTGACACTAGGATTTCTGAGGATTTTTTTTCTTTTTCTTTCTTTTTTTTTTTAAATTTATTTTCGAGACAGGGTTTCTCTGTAGTTTGTGGTGCCTGTCCTGGAACTAGCTCTTGTAGAGCAAGCTGGCCTCGAACTCACAGAGATCCACCTGCCTCTACCTCCCGAGTGCTGGGATTAAAGGCGTGTGACACCACCACCCGGCGATTTCCGTGAATTTGAGGCCAGTTTGGGCTACATGGCAAGATCCTGTCTCAAAAATGAGACAAAATTTAAAAGCCAGAGAACATCTATGCAGTGACGTAGGCACTTTGCAAAGTACGACATTTATTCAAATTCAGTAGGTACTAGATCTCTTCTAACTGCTCTGTCCATCTTGTGTATTGAGTCCTTCAACACTTATACAATGATAGTAGTTAATTACTTTTCATTGCTAGCCTCTTTCCTGTAAAGTACTTCCATTTAGAAACATTCATAGAGTTATCTAGTGTGCAGAAAAACTGCCCTGATCTGGATGTTGGCTAATAAGGCAGGTAAATATATCCCATGATAGTTCTTATGCAGAGGGACTTAAATTTTAAATTTGAAGGCCAGGCATGGTGGTGCACACTTTAATCCCAGCACTCTGGAGGTAAAAGCAGGTGGATCTCTTGAGTTCCAGGCCAGCTTGGTCTATGTAGAGATCCTGTCTCAAACCCCATTCCCCCCCCAAAGAAAACACTTTAACTTATTCAAATATTTACTGAGCTGCTACATGCCAGATGTATATGGCTTCTGCTCATTTCACTCTGATGGATTTGAGCCTTTGAAAGGATACTGAGAGGTCTGGCTTGCCAAAGGTCAAAAACCAGTGCTCTGAAAATAAACTGCTATATTGACAGTAGAGCTCAGACTTACCATCTACCTTCTTTTTTTTTCTTTTCACTTTCCACCCCAGTCAGACTCAGTGACTTGCCCACTTGAGGTAGCGCTGCTGTGGAAGGTGGGTGAAGGCAACGGGCATCCAGGTGTGATACGCCTGCTTGACTGGTTTGAGACCCCAGAGGGTTTCATGCTGGTCCTTGAACGGCCTATGCCTGCCCAGGATCTTTTTGACTACATCACAGAGAAGGGCCCGCTGGGTGAAAGCCGTAGCCGCAGCTTCTTTACCCAAGTAGTGGCAGCTGTCCAGCACTGCCATGCTCGCGGAGTTGTCCATCGTGATATCAAGGATGAGAACATCCTGATAGACCTCTGCCGGGGTTGTATTAAACTCATTGATTTTGGTTCTGGGGCCCTGCTGCATGATGAACCATACACGGACTTTGATGGTAAGGATTCTTCCCTACAATTTATGCGGGGGAGGGGGCTATTTTTAGTGTTTAATTCTTCTGGCTTTTGATCTTTATTATTGGATTGTCTTTGTAACCTTTGACCTAAATCGTACCCTTTAAGGTTCTTGATTCTCAAGCCCAATTATAGTTTCTTAACCTTCTGGGCTTTTATTTTTTAGTGAGGGGATCTTGTTAGTGTTGGGTTTTGTTGTTGGGTTTTTTGCTTGTTTGTTTGTTTTGCTTCTGGTAAGACAATCTTAGTGTTAACTTGGAAGTGCTCTTTTTAAGTTGTTTTGCTGCTGACAGGACTGTACTGTTAAATTTGAAGCAATGGATACTCTCCTTTAATTTACAGTTCATACTTCTAGGGACACAGGGTTCGACAAAGGGCACCATCAGGGAAAGATCTAATTCTTGGCTTGTGTGCAGGGACAAGGGTGTATAGCCCTCCAGAGTGGATCTCTCGACATCAGTACCATGCCCTCCCAGCTACTGTCTGGTCACTGGGTGTTCTCCTCTATGACATGGTCTGTGGGGACATTCCCTTCGAGAGGGACCAGGAGATTCTGGAGGCTGAGCCCCACTTTCCTGCTCATGTCTCCCCAGGTGAGGCCCTCGCTTACCCCACAGGCTTTCTTCCTCCCAGGACTGGGTACCCTTTGCTGACTGCTAATCTCCCTTGTGCTTCTTGACCCCACAGATTGCTGTGCCCTAATCCGCCGGTGCCTGGCCCCTAAACCCTGCTCCCGACCTTCACTGGAGGAGATTCTGCTGGACCCCTGGATGCAAACACCAGCTGAAGAAGCACCCATCAATCCCTCCAAAGGAAGCACCACCCCCTTATCCTGGTCCCTGCTTCCCTAGGCCCAGCCAGGCTCTCTGGTTGGAATCCCATGGTCATGCTACAGGGATAGATGGACATCTGTTGACCTGGTTATACAGGTTGTTAAAGATCCAGTATTACTAAGGTCAGGGAATAAGGATCAGGGGTCAGAAGATAGCCAAGTCTGCCCAGTTCCTATCCCAATCCTGTGAAGGAGCTCTCCTCCCGGAACCTGTGGTCCCTTATTTGGGAGGGGGGAGTTACTTGTTTCTTGTTCTGTTAAGGATGTTTATTTGGTTGGATTCCTTCCCTTCTAGGCCCTATGATTCTTATTATGACATTGTAGTCCCTACACTGGCACCTCCTATACTACTACCACAAACTTAGACACTTAGTTTAAATGCTCTCACTCGGGCAAGGGTGCTTTCCTTAAATACCCCAGCAGCTCTTTAGCAAAAGGGCCCTTACCCTGGGATCTCAATTCAGTTGCTGCTTGCCTGCCTTAGCCCAGAAATGATTATTCTGGGGAAGGTAACACCCTATTAAGCCCTATTAATTAGTATCCCACTGCTTTTTTAATTTTAATTTAATTTTATTTTTTGGTGAGGGGACCCTATTGTTATCTCAAGTGCTCTTATTCTGGTGAGAAGAACCTTACTTCCATAATTTGGGAAGGAATGGGAGATGGACATCATCGGACACCACCAGAGACTAGGATGGGATGGATGGTTTTGGGGGGATGGGATGGAGGAAATAAGTCTTACTGTTTGTTCTCCTGGGGTCCCCCCTCTCCAACTTTTGCTGCCTCCTCCTGAGCCAGGATTGTCCAGTGGTAAAGTGTAAATAATTATGTACTGGAGGTCGGAGAGCTGCAGCTGTGCCCTCCTGTCCCTTCTCCCCCTGCCTGGATTATTTAAAAAGCCATGTGTGGAAACCTATTTAATAAATAATGAAGTCACGAATGAATGGCCATTTATAGAGGAAGGCATTAGTGGAGCATCTACTGCCTGTTGAGTTTAGATGGCTGGAGAAAAATTTCTGAAGAAAAACCAACTCAGAGAAGGGGGCCAGTCTGACCGTTTTTGTTTTGTTTTCAGATGGGGTCTTTTTGAAGCCCAAGCTAGCCTCAAACTTGGAGTGCTGGGATTTACTTGCACAAAAATAAATCCCAGGCTCCAACTGGAATTTTTCTAGCACTTTCTGTGTAGCTCTTAACTTGATTTAAATCTTAATTTTGTCTTTGCCTTTCATGCCCCTCCTTTGCATCTTCCTCAGCTCACCTCCCTTGGTCTCTCTAATCCTGACGTCAATTGTCCTGAACCTGCTTCTCATTTTCCTCTATTATGGTGACTAAGCCTTCCCTACTCTAGTTCAGCAATGAATTCTATGAACCTAGCAGTAGGCCTATGACTCACTTGTCCCGCCTTCTCGAAAGTCCGATTCCTCCCAGTTGGCCTCCGGGCCTTAGAGGGCGGGACCTGGCTGGGTGGTGGGAACAGAACTGAGTTTCTGATGCGAGGAGGGTGGTGCCATCTGAAGGTTCCAATAAAAGCGGAGATGGAAGAACCACGGAACCAATGAAACCGCGGGACGGTTTGGGAAGGTGGTTCGGACAGTCGGGGTCAGTGAGGTGGGCAAACGGGAGGTGTGGGCCGGGTCTAGTGTCGCGAGCATGCCAATAGATGTGTAAAGGCTATGGGAGATGGGTCTCTGGCGTCCTTGGTCTCCAGCTGATGGAATCTGGGAAGTCCGAAACCACCATTTTAGAATCAGGCTTGGAACGGGCTAAAAACACCACCTCGCAATCCCAGCTAATGCCCCGCCCTCCACGCCGGAGGTCCGGAAGCGGACGTGATGGATACGGAAGTAGCCTGCTGTTGCCGAGGGGACGGGACGGGCAGATGCCAACATGGCAGCGGTTGGGGTTGGCGGATCATCCGCGGCGGCCGGGCCAGGGGCCGTGTCCGCGGGCATGCTGGAGTCTGGGTCCGCTACAGCGGGTGAGATGACCTCAGTCAGAGAGCAGTTGGCCGGGCGAAGTTCGAGTACCTTGGGGGTGGAATGATCCTTGGCTGACGTGACAGCGGCATCTCGTGTGAACGGACCGACGTGTGTGGTGTGTGTGTGTGTGTGTGTGTGTGTGTGTGTGTGTGTGTTGTTGTTGTTGTTGAAAGAAGGGAGGAGAGAATGGACCATTGTAGGTTGCAAGGTAGGAATCGGTCGTTTTGTGGGTGTTTGTGACGGGGGCCCTGGACTTGGAAATAAAGACTGTTATGAATGTGTGGGGGAAATTTCCTTTTGAGGAGGCTAAGACCACTGAGAATGTTCGGGGGCTGTGGGCAATCTTTAATTGCAGAAGGGAGAGATGGATTCTGGGGTAGGAGTTTTTCTTTATAGAAGGGAGAGAGACGATTCTCAGGGTGGTGGCTTCTTCCTTATAAAGGGACCTTATAAATTGTCAGGGTGGGGCACATCCTTGTGTGACTAGTGGATCCATTTTGAGCATGAGGCTGTCCTTCATTACATGGAGAGTATGTTCTGGGGCTGTCCCATCCAAATGGAGATAGTTCTATTTATGTTGAGGTGGGAGGGTTCCTTCCTTATAGGTCAGGGAAAGAACATTCTGAGGGTGCCAAGTCCTATATAGCAGAGAGAGCTCATTGTCAGTGTGGGTAGAACAAAGAATTGTTCTTTGGCTGGGAGGAGGGTGTACAGCAGTAGGGAAGTATTTCCGTATGTGATTAAGGTAATCAGACTGTTGGGTAACCATTGTAGGAGATAGGAAAGTAGGACAGTCCTTAGGAGGTGGGCATTTTAAACAATTGCTCCATTCATTATATTCTGATATTTCATTTATGGGACAGTCCTGCAAGTAGAAACATCACTTCCTAGAAATCCTCAGTTTGCTCATCCACAAAATGGGATGTTTCAAAGTACCCTCAGAGACCAAATGCTGGGTGAGAATCCATGTGAATCCCATAACGCAGTGATATGCATGCTGCACGCATTCAGTAAATCTGGGCGATGCTGTCTGGGAAAGAGCTGCTTCCCCAGGGAGGGAGAAGTGGGTATGTGTGTCCAGGGCCTGCCTAGGCCATTTCCTCACACCCTACCAGGGATTCCACAGTAAGAGCTGGCCAGAATGGGACCCTGTCTGACACTTGCCGGCAACAGAGGGTGTGGAAACAGGTAGGGAATCAGATTCTCAGTTGAGTCAGGAAGGGCAGGCAGAGGAAGTTCCAGTGGCTGGAAGGATTTTGATTGAGAAGAGGGGGGAGGTGGGTGGCTAAACCGTGACAGCTTCTGACCCCATCCTTCTATGTCCCTTCCACTCCCTACAGCTCACCGGCGCCTCAAGTACATATCCTTAGCTGTGCTGGTGGTCCAGAACGCCTCCCTCATCCTTAGCATTCGATATGCTCGCACACTGCCTGGGGACCGCTTCTTTGCCACCACCGCTGTAGTCATGGCTGAAGTACTCAAAGGTGTCACCTGTCTCCTGCTGCTCTTCGCACAGAAGAGGGGTATGAGTCAGGGAAGGGGCTGGGTGGTTGATCTGACTCCCTGTGTGTAAGCACGCCGGGGAGGCTTGTTTTCTGGGAGAATCTTTCTGAAAGTGCTTTTGGAGTATGTAAGTGCCATCTAAGCTTCCTTGCCACTCCAGCTGTGCCTAGTTGCCTCTGCACTTGTATGTCCCTTAAACCTGGGAACTGCAGTAGTGACATAGTCTGCCCAATAGGCAACAGAACACTCAACAGTGATTCAAAGATTTAACTTTATCCCGTGGAAGCCAAGTATAGTGGCACATGCCTCTAGTAACAGCATTTGGAAGGTGGAGGCAGGACGACGAGGAGCTCAAGATAACATAGGAAGTTCAAGGCTAGCCTGGGCTACACGTGCTTTTGTCTAAAAGAGAGAGAGAGAAAGGGAAAAGAATATGGAGAATTCCACTACACTCACACACACACACACACACACACACACACACACACACAGAGTCAGAAAGAATAATAAAATAGTAAAGCTATCTTTCCACACATTATCCAGGCTTACAACTCTCAACTTTTGACCACCCTGTCAGAAAGCTAGCTGCTCACTGCTGAGCTACATATCTTTTACACATCTGCACTTGTAACCACAGCTGGTCAGCATACTAAGGCACAGCATCAGTTAATTCCATGAATTCAAGGCTAGCTGCAAAACAAGAAAACAAGCAATAAGTGGAATTATAATACCTAGAGTTGGTGTAGTTTAATTGATAGAGTGCTTGCCTAGCATATATAAAGCTCTGTATTTGATCTCCAGCACCAAAAAACAGTTATGATAAATGCCTATAATCTAAGGCAGAAGGATCAGAAGTTCAAGGTCATCTTTGACTATGTAGTGAATGTTCACGGATAGCTTGAGCTATCTGAAATTCTATCTAAAACAAGGAAGCATAATAAAAATCATACATGATGAAATAACAATAAAGCTAGGGATGGTGGTTCATACCTGTCATCTGAGGCAGGAGGATCATAAATTCCACGTCTTCCTAGGCTGAAGCAAGATACTGTCTCAAAGCTGGGCGGTGGTGGTGCCTGCCTTTAATCCCAACACTTGGGAGGCAGAGGCAGGCGGAACTCTGTGAGTCCGAGGCCAGCCTGGACTATAAGAGCTAGTTCCAGGACAGGCGCCAAAGCTACAGAGAAACCCTGTCTTGAAAAACAAAACAAAACAAAACAAAAATCCAAATAAAAGGTGTTTGACAGGAAACATGATCCTGCCTCAAAACAAAACAAACAAACAAAACCCCCAAACCACCAATGAATAAAAAAGCCAAACCAGGCCTGATTGTGCAGGTCTGTAATCTTAGCTGCTTGAGAAGCTGAGGCAGGGAAATCATAAATTCAATACTAGCCTGATCAACTTTGTAAGACCCAGTCTCAAAACATAGGACTGGCAAGATAGCTTAGCAGGTAAGGTAAAAGCTCTTGCCATGCAATCCTGACAGCCTGAACTCTATTCCCAGGACCCATGATGGAAGGAGAGAACTGACTTTAGCCTCTAAGGTGTCCTTGGACCTCCACACCATGGACTGTGCATGCTCACACTCAAACGCATACATCACACATAATACAGATAAAAGGACTAGAAATGTAGCCCAGCTGTAGAACACTTACCTAATTTGTTTAGGGCTGTAGGTTCATCCCCAGTAACACACATATACACACACATGTGCATGCAAAAACCAAAACAATAGGGGCAGGGAAGATGGCTTCATGGGTAAGATGCTGGGCGGTGGTGGTGCACCCCTTTAATCCCAGCACTCGGGAGACAGAGGCAGGTGGATCTCTGTGGGTTCAAGACCAGCCTGGTCTACAAGAGCTAGTTCTATGACAGCTAGGGCTGTTACACAGAGAAACCCTGTCTTGAAAACAAACAAGCAAAAAATAATAAGGTGGAAAGTGATAGAGGAAGACACCCAATATCAGTCTCTGTCGTCCACATGTCCATGTGTGGATGAGGGCACCAGTTCGTCCACATTCCCACACACAAATCAGAAACCCAGAAGATTAAGTGGTTCATAAGTGTTCAAAGTTATAATGCCTTCTTTCTTTTCTTACTTTTTTTTCAAGACAGGGTTTCTCTGTGTATCAGCCCTGAGTGACTTGGGACTCACTCTGTAGACCAGGCTGGCCTTGAACTCAGAGATCTGCCTGACTCCTGAGTGCTGGGATTAAAGGCATGCTCCACAACCACCTGGCAACAATAGCTTTTATCCACAGTTTTATTATTATTATTATTATTATTAATTTGGGAGGTGGGCACCCATGTGCTATGCATGCAAGTGGAAGTCAGTAGACACCTTAAAAGAACTGAATCTCTCGTTACATCATATGGGTCTTGGGAATTCATATCAGGCTTGGCAGCAAGTACCCTTACCCTGATGCGCCATCTTGCTGGCCCTATTTTGATTTTTTGAGATCATCTCAGATAGCCCAGGCTGGTTTCTAACACTGTAGCTGAGCTTGGTTTTGAACTCCTGATCCTCTTGCCTCTACCTCCCAAATATGATTTTAGGTATGCACCACCATGATGACCCACAAATTTAATTTGCTCGCCTGTCTGGCTCTCCCTCTCTTTCCCCTTTTGAGACAAGATCTCACCGCACCAACTAGACCCATCTTAAACTCCAGCTGGTGGGCTAAAGTGTCCCTCCTCCCTCCGCCTCTCTGGTAGCTTGGGTTGCAAATACAGGCACTTCATCACTCTCTGCTCACTTTGCTTTTTCTTGAATTAGTTGATGATAACCTCGCCCCCAGTGTTGAACACTCACTCAGCATGTGCTAAAGCCTTAGGTTCCATCCCCATCACTACAAAAGAAACATCACTGTATGCTTGTAATCCTGGCACTTGAGTAAGAGGCTTTCCTCAGCTACATAGTAAGACTTTGAAATCTGAAAAACCAAAATAACCAGCAACCTAAACCTGACCTGATGTGGAGTTCTTGGTAGACCTATGTTTGAGTTTTTCCACTTTGTGTGTATGTCTACAGAATTCTCCACAGAAATATGGATGTGCTTTTTTATGATATGCAGTTATAGCTATGTAGGATTTGTGATGTGTTTTGTGGTACGCATATTACCTTCTTAACACCTGGAAAATACGAAGTCAAAAATCCATTAATTACTACTGAAATAAGTGCTGTGATGGGCAGGGGGAGAATTTTATGGATCAGCATCAGACAGGCATTCCTAAGCTGACCCTGTGCAGTGTGGTTGTGGAGATCTTCTAGGGATAACTGACTTCAGGTAAAACCTAAAAGATGAATTCATCCTTGGTTCCATAGCAAGTTCAAGGCCAGTTTGGGTTCTATGAACTCTGTCTAAATGAAATAATACTAGTAAGATGTAGGGCTGGGTATATAACTCAGTTGGTAAATGTGCTTAACACACTTGGGGGTCTTAGGTTTAATCTCAAAGACCAAAACTAAAAATGTAATGAGTTTTGCCAGGCAGTGGTGGTGCACACCTTCAATCCCAGCACTCAGGAGGTAGAGGCAGGCAGATCTCTGTGAGTTCAAGGTCAGACTGGTCTACCAGAGCTAGTTCAGGACAGGCTCCAAAGCTACAGAGAAACCCTGTCTCAAAAAAATGTGGTGAGCTTTACATAGACTTTATTACATAGGAAATGATACTCGGTTAATTGTAGAAGTTCTCAACCAGACTTCTGTTTAATGGTCAAGAACTGGCATGGTGGCGAACGCCTTTAATCACAGCACTTGGGAGACAGGCAAGGTGGATCTGTGAGTTCAAGACCAGTCTTGGCTACAAAGTGAAACCATGTCTCAAAAAAACAAAAAAACAAAAAAGGATTACATCCAACTGGTACATGTTGGTGCTTACTCAAGAAGCTAGGGCAGAAGGATGGAGGAGAATTTGAGGCCAGCCCAGGCTCCATAGAGAGACTCTGTTTTGAGAAGAAAGGAAAAGGGGCTGCATTCATTCATAGGGCAGGGGCAGCTTAATGTGTCTAGGGCTGAGAAAAAGGATTTGTTTGATGGGAAATGTATTCTGTCCTTAAGTGGCTCATGGACCATTAAGGAACTAGGGTGTTTAAAAGCCTTGGGTTGGATGTGTAGCTCAGTGGTGTGTGAGGCCCTGGACGAATCAGAAAACAAACAAATCTGAAACCTCCCTTCTGATAGTTGTATACCCCTGCCCAGTAACCAGGAAGCTCTGTGTCACATGCTTCTAGTTACTGGTAATTATTTCATTGTACAGACATGTCAAGTGCTTGCCCTAAATGGGTTCATGCCAGGGAAGGTAGACTATGGTTGACAGCAGGCATAGTGGGATAGGTAATAGTTTTGTGACTGTTAGTATTTTTTTCTTACAGTGTTGGGGTAAAACCTGGGGACACACACACATCTGCTAGGCAAGTGCCCAACCCCTGAACTATATCACCATTCCCCCTTGCAGCCATTAAGTTCTGTATCAGAAAAGCTTTTTGTTTAAAAGACAATCTCATTATGTAGTCCTTGCTGGTCTGGCACTGGCCTCAAACTAACCAGATCCACCTGCCTCCATCTCCCAGGGGTGGGGATAAAAGGTGTGTGCCACCAGGTCAAACTCAGAAAAAGTTCTTATTGGCATTGCTGTGCTACTGTAGAAGAAACTGAGCTGCTAGGAGGGGGAGAGTAGTTCGGCGGTGAGGGAAGGCAGGACTGGGAGGTGAGCAAAGGGGCCAAGCCTGGTCCCAATCCTCAGCAGACCTTCTTCCCACATAGGTAATGTGAAGCACCTGGTTCTCTTCCTCCATGAGGCTGTCCTGGTGCAGTATGTGGACACACTCAAGCTTGCTGTGCCGTCTCTCATCTATACCTTGCAGAATAACCTCCAGTATGTTGCCATCTCCAACCTGCCAGCTGCCACTTTCCAGGTGAGCCCCCAGCCCAGCATAGCTCCTGGGGAAGTGGGAGAGGGAGATGGAGGGAGGTGGTCTGTAAAGAGCAGGAACTATGTCACTTTCAGAATATTCTTTGAACTCCCTCCACTTTGGCTTCCATATGTGTCAAAATTGGGAATAAGTGGGATGCTGGGAAAACTGAAAATATACCTAAGACCAGACATGGTGGCATATACCTGCAAACCCAGCACTCAGGAAGTTGAAGCAGGAGGATTTGGGGTTTGAGGACTACAAAATGAAACTATTTCTTGGACTGGAGAGATGGCTTAGAGGTTAAGAGCACTAGCTGCTCTTCCAGCGGTCCTGAGTTAATTCCCACCACCCACATGGTGACTCACAATGAGATCTGGTGCCCTCTTATGCCATGCAGATAGAGCAAGATATACATAATGAATAAATATGTAAATAAAATAGTTTCAAAAAAGAAACTATTTTAGGAGACTTAGGAGATGGGGCTCAGGGGGCTGGAGAGATGGCTCAGTTGTTAAGAGCACTGGCTGCTCTTCCAAAGGTCCTGAGTTCAATTCCCGGCAACCACATTGTGGCTCACAACCATCTGTAGTGAGGTCTGATGCCCTCTCTGGCCTGTAGACATACACACAGACAAAATATTGTATACATAATAAATAAATAAAAAAAGAGATGGGGCTCAACAGTTAAGAGTACTGACTGCTCTTCTACAGGACCCAGGTTTGAGTCCTAGCACCCACATAGCACCCACAACCATTTGTAGCTCCATTTTCAGAGGATTTGATGCCCTCCTCACCTCCAAAAGCACTAGCTATGTTTGTGGTGCACAGATATTCATGCAGGCAAAACACCTGCACGCATCAAATATTTCTTAAACCCTATCCAAAGAAAAATACCCAGAAAGAGTCTTTGATTTGATTGGTAAATCTGTAGCATCTATGGTTAGTCTTGTTTTCAGAAGGTTGATTAAAGAACCTAGATATAGCAAGGTTGCCTGGGTTCAAATCCCAGTGCTGCTGCTTTCTAACTCTGTGATTTGGGGAGTCAGTCACTTACCTTTCTCTACTTTTATTTGCCCATCCTTATTTTATTATTTCATTTCGTTATCTTTAGACAGGGTCTCTCTCATGTAGCCCAGGCTGACTGTCAACTTGTTATGTAACATGACATGCTGTGATCCTCCTGCTTTGACCCCTCAAATGTTAGGATTATAGGTGTGTGTGTCACCATGCCCTGTTTATGATGAGGTGCTAGGGACCGTACCTAGCACTTGTGCCTGCTAAGCAAAATACCAGCTAAGTTATATCTTCAGCTTTTATTTTGTTTGGTTTTTGAGACAGGATCAGTCTGGCCTTGAACTCATTATTCTTACTCCAACTTCTAAGTGTTGTGATTGCAGTCATGAGTGACCATTGCCTAGCTTTCTCATCATTAAATTGCAGATTCTAGTGGTGTTCAGTTCCAGGGTACTTGTGAAGATTAGATGCACTATTTCTGATATAGTGCCCAGGCCATGCTGGACACAGTAATCTAAAATATTTTCTGGGTTTGTTGTGGTTGAAGACGACCCTCTTTATCGCCTGCTTGGAGGTGTTTTACATACATCAGTCTTACTTTATAGAGATGATGCCAGGCCTGAGAAAGGACAAGTGATTTGTCCCTATCACATAGCTAGGAAAATAGTATTGGGTTGCAGATTTACGTGTGACTCAGGACACTTAGGCACAGCTACTTTTTTGTAACTCACTGAGAGGTTCTTTTCTTTTTTGTTTGTCTGTTTTTCTTTTTTTCTATTTTTTTTTTTAGTCTAGAATTCCTTTTTCAAGCCCTCTCAGATTTTACTTGGGGTTAGTTGAACACGGAGTGCCAATTGTTGTAAGGGGAGAGGGCCCACTTGTTTTTCCCAGCTGCCTGGCTAGCTTACACCCAAAATAACCACACAGAAACTGTATTAATTAAGTTATTGCTTGGCCCATTAGTTCTAGCCTCTTATTGGCTAACTCTCAAATCTTGATTTAACCCATTTCTATTAATCACCATGAGGTTGTGGCCTATCAGCAAAGGTCCAGTATGTATTTCCGGCGGCAGATCCATGGAGTCTCCTCTGTTTGCTTTTCAAGACAGGGATTCTCTCAGCTCTGGCTGTTCTGGAACTCACTCTGTAGATCAAGCTGGCCTTGAACTCACAGAGATCTGCCTGTCTCTGCCTCCTGAGTGCGTGATTAAAGGTCTGAGCCACCACCACCCTGGCTCTGTAGTCACGCCTTAAGTGCTGGAATTGAAGGCATGCACCACCACCACTGCCTGGCCTGGAGGTTCTTTTTTTTCTTTTTTTGAGACCATTTCTAGCCCAGACTGGCCTCTGACTCTACATAACCAAGAATGACTTTGAATTTCTGATCCTCCTGCCTCCATTTTTCAAGTGCTGGGATTATAGGCGTATGCCAGTGCATCTGGTGCTGGGGATGGAAGCCAGCAGTCTGTGTATGCTAGGCAAGCTCGTTACCTATTGACTGTATCCCTAGCCATCTGGGAGGGGCTTTGGGAACTAGTTAGCCACAAATTAGTCAGTAGTCAGTGGTTGGTTAATTTTATTGTCATGTACCCCACCCCTCCTTTTCATTATGCCTGAAGAGCCACAGTGGGTACTGTCCCCTGCCCCTTGCACTTCCTGGGAGTTGGGGTCAGCCCTCAGTGCCTTTCATATGCAACTTGCAGGTGACATATCAGCTGAAGATTTTGACTACAGCACTGTTCTCCGTGCTCATGTTGAACCGCAGCCTCTCACGCCTGCAGTGGGCCTCCCTGGTACTGCTATTCACTGGTGTTGCGATTGTCCAGGCACAGCAAGCTGGTAGCGGTGGCCCTCGGCCACTGGATCAGAATCCCGGGGCAGGACTAGCAGCTGTCGTGGCCTCCTGCCTCTCCTCAGGCTTCGCAGGGGTCTACTTTGAGAAGATCCTCAAAGGCAGCTCAGGTTCTGTGTGGCTGCGTAACCTACAGCTAGGCCTTTTTGGCACAGCACTGGGCCTGGTGGGGCTCTGGTGGGCTGAGGGCACTGCTGTAGCCCATCAAGGCTTCTTCTTTGGGTACACACCTGCTGTCTGGGGTGTGGTACTAAACCAAGCCTTTGGTGGGCTCCTGGTGGCTGTCGTTGTCAAGTATGCTGATAACATCCTCAAGGGCTTTGCCACCTCCCTGTCCATTGTGCTGTCCACTGTTGCCTCCATTCGCCTCTTTGGCTTCCACCTGGACCCTTTATTTGCCCTGGGCGCTGGGCTGGTCATTGGTGCCGTCTACCTCTACAGCCTCCCCCGAGGTGCAGTCAAAGCCATAGCCTCCACTTCTGCCTCTGCCTCCGGGCCCTGCATTCACCAGCAGCCTCCTGGGCAGCCACCGCCACCGCAGCTGTCTTCTCGAGGAGACCTCATCACGGAGCCCTTTCTGCCAAAGTCAGTGCTGGTGAAGTGAGAGCTGGTAGTGGTTGGGGGAGCCAGGGTAGGGGGTTGGGTGGAGGGGGTTGGGCTGCTACAGGTTCAAAGTTGTTGCCAGGGCCTGATTTTTGTGGGGTTGGAGGGTTTTTTTTCTCCCATACTTCTAGAGGGATATGGAATTAGGGATATGAGCCTTCCTGGTAGATGGACCCCCCTTTCCTGAAGGAGCTTTATTGAGCAGCTTCCTCTGACCAAGGCTAACCTCTTTGGGAACAGGGTTGGGGCACTGCTATTCCAGGCTTTTCCCCACGACCCTCTGCTGGAGATGTTCTGTCTCTCATGCCTGGGATAGTTCATTCCAGCCATCCTGCAGACTGGACAAAAGCCCTGCAGCTCTTCAGTAACGACTAATGACTACCCGTGGGGTTCCATTTCCTATTGTGTGAGGCCTTCTCTCCTGCACCATCACCCTGGATCATGTCAACAGCTTGGTCTCTGATGTGGCTTTTGGGCAGTTTCCCTGTTACAGAGACCCTTGAAGATCAGCCTGTTGTAAGTGCCTGGAGTGAGGAGAGAGGCACAAGCTGAGAATTTTGCATCAGCTCATGTTGGGGAGGGTGCAATAAGCACCATTCGCTGTTCAGTAGTTTGGGCATTTGTGATAATCAGATTAATAATGATCCAGAGTGTTGGGGAAATGGGGAGGGGAAATCCTGAAATGGCTGAATCTTACGTAATTGAAGAGACGGATGAAGGGTTGATTATCTTCTGAAACATCCAAAGGAAAAATAAAGCTGCCAGTCCCACTCTTCAGCCCCATTGGCTGTTTAAAACACCCTTACTTCATGGCGGGTGTCAGAATTGATGAATCATGGAACCTGCACCCCCGCACTCCCCAAAGCTTATTAACTCCTTAACTGTATCCCAGATGTGTGTGCCTGTTTGTGTGTGAGTGAATGTACGCACACGTGTGTGCATAAATACACGCATGGACGGTGCCTGGGCTGTCTTTGCTATTGTAAATAGGGCCATTGGATCTTTATTTTTGATTAATTTGTTCTGATTTTTGGGAGGGGTGTTGTTTTCTAAGGAACTGTAATGAACATGTCAGGATACCCAATGCCAAATAAAGATGTTGTATTTATTTAGCGCATGTGTAGCTCTCTGACCCAGGGCCTGCTCTCTCCACATAAGCACCGATATTAACCCCAGGATTACTAGTTTACTACTACCACCTTCGCTTGCTCGGGGAACCCTCTTGCCAGCCCACCCCAGCTTTCTGTGTTTCTCTTTCCTTCCCATGTTCACCACAGGTTGCTCACCAAGGTGAAGGGCTCGTAGCTGCTGGAATTGAAGATGCTGGCCTGCCTTCGTTCTCCCTTCTTGCCCTGGCCCAGCTGGGACTAAACTCTTATCAGTATTAGGGGTAGGGTGAGGTAGACATGGGAACTCCCTGTCCCCACCAACCCTGCCCCACATAGGGCTGACATGACTAACCTGTTAATGGGCCCACCTCAACTCCCGCTACTTTGCAGTATTTCTTAGGTGAGTTTCTGCAAATAAAATGTGTTTTGCATCTTGTCAGTTTGGGTTGGGAAGCCTGGAAAGGAAGGAAGCACTCAAGCCTCCTGAGTATGATCCACAACAAAGCTTTTATTACAAACAATTAGGGGGGGTGGGAGTGTAGCTCATTGGTGGGATACTTATTCAGCATGTGCGAAGCTCTGGGCCCTACATCCAGAGCCACAAGGAAGAAAGCAGGAAGGCAAACTGCCAAAGCTACAGCAAAGGGTCAGTCCTGCTGTTTGGTTCGGGAGGCCTCAGCGTTGGCGCGGAGCACAGCCCCTGGGGAAGGGTATGGGCGCTGCTGGAAGAGGGGCCCAGCTGCTGTCGTGTCGGCGCCTGTCTTGGCCTCATTCCTCTTGGGTAGTCCTGTTGACCATGTGCCCCTGGGGACAACAGACAATTAGAGGACAGGAAAAGGGTATAGTGGACATTTTCCCAACTGCCCACGATTAAAGAATGGGAAGAAATACAGGAGGAAGGTACTGTTCACAGGTGTAGCGACAAGCATGAAAAGCCAGGATTGTCAGGGGGTTTTACTTACCGGGGTGCATCTGAGTACGAGCTGGGATCCATAGGGTCTAATTCTTCATCTTTCCGGCTCGCCGCTATAGAAATAAGTAGTTGATTAAATTCTTCACTTAAGGTCCAATGAGCCCCAGATCACTGAGCCCCTTCTCCCAGGAAGAAGTGTTGCCAGGGGCTACCATGGCCCACAGCACCATTCTCCAGGAGCCGGGGTCTAGATATGCGTTCCTTATATTCCTGTGCCCTGGTACCTCACTAGTCCCAACCTGATCTGCTTACCCTTCTTGTTCTTGGGGTAAGGAGCTAGCTCCTCTCTGCGATGGTGGCGCCGGTCTTTGCCATCTTCCCGGTCTGCCTTGTCATACCCCCGGTCCCGATCTCGTTCCCTGTCCCGATCTCTCTCTCTGTTGTCCACTTTGTCATAGCTCCGCTCTCGATCAGACTTCTCATGGTTTCGGTCTGCCTTCTCATGGCTCCTGTCTGGCTTCTCGTGACTTCGGTCTGACTTCTCATGATTTCTGTCCAACTTCTCATGATTCCGGTCCAACTTGTCCTCAGCCTCTGTGGTAACACAGAAGTCAGAAGCCCTCTCTTCTACATATGGTCTCCTCAGCCCCTCTCTGAGACTGTAAGAATCACTGAGATACCCATGCATTTGCCAACTCACCAGCATTATTGGTCCTCAGTTTCTTGGCAGATTTGGAAACGACAAAGTTGGGGTCATGTGGTGAGAGCCACGACACGAGGTCTGTCTCGACATTCCAGTAATAGGGGAGTCCACTATGGGCAGTGAGAGGGAAGGGAACGTCAACACAGATGTCCCTTATGTCAATTGTTTCCCTGACCTCTGCTTAGATCTTCTCCATGGCTCCATAGTAGATACCTTCCTCATTAACACAGGAAGGGAAAAGCCAGCCATCCCTCCTGCCTTATGTTGGGAGGCTCACCAAGAAGGGTCAAACACCTTGTACCAGTTCGGTGGCAGACCCTCTAACCGGGTGGACTCATAGTCGACAGGGTCATCGTCATAGTCCTCAGCAATAATCTCTTCCTCTGGCTCTGCAAGAACAGGGAGACAGAAAAGCAGTTTAAGAACCCCGGGGATTCTCTTCCCATACTCAGGGCCTGGGGCCATAACCACTCACATTTACACCACTGTACGTAGAAGACAGAGCTATGCATTGACAGTTGATAGAGAATCTTCAAAAACCTACCAGTTCCTGAGTTCAGATATCATGTGGCCCTGTATCATCCAAACCTATTCAAATGAAATGGGTTTAAATAGCAGGGGGTTGCCTAAAAACAATAGGTCACCTATTCACCTTCTGAACTGTGATGGGTTTCTGAGTCACGTACAGCAAGGAATTAATTCAAACATTGCTCTGAACCTACTCCCAAGGGCTAACATATAGTAAGCCTGCAGCAAGATACCTGGTGATAGAATAAAAATGGTGTTTATTATCAGCTCAATGCCTGGCTATCAGTAGGCCCATACCAGATTTCAGCTGTGGGTATAACCAACAATAAAATGCATATGCCATGCCAATTGGTGGCACACACCTTTAATCCCAGCACTTGGGAGCCAGAGACAGAAGGATCTCTGTGAGTTCCAGGACAGCCAACGCTACACAGAGAAAAAGCCTGTCTCAAAAATCCAAAAACCAATGCACATCCCAGCCCAGTGACATCAAAAGAAATGTCACGTATGATCATCCATATTGCTATTGCTAATAAAAGATATACTATCGAGCACCTGGCCTGCTGCGCGTGCTTTTGCAAGGCCACCTGCTCCTTCCCATGTGGAGCCGGCTGAAGAGTCGCTATGAGCAAGGCCCACCTTCCCGAACTGAAGAAATTTATGAACAAGAAGTTATCATTGAAGTTAAATGGTGGCAGACATGTACACGAAATTCTTCAGAGTCTTCGATCCCTTTATGAATCTTGTGACTGACAAGTGGAGATGGCCACTAGGGTAACAGAATAACACCGGCATGGTGCTCATACAAGGAAACAGGAGCCTTGGAAATAGTCTAAACAATGGCTGCTCAGCAGAGGAGTTCACATCCTTCCCCAAAGGACTGTTTGACTGGGGTGTAGAATTGGGTCATGTACATTTTCATAACAAAACAGACTTCTGTGATACTCAGAGTGCAAATAGATATATGCTTTCAGCAATGGGATCAGTACTCAAGAGACTTAAACAAAAATGATATGGGGTTTGCCTAAAACCCTGGATTCAGACCCTAGCTTCAACAAAAAAAAAAAAAAATTAGCACTATTAGGTACAAAGTCTGTGGCTGGCCCAAAGTAGTCCTGTAATAGATGTCAGTTATCCATACAGTATTATGATTCACTTTCCAGTGCCTAACACACCATATGGGTCAAAACTCACGCCAAATTTTATTATTATTGGCAATAATGTGTAATTAGCAGCTAGTAATACAGTAAACCTGTAGCACGGGTAATAAAAACCCAGAGACAAAAATTGGGGTTCAACCTGAAGGTCAGAAAAGCAAAGCAGCCAGTCACTGGCTCTTACCTCTGCTAATGAGACAGACTGAGAGCTGTCTCCTCCCGTTTTATAATCCTCTCTAGTTCTGGGATTAAAGGTGAGCACCACCACTGCTAGTGTAGCTACTGGGATTAAAGGTGTGTGCTATTGCTGCCTGGTCTGTGAGGCTGGCCAGTGTAGCTGTTTTACTTTTCTGATCCTCGGGCAAGTTTTATTTATTAAAATACAAATGAAATGCCATTTCATAAACCTAATTGATAGATGATCATTTTAGACTATTGATATATGTGCCAGGCACTTAGGTGGCCCCAAATAAATGTTAATAGGTTATCATGCCTATCATCACAGTACATTTGCTGAGTTAAAAACCACAAACCATTAACACCTTATCACTATATTTGAAACAGAGACTGCAGAATATATCACTCTTACTATTTATTAATATAAAATAAATACTGGCCCAGTGGTGGTGGACACCTTTAATCCCAGCATTAGAAAAGCAGAGACAGACAGATCTTTGTGAATTCAAAGCCAGCCTGATCTACATGACTTCCAGGCCTGCCAGAACTATAGGGCGAGACCAAGACCATGTCTCAAACATTAATAGCAAGTAGTTACCTCTTTGGATTTTGTTATTTTTGGAGTGTGCAGAAAAAAATATCTGGTCTGGAGTGTTGGGTTTTAAAGGAGTGTGTCACCACCACCGGCGCAGCTTAGCTTTAGTTTTTTTTTAATTAATTAATTAATTTATTATGTATACAATATTCTGTCTGTATGCCAGAAGAGGGCACCAGACCTCATTACAGATGGTTGTGAGCCACCATGTAGTTGCCGGGAATTGAACTCAGGACCTTTGGAAGAGCAGGCAGTGTTCTTAACCACTGAGACATCTCTCCAGCCCTTAGCTTTAGTTTCTGAAGACTGGGTCTCGCCAAGTTGCCATGGCTGCATTGATCTCCTGGGCTCAAGTCATCTTCCTATCTCAGTCTCCTAAGTAGTTGAGACTATTGGTACATACCACCATGCCCACTTTATTCATGAATTAAATTAAACTCTATCCTCCAGTCTACGCTTCACACAGTACTTACTATGCAGTAGTAATGGATACCAGGAAATTATATTGGCATTAAGATGCCTGCCAGGCCGTGCAAGCTATCATGTATTAACAACAAAGCCTCAATAGTAGAGCACATCCAAGAGTATGAGTTTGACCCCAGCAACGCAAGCGCGGAAAAGGTGTGTGCTTTGGGGCTGGGGACGACGGTTCGCGCCTGTTTAGCATGCACCTGGGTTTGACGGGGGCGGGAGGGGGCAGGACCGGGTTAGAGAACAGAACCACAGACGTCTGGTAACACCGGCACATGGTAGACCCTTCTGTTATTTGCTTTCTCACCGGGCTCCAAATGTTTGAGGATGCCCCTCTTCGCCAAGCGGGTCTGCAGTGCAACCGGGAGCGGCATTGTGGGGCCAGACCTAGGAAGCAACAGACAGTACTGAACGACAGATCCGATAAACATTCCAGTCAGGATATCCAGTAACCATGCATCACACGACAGCGGCAGAGCCGATAAACATTCCAGTCAGGATATCCAGTAAAAATGTACCACACGGCAGCGAGTGCTTATTTGACGCCACCTCCCCCCGCCCCGCACACACCTACCTGACTGCACCAGTAGTAGCTCGAAGGACCGAACAAAAGTGCGTGCTAAAAGATGAAAGAAATATGTGGCAGTATGGCCTGGGCTAGTACCACCAGAACTCTAAGGACCGGACCAGGACACCGGGACCGGATGCACCGAAGACCCAGTTCCTCTCCAGGCCAAGGCTCCGCCCACCGCCGGAGGGACCAAGTGGAACACACCCGCAACCCTAAATGGGATCACCCAACGTTCCTCCAAGTCACCACAGTGGGAGAAACCAAGGCGCTGGGATGGGGGCGCAAAAATGCCAACACCATCTCCAGCTCTAGAAGAAAGCTTCTACCCCGCCGTTACCAATCCAGCGACGTGAATAAGCAAAGTCTGTCACCTGCCCTCCCCTCCCTCTTTGTCACTATGCTTACCAATATCGAAGGGCTCTCCTTTAAAAGAACAAAATGCTCCCCGCTCTCCCCAGACGCAGTTAACTGGTCGACGCCAGAGGCTTACAGGAACGGACGTGGCCTGCCTGTCTAGCCAATAAGAACGCGCCCACGGCCTTACGTAAGCAAGGAAAACCAATTGTTTCCTTTGCCTACGTACGACGCCTCCGCATTTGCGGGCGGTCCGAGGGGAGGGGGAGTGGCTCGCCAGTGCGACCGACTGCTCCAGGCGCCATGGAGGAGTACGCTCGCGAACCTTGGTACGGCCATGGGCACAGGCTTCGGGACAGTCCCTGCGACGCCCAGGCCAACCACGGGAGGCGGGCGGGGAAGGCAACGGCTCCATTGCCAAGTCCCTGACGCGGGAGGCTTAGAAACTTCAGTACCTCAGCGCGTCCGGCATGGCTCCGCCCACTTAGACTTCGTTAAAACCCGCCAGAGCGGAGAGTCCCCCATAGGTGCGGTATGGGACAAACCACCTCACTGTTACCCTGACTGTTCTCCTAGACCCTTTTTGTGAGCTAAAAAGAGAAACTCTGGGCAAATCCATTCCGGCAGCGGGGGAGGAGAGGCGTGGTGCCAAAACCCACAGGGTTTCCTCGCGTGACTTTCCCAGACTGGGTTTTTATTTTTTTATTTTTTGGTTTTTCGAGACAGGGTTTCTCTGTGGCTTTGGAGCCTGTCCTGGAACTAGCTCTGTAGACCAGGCTGGCCTCG
>NC_022016.1:35001024-35003698 GCF_000317375.1 Microtus ochrogaster
CTCGAACTCACAGAGATCCGCCTGCCTCTGCCTCCCGAGTGCTGGCATTAAAGGCGTGCACCACCACCGCCTGGCTTCTGTTTTGTTTTAGATTTTAAAAGGACACTGTACACGGCTTCCTTGAACGTGCTTGCCTTTTTTTTTTTTGAGAACAGAGTGTCACCCTGTTCTGCTTTGCTTAAGTAATAACATTAGCTAATTAACACTGTTGAAACCTGCCAATCTTTGTACCGGTCAATTCATTCTTTTTTCCATAGCAACAAAACAGTTTGATTGACGCTTGGTTGTAATCAAGAGTACTATTCTGTCAGTAATAAGACCAGCATTTGGAAGGCTACCCCGCCTCAAAAAAAAAAGAGAGAGAAAAAGAGAAAAAGTAAAAATTTTCCCACTTTTCTGTCACAGATATATTTACAAAGCCTTTAGGTCTTGTTTATTTGTTTTGAGACAGGCTCTCGCTATGTAGCCCTGGCTGTCCTGGAACTCTGGGTAGATCAGGCTGACCTCAAACACACACATCTACCTGCCTCTGTCTCTGCAGAGCTAGGATGAAAGGCATGGCACACCCAGAACACAAAGTTTCTCCTCTCTCTCTCGGCTTTTCCAGAAAGGGTTTCTCTGTGTATTCCTTGCCGTCCTAGAACTCACTTTGTAGACCAGGTTGGCCTTGAACTCAGATCCAACTGCCTCTGCCTCCCAAGTGCTGGGATTAAAGGCCAAGGTGTGTGCCACCACTGTCCAGCTGCACAAACTTTCTTTTTGGGACAGGGTCTCCATTTATAACCCAGGCTGGACTCCAACTCGTGATACTCCTGCCTCAACTTCCCAAGTATTATGAGTACAGGTATGTGGAACCTTGCCTGGCCTTCCTTTCTGGCTTTGTGGGTTGTATCAAAACTGACAGAACTAATTTGTTATTATCTGAGTTGTTTCTTACCAGTTGTGAGCTTCCCATTTTGGTTCTCCAAGTTCCAAAGAGTCCAGACTTGGCAGGGCAAGGGTTTCACATTAACCCAATCTTTTCCTTTCTGCTTGCAGCCCATGGCGGATTGTGGATGATTGCGGTGGAGCCTTCACTATGGGTGTCATTGGTGGTGGAGTCTTCCAGGCTATCAAGGGCTTTCGTAATGCCCCTGTTGTGAGTTGGGCCTTCCCCCAGTGGTGTGGGAGTCTGCAGTCTTGCTGACATAGAATCTTGCTCTGAACACAATCATTCTGTTGCTTGTTCACCTACTTGTTGGGCCTGGCTCCTGGATTTATGATTTGAGGGACTCTATTCTTCAACTATCTAGCTGGACCTCTGTGGAAGTGCTATACTGTCAGAAACAGTCTTTGGGGCTAGAAGTATATGTAGGCAGAGTTTTTTGTTGGGACCAGGGGACCATGACACCATCATCAGCTCTGTTCCACCAGCTCCTTCCCAAATAACCACTCAGGGACTTAATTATAAATGCTCAGCCAATAGCTCAGGCTTGTTACTGTCTAGCTCTTGCAACTTAAATCAACCCATTTCTATTCATCTATGTGCTGTCCCAATGCTTGTGGCATTTATCTCCTGCATGTCCTGCTTCCTTTCTGTATGGCTGGCAGCTCCTTTGACTCTGCCCTCCCTCTTCCCAGCATTCTCTCTGTCCCAAAAATCCTGCCTAACTATAGGCAATCAGCTTTTTATTAACAATGAGAACAACACATATTTACAGTGTACAAAGGTTGTTCCACAGCAAGTACATAGCTCAGTGGTGTAGAGTAGTTGGTTAAGAGAGAGAGAGAGAGAGAGAGAGAGAGAGAGAGAGAGAGAGAGAGAGAGAGAGATGTCCTTGGTTCATTCCTCAGCATCAGAATAAAAGGAAAAAGGTTACCATCAAATCTTAAATGTGTATGCAATGTAGATTTTACCTCAAAGCAGACTCTAAGTTTAAACCCTATTATAGAAAAAAATGACAGAAGTTTGACAGAGAGACAAATTTACATTGAATGGGGGGACCTTTTAATATAATTCCACCTCTTCCCTTAAGGCCCCCTGCCCTTGGAGACTTTATTAGATGTCCCTGTTTTAAAAGCATGGGAAGGGGCTGGAGAGAGGGCTCAGTAGATAAGAGTACTTGGCTTTGCAAACATGAGGACCTGAGTTTGATTCCCCAGCACCTATGTTAAAAAGCGAGGCATGACTGCCTGTGCCTATAACCCCAGCATTGGATGGGGTGGGGCACAAGACAGGCATATCCCAGGAACTTGCTGGCCAGTCAGCCTAGCTGGAAGTGGAGCTTCTGACTCAGTGAGAGACCTTGTCTCAAGGCCAAAAGCAAGAAAAGCCCTGATGTCCTCCTCTGACCTCCACACATTCACACACCTGCACCTTCATGTGTATATATGCCACACAGGCACACACAAACGTTTGCTTTGTTTTCAGACAGGGTTTCTCTGGATTGCCCTGGCTGTCCTGGAGCTTGCTCTGTAGACCAAGCTGGCTTCAAACTCAGAGAATTGCCTGCCTCTGCCTCCCATGTGCTAGGATTAAAGGCATGCACCATCACGGACCGGTGTAACTTTGTTATTTTTAATTTTTGCAAAGAGTAAAAAACAATGACTTCTTGAATTTTGCATGCAAATGGACGAAAATAGAAAACACTCTCCTAGCCGGGCGATGGTGGCGCACGCCTTTAATCCCAGCACT
>NC_022016.1:35004553-35006608 GCF_000317375.1 Microtus ochrogaster
GGCAGAGGCAGGCGGATCTCTGTGAGTTCGAGGCCTGCCTGGTCTACAAAGGGAGTTCCAGGACAGGCTCCAAAGCTACAGAGAAACCCTGTCTCGAGAAACCAAAAAAAAAAAAAAGAGCAGTGGTTGCTCTGCTAGAGGTCCTGAGTTCAATTCTCAGCAACCACATGGTGGCTCACAACCATCTATGAGATCATTGGTGCCTTCTGGCCTGCAGGCATACATGCATGCAGGCAAGACAGTACTAAATAAATCTTAGAACAAGATGGCCTTCAACCACGGAGATAATTGGACTTAGACTTGTGAGCTTTACTCTCTAAGACTTAAAGATGGACAGGGTGCCTGCTCCTCTATGGGTCTGAGCCTTTTGGGATATATCAGTTACTTTTCTGTTGTCGTGATAAAGTCCATGACCAAGGCAATTAATAGAAGGAAGATTTTATTTGGGCTTTGAATTCCAGAGGGAGAAGAGTCCAATGTGATAGGGAGACTTGACAACAAGGAGCACGGCTGCCAAAGCAAGAGGCTGAGAGTGCCCATCCTCAATGGCAAGTGTGAAGCAGAGTGAACTGAAAATAGGCAAAGCTTTAAGGCAGTGATTTTCAACCTTCCTCATGCTGTGACTCATTAGAAGTTCTTCATTTTGGGATGCTCCAACCATAAAATTGTTTTTGTTGCTACTTCATAACTGATTTTTGCTAGTTATGAATCATAGTGTAAATAACTATTTTCTGATGGTCTTAGGCGATCCCTGTGACTTTCAAAGATGTTGCGAGCCACAGATTTAGAGCTACTGTTCTATAGTACATTTTGCTGTTTGAAGCTGTCTTGCTTGATTGCTTAGCATCTGTCTCTGCCACTACTGTGTACACTCAGTCGGAGAGGGCAGGGACCTTGTTCCTTGTTGTACCCCTGCATATAAGATGAAGCCTGGCACACAGGATCTACTCATTGTGTACTGAATGAACAAGTGAACAGATGAATAAAACTTACCAACCCCACTCTTTGTTGTATATTCCCCATTCTCCTGCGTTTCTGGCTGCTGCTATGCATCTAACAGCTTTTCCATGTCTTCCCTCTTTTTGTTGCAGTGCTGGGAGTAGAAGAACCCTGGGCCTTGCTCACTCTAGGCAAGTGCCCACCAGTAAGCACCCAGCACCTCTTCTTGTATAGGCTAGAAACCCTGCCTTGCCAGTGGTCTTACCCCTACCTTGACCCCTTTTCTTGCTTTCTCCAGGGAATACGACACCGCTTCAGAGGTAGTGTCAATGCTGTGAGGATTCGAGCACCCCAGATTGGAGGTGAGGAGATTGGGGGAACATAAGGACATGATAGCAACTTTGAAGGTAGTTGATCCTCTGTAGAGGTCCAGATTCTAACCCAAAGTCTGACTAGAACTTCCTGGGATGGAGACATTTCCCAACAGGTAATGTGAAAGGACAAGGTTGTGTCTTCTGCCGTTTATTTATTTATTTATTTCTTTTCAGACTGAGTCTCTCTACATAGCCCTGTCTCTACCTACTGAGTGTTGGGATTAAAGGCTTGCACCACCACGCCTGGGGTATTGTACAGTTTACATCTATGCCTCACCTCTTCCATGTTAGGGGACCTTATGCTAGTAGCATACCTTCCTCAAACTTCATCTGATGATAGCATGGACCACCCAACAGATAATGTTAAAACGAACTCACGTAGCCAGGCGGTAGTGGCACATGCCTTTAATCCCAGTACTCGGGAGGCAGAGGCAGGCAGATCTCTGTGAGTTCGAGGCCAGCCTGGTCTACAAGAGCTAGTTCCTTGGGGCTGGAGAAATGGCTCAGTGGTTAAGAGTACCACCTGCTCGTCTAAAGGACCTGAGTTCAATTCCCACCAACCACATGGTGGCTTACAACCATCTATAATGAGCCTAGTGCCCTCTTTTGGCCTGCAGACATGCATGCATGTACGCAGAATACAGTATACACAATAAATAAAATAAATCTTTATTTTTTTTTTTTTTGGTTTTTCGAGACAGGGTTTCTCTGTGGTTTTGGAGCCTGTCCTGGAACTAGCTCT
>NC_022016.1:35006743-35013463 GCF_000317375.1 Microtus ochrogaster
AAAAAACAAAAAAAAAAAAACCCAAAAAAACTCATGTAGTATTTCCTATGCTAAGCCCATTGATAATATTACCTAATTTAAAGTTGCAGAAGTCAACTGACACAGTACCTCAAATAAGTATGAGAACACAGTAAGCCCACAATAAACATTATGACTACAGGTTGAATATTCCTATCCAAAATGCTTGAGACCAAAAGTGTTTCACATTTCAGAAGATTTTGGATTTTATAAAATTTGCATATGTATAGTCAGATATTTTAGAAATGAGACCCAGGTCTAAACACAAAATTCACTTGTGTTTTATATACACCATACTTAAGTATCTTGAATATCTTTGTGGGTTTTTTTTTTCTTTGGTTTTTCGAGACAGGGTTTCTCTGTAGTTTTGGAGCCTGTCCTGGAACTAGCTCTATAGACCAGGCTGGTCTCGAACTCACAGAGATCCGCCTGCCTCTGCATCCCGAGTGCTGGGATTAAAGGCGTGTGCCACCACCGCCTGGCTTATCTTTGTGTTTTGAAACAGTTCTCACTCTATAGCCCAGGCTAGCTTCAAACTCAAGGTTATCCTTCTGCCCCAGCCCCACAAGTGTTAAGATTACAGATGAGAGCCATGCCCAACTCTTTTGAAAAAAATAGTTTATTTTGAGATACTGAGAATTGAAACTATGACCTTCAGCATGTTAGGCAAGTGCTCTATCACTAATTTTGTCTCAGACTCAAAGTGTTATTTTATACACTATAAACACATATATAGCTGGGCAGTGGTGGCTCACGCCTTTAATCCCAGCACTTGGGAGGCAGAGGCAGGCGGATCTCTACAAGTTCGAGGCCAGTCTGGTCTACAAAAGCTAGTTCCAGGGCAGGCACCAGACAAAACTACAGAGAAACCTTGTCTCAAAAAAAAATTAAATATGCTTTTGGCCAGGCGGTGGTGGCACACTCCTTTAATCCCAGCACTCGGGAGGCAGAGGCAGGCAGATCTCTGTGAGTTCGAGGCCAGCCTGGTCTACAGAGTGAGTTCCAGGACAGGCTCCAAAGCTACAGAGAAACCCTGTCTCAAAAAACCACACATATATGTATGTATTTTTCTTGTTTTATTCTAGGGATGGATTGAGCATGCAAGGCAAGTACTCTATTACTAAAACAGATTCCCATCACTATATTTTTTTTAATTAAGAGATGGAGTCTCAAGACTGAGAATGTAGTTTAGTTTGTAGAGTACTTACCCAGCAGTACAAAACCCTGGGTTCAGTCCCCAGCACTGCATAAAAACTGGGGATATTGGTGTCCACTTGTAATGTTGGCATTTGAGAGATGAAGACAGATGGATCAGAACTTCAAGATTATCCTTGGCAGGGTTGGGGATTTAGCTCAGTGGTAGGGCGCTTGCCTAGCAAGCACAAGGCCCTGGGTTCGATCCTCAGCTTCAGAAAAAAAAGGTTATCCTTGGCTACATAGAAAGATTTGAGGCCAGTGTTGACTACATGATATCTTGTCTCAAAAAAGAGGGAGAGAGGCGGGGAGACTGAGGGCTGAGGATATAGCCCAGTGATGAAGTACTTAGCTGGCTTGAAACCCTGACTTCCATTCCCCACTACCACCACCAAATCAAAAACAACAAGTTGAGGGAGCTTTCTATGTTTTCCAGGCTGGTCTCTAACTCTTAGGCTCGGTGATCTTCTCAGCCTCCCGTGTAGCTGGAACTGCAGCTGTACATCTCCAGAGTTTTTTGTTTGTTTTGGTTTTTGAGACAGGGTTTTTCTGTGTAGCTCTGGCTGTCCTGGAACTCGCTCTGTAGACCAGGCTGGCCTCGAACTCAGAGATCAACCTGCCTCTCTCTGCCTCTGAGTGCTGGGATTAAAGGTGTGCGCCACCCCGGCCAGCATTCTCCTGCATTTTTCCTGTTTCATGCTACATGACGTCAGCCTGGAATTTTCTGTCACTGGTATCATGATAATGCTCAAAAAGTTGTAGGTTTTGAAGCATTTTGGATTTCTAGATTATGCATGTTTAATATATATCTTGTGTTCTGGCTTTTCTGTCCTGTTTTCCTTCTCTCTGAAATCAAAACCAGAATTCCAATTCCATGTGATAGTTAAAGAAAGGGTGGAAGTTGCTTCATTGAAAGCTGTATGAAAGGTTAATCTGCTTGTATCCATTTACCAACTAAAAGTGAAAGGATTTTGATGATTACTACAAACCTGATTAAATGAGGAACTCTTCACAGTGGGAAAGATGGAGTGTTGCATAAGGGCCTCCACCTGTCTCTATGTCTGGACTTTCTTCCCTCTTGTATTTGATGCTGACATTTAACCCATGACTTTCTACAGGCTATGTGACTCTCCCAACCCACTTTTCTTTTTGAGACAGGCCTTCATTCTATGGGTTTCTAACTCTTTGCAGTCTCCTGCCTGAGCCCCCCAGGTGCTGGGATTATGCCAGCCATGGGTTTTGTGTATGTGCATGTGTGTGCTTGTGTGTTTTGCTGGGAATCTCCCTAAGCAAACACTCTACTGCTGAGCCACATCTTACAGTCTCAGAAGCCCCTTTCTCGGTCAGTCTTCAGATCTTGAAAGTTCCCAGATGTTGAGATATACAGATCCTCAGAATTTCTGGTATTCACTGATTAGGCCTCTATCCCCTTACAGGTAGCTTTGCAGTGTGGGGAGGCCTGTTTTCCACCATTGACTGTGGCCTTGTACGGCTGCGGGGCAAGGAAGACCCCTGGAACTCCATCACCAGTGGAGCGTTGACTGGAGCAGTGCTGGCTGCACGCAGTGAGTGCCTCCAGCCCCCGCCCCCAGTCCTTTCCCTATTCTGCCTGCCCTTCCTCAGCTGTTTCTTTTTCTGCCTCCCAGGTGGTCCTCTGGCTATGGTGGGCTCTGCGATGATGGGGGGCATCCTGTTGGCCCTCATCGAGGGTGTTGGTATCCTTCTCACTCGCTATACTGCCCAGCAGTTCCGCAATGGTAAGGACCTGGTGGGCAATGGTCAGGGAGAGTCAGGAAGCATTGTCAGCCTTCTTCATTCTTCCTCACCTCATTACCTCATTCTCCCTTCTCTAGCACCCCCATTCTTGGAGGACCCCAACCAGCTAACCCCTAAAGAAGGAGCTCCGGCCCCAGGTTATCCCAACTACCAGCAGTACCACTGAGGAAGCTGCCGCCTGCCCCTGCCACCGTGGGAGCTACTCCTCAGTTCCTTCCCGGACGATCTACCTCCAAGGGAGGACTGGCTCCTATATATCCCTGAAAGCCTCCAGAGAGGGCCTCTACTCTACTCTCTTGTTCTGTGGTAGGGGTGGGGGCACCCCAGCAGTCTTGTCCCATGGGTCCCCTTTTTATGTCTCTCAGGGCATCCCAGATCCTCCATGTGGCACCCTGATGAATGTGTAAAGCCAGTTTTGAAATGTCTGTGTATGCACTCCTTAGTCATCCAGATGACCCTCTCCTCAGGAGAAGGGTTTTTAAAAGTTTAGGACTTGTTAATCCACAGTGAATGTATTCTAGTAAGGAGTTTTTGCAGGGTAGTAGGGGAAAGAAGCAAGATCTCACTATGTTGTCCAAACTGAACTTGAACTTGCGTGATGCTAGCACAGCCAGCCTCTAGTAAAGAGTTATAGAATGAATCAGCAAGGGAGGTAAGATGCACAATGAAGCCGGGCGATGGTGGCGCACGCCTTTAATCCCAGCACTTGGGGGGCAGAAGCAGGTGGATCTTTGTGAGTTCGAGACCAGCCTGGTCTACAAGAGCTAGTTCCAGGACAGGCTCCAAAGCCACAGAGAAACCCAGTCTCGAAAATCCAAAAAAAAAAAAAAACGCAATGATATGAACCATGAATAAGCATGGTTAGGGGCCAAGGGATACAACGAGCAAACAGGAGTAAGCTTGGGAAAGAAGCTCAGGAACTCCAGGATTGCTGGGTATGATGTATGCCATGCTAGCCCCCCCTAGCATAAGCTCCCCTTGTATAGACTGGACACTACCCTTAAGAAAACCCTGTTCTAAGCCAGGCTGTGGTGCATGTCTTCAATCCCAACACTTGGGAGACAGAGGCAGGCAGATCTCTGTGAGTTCAGTACCAGCCTGGTCTATACAGAGCTAGTTCCAGGATGGCCAGGTCTACACAGAGAAACTCTGTCTGGGAGAGGGGGTGAGCATTGACTGAATACCAGTCATTCTATTTTTAAAAATTCCATTTTAAAACAAAAAATGATCCAGCCAGGCAGTGGTGGCGCACACCTTTAATTCCAGCACTTGGGAGGCACAGGCAGGCAGATCTTCAAGTTCAAGGCTAATCTGTTCTGCAAAGCAAGTTTCTGCACAGCCAGGGCTATACAGAGAAACCTGTCTCTAAAAACAAAGCAAAACTCCATATGGCCTCATACCAGCTCTGGTATGAGTGGGGTGGAGGTCCAGGCATCAGGGGAACTGCTTTCCCAAAAAAGGTGCCCTGTGTTAGTCTCCTGTCACTTTTTTGCTTGGTGGTGTCTACAGTTTTTATATTTGCTGTTTTTTGTTACTGTTTTTAATTACATTTTAAGTTTTTTTATTTAAATTTTTCCACATAATATATTTTTTTTGTTTTTTTTTTTTTTTTGGTTTTTTTTTTTTTTTTTTTTGGTTTTTCGAGACAGGGTTTCTCTGTGGTTTTGGAGCCTATCCTGGAACTAGCTCTTGTACACCAGGCTGGTCTCGAACTCACAGAGATCCGCCTGCCTCTGCCTCCCGAGTGCTGGGATTAAAGGCGTGCTGCGCCACCACCGCCCGGCTCACATAATATATTTTGGTAGTATTTTTCCCCTTCTCCAACCCTTCCAGATCTTCCCCACCTCACTATTTAACTTTATGTCCTTTTGTTTTTGCAAACAGTATCTCACTGTGTAGACCTGACTGTCCAAACTGTTCTATAGACCACACTGACCTAGAACTCAGAGAGATCTGCCTGTCTCCTGCCTCCAGAGTTCTGGGTTAAATGCATGAGCTTCTACACCTGGGTTGTTGTTTGTTTTTCCTCCAACTTGCTATGTAATAGTAGCTTGCCCTGTAAATTGATCCTCCTGCCTCAGTTTCCTAAGTACTGTGATCACAGATGTATGCCCCCATTGTAATGGATTAATAATAAAAATGCTGCAGGATCCCTGGTGGCAGCAGGCAGCAGAAATGCTGCAGATCCCCAAGCAGCAGCAGGCAGCGGGCCATGTGGTTGCAGGCAGTGGGCAGTGGGTCCCAAGAGCAGCCAGTCCTAGGCAGGGACTGTGCATGAGACCATGCCACAGGTCTCCGAAGGTGGCTCTTCCCGGGCGGCGAGCCACGTGGCAGAGGCGGCTGTGGGCAAGGGACAGATGGATAGGCATACCATGCAGAGTGGAGCTGTATATTTATTTAGAGGTTATGGAAGGGAAGAGGGAAGAGGGAGCAGAGAGGGAGAGAGAGAGGAGAGAAAGGAAAGACCAAAGCTGCCTCTCTGAGAGGGAGACAGAAAAGAGAATAAGGCTGCAAGCAGGAAGGAAGACCTGCCTACCTCAGTGGATGGGGGGAGGGAGTAGGCGTGGCTTGTCTCTTAAAGAGACAGAATCATCACATTCCCATCTCTATTTTATAATAAAAAGGCTGGAGATTAGGCACCACAGGTTAAAGGAATTGGGGTGGCAGATTCTCAAGACTTCTGCTTCTTTGTGGGTGTTGTCTTTGGGGGGGGAACCTGAGAAGGCTGGGTGCTGGTCACATCCTGGCATAGCCGGTCTCTTTGCTCCTGTCCAGAGTTTGTGGTATGGAAATGTCTGGTATCTTATACCTGTTTAAGGTATTGGCAGAACAGAAGACAAAGTTAAGGAAAAAATTTTTAAGACCAGGGAATTGAGGGGGGTATATCTGACCTGTTTAAGGTGGATCCTTCAATTTGGCTCCCTGGAACTCACAAGAATTCTTTGGGTTTGTGAAAACCTAAGTTTTAGACATATACATTGTATGAACAGTAGCATATTTATGTTAGAATGACTGTGACAGATATTTTTGCACAATGAAAAGTAATTTTAAGATTATGGAAGGGCCAATGAGAGAGAAGTTTGATAACTTGTATTTGCCCTCATAACTTTATAACTTGCAGGCACACACCTTAATAACTTGTAACTGTAATTTACTGACATTTGGTGAGGCTGCCCTTTTAAACTGACAAAACCTCTCAGCTGTCAAACTTCAGAGATCTTTGAGAAGGACAAAATTTTACTTGAGTTACTGATTAAAAAATGACAGAAAATTTACTTGGTTGGCACCCAGAGCTACTCCTCCGTGTCCTTCATGGTCACTGTGGGTCGCATTTGCCTTGTGCTGTTTAGTGCAGAGTCTGCCAGGCTCCAGAAGATCCTGTGGGCTAAGAAATCTGTAGGAAGACAAGCCTACCTTGACCTGAGCATCTAGGCTGTCTATTCCAGTTATTCTGTCCACTGTCTGGAGATCTTCAGTTTAGATGAAAGGCAGTTTTGCCCAGTGGTCAGTACTTGGCAGTTGAAGCGAATTGCAGATGGACCTTGTTCTGTGCCCATTTGTCTTCTTTGGAGGAAATAGAGTGTTGCTGCTAGGAGCCAACCTGTCTCTTTTTTTTTGTTGTTTGTTTGTTTTTTGAGACAGAGTTTCTCTGTGGCTTTGGAGCCTGTCCTGGTACTAGCTCTTATAGACCAGGCTGGTCTCGAACTCACAGAGATCCGCCTGCCTCTGCCT
>NC_022016.1:35014843-35015749 GCF_000317375.1 Microtus ochrogaster
GTGGAGCTGGTGGGACACTGGCAGAGTGAGGGTAAGAGCTGAAAAAGTAGGGCATTAAGGCTTGTGGTTTTTTGGGCCTCTAAAAGGCTTCCCAGGGGGAAGGCTGGATTGATGGGTTTGGATGGCTTGCTTCCCATAGTTGAAACGTGAAAACCCGCAAAACAGTGACACCACAAGGCCCACAGTAAGATGTCTCTTGACTGTGGGTGGGGTGTGAATCAGCACAACCTTTGGAAGACCCGTGGGAGGACGTCCCCCCAGGCCACGAGTGGGAAGGTAAGGCCTGGCTGGATTCAGTGTTGGGGTGACTCAGAAGCCAGAAAGGCCAGAGGCTGCTCCAAGTGGCCTTTCATGGCAAGGGAAAAAAGAAAAGAAAAAAAAAAGAGAAGAATCTGAGGGACCTTGGGCTCTCAGTCAAATGTACTGCACAGAGTGTGCAGTGCTAGCGTGGGAGGAATCCAGAGATGAATGTCAGTGAAGGGCACAACCTTAGCCTTGAAGACCATGGTTGGGGGGTAGTCTCCCCCATTTCTAGAAACACCAAAGTGTTGCCAGAGCTCAATGGTCAATCCTCGGGTTCAAAGAAATGGTTAAGCTGACCAGAATGAGGAAACTCACCAATTGAAGCCAGTTCAGAGAAATTGCCCTCAGGCATATGGAACACATGGTTGTTGTGGAGAAGAATTTCCTGTTCTGGATCCCGACCCCAGGAGAGGTACTTGGGGTGGGACAGCCTCTTGAGTCTCAGCACCAATGTAATGGATTAATAAAAATGCTGCAGGATCCCTGGTGGCAGCAGGCAGCAGAAATGCTGCAGATCCCCAAGCAGCAGCAGGCAGCAGGCCATGTGGTTGCAGGCAGTGGGCAGTGGGTCCCAAGAGCAGCCAGTCCTAGGCAGGGACTGTG
>NC_022016.1:35017829-35025483 GCF_000317375.1 Microtus ochrogaster
ACGTTTGTATGCCAGAAGAGGGCACCAGATCTCATTATAGATGGTTGTGAGCCACCATGTGGTTGCTGGGAATTGAACTCAGGACCTCTGGAAGAGCAATCAGTGCTCTTAACCTCTGAGCCATCTCTCCAGCCCCCCACCTGCTGGAGTTTTACTTGCTGAATTCCATGTGCTGAATTCACATGAGGGGTGGGGCCAGACCCCACCCCCTTCCCATCTTTTGGTGCTCCCTAAGATTGCTATAGATCCTCCCTGAGTATCTGCCTGGGCCGTGCTACACTGGGCGCCTTACTTATTGCCTGACTTTTGCCAGCCTGTACACTTGGTCTGGACCGGTCTCAAGCCTCACTCCTCACGCTTAGAAGTAGCAGTCCTCTGCGGCATATCCATGCTCCAGGAGTTGCAGCTTCTCAAACCCTAAGATCCAGTTCCCAGTTTCTACCACCAGGGTGCAGCTCGACCTTTGCAACTTGGAAGTGGTTCTCTCAGCTTGCTCTGTTGGATGCATAACTTCACTGCACTCGACCACTTTGGACTCTGTCTTCCTGACCCAGCAAGCTTGGTGGGAGGGGTTACTCTACAAACAGGATTTTGTGCTGCTAAAATCTTAAACTCGAAATACAAAAAAAAAAAAAAAATGAAAAGAGAAATGGGAGAGAGACTAAAAGAAGCCTCAGATAAGAACTGAAGCCGCCTAGGACCTAGGGTGATGGGGGCTCTGCAGAGACCCCGAAAAGGGCAGGAGATAGGCACAGTAGAGAGAGACATTACATAATAGGAGACAGTCCTTATGCTTATTCCACAGGGTGATTGATAGCCAGAGAATACAAAGAACTAAAGAAAAGAAAAATTGAGGGCTGGACAGATGGCTCAGTGGTTAAGAACATTGACTGCTCTTCCAGAGGTCCAGGGTTCAATTCCCAGCACACACGTGGCAGCTCACAACTGTCTAGAACTCCTGTTCTGGAGATCTGACACCCTCACACAGATGTACATGCAGGTAAAACACCAGTGTACATAAAATAAAAATAAATCATTTTTAAAAGTGGAGCCCCCCGGGGCTGGAGAGATGGCTCAGAGATTAAGAGCATTGCCTGCTCTTCCAAAGGTCCTTTGGTCCTGAGTTCAATTCCCAGCAACCACATGGTGGCTCACAACCATCTGTAATGGGGTCTGGTGCCCTCTTCTGGCCTGCAGACATACACACAGACAGAATATTGTATACATAATAAATAAATAAATATTTTTTAAAAAAAAGTGGAGCCCCCCAATCATAGATAATATAATCAGTAAATGGCAAATGAACTAAGCAGAAACTTCTTAAAAGTTCAGCATCTTGCCATGCTTGGTGGTATTTTATGAACTCTGGAGCCAGAGGTAGGAAGATCTGTGTGAGTTTGAGACAAGCCTGGTCTTCATAGTGAGTTCCAGGTCTACATATCAAGACCCTGTCTTCACAAAAGAAAATAGAAAAAGCCGGGCGGTGGTGGCGCACGCCTTTAATCCCAGCACTCAGGAGGCAGAGGCAGGCGGATCTCTGCGAGTTCGAGACCAGCCTGGTCTACAACAGCTAGTTCCAGGACAGGCTCCAAAACCACAGAGAAACCCTGTCTCGAAAAAACCAAAAAAAAAAAAAAAAAAAAAAAAAAAAAAAAAAAAAAAAAAAAAAAAAAAAGAAAAGAAAAGAAAAGAAAGAAAGAAAAGAAAACAGAAAAAAAAGTAAAGTTCAACATCTTTACCTATCAGGGAAAAGCAAATTAAAATTCCATCAAGATTACATCTTACTGAAGTAAAAATTGCTGTCACCAGATGGTAGAGGTACGGGGAATGAGATATGCTTTATACAGTATTGCTGGAAATGTAATAGAAATCAGTAGAAAGTTTACTCAAAAAAACAAAAACTAACAACCCAGCTCTGCTACTCCCAGGTATGTGCCTAAAGGAGCCACCATTCCACAAAGACACTGGTACAGCCATATTCATTGCAACACCATTCACAGTACATCATTAGGGAATCTGCTTAGGTGCCTGTCAGCAGGAGCGGAGAAAGAAAATGTGAGAAAACAATAAAGAGAAGCCAGATGTAATGAGCCCATTGATGCTGGAGAGCCTGATGCAGGTTTCAAGCATTCTACCAACTGAGCTATACCCGCAGCTCTGAATAGCTCTTTAAAAGTGTTCATTTAAAAATTGTCATCAAATAGACATAAACTAAAATTTATCATTTTAACCATCCAGAGACTCTAGGAGGAAAGCCTGATTCAGATTCTCCTATACTTTCAGTTAACAATCAGAATAGAAAACTTGTGACCAGGTAGGTAGTGTCTTCTAATCAATTTTTCAATTCTATCTTCACATAGTGTACTTGGACTTAGCGTCACCTTGTTTCTGTGATCTCAATTCCAATAGACTGCTCCCTCCACTTCTCATGCTAATTACAAAGTCCTGGTGGTTAAACTTGTTTTTCTTTTCTTTCTTTTTTTTTTTTTTTGGTCTCCCCCACATGGGGAGGGGGGGATAGGCGAGATAGTGCCACACAGCACTCTACTGTGAACACCTAGAAGTACTTACTGTGCTTTTGATTGACAGACTAGAAACAGGTTCCCCCAAGTCCCTCCTCATTTTGATTAATGTACTAGGGCAGTATTTTACTTACCTAGTTATTATAATAGTTGCTACAGAGGATACTGATTAAACACCAAAGGAAGAGGTGGATAGGGATGGGGATGGGGGCAGGGACAGAGATCTCATGCCCTCTGCATGGGTATCAATCTCAAGGAACTACTATGTTCAGCTAAACAGAACCCCTTCGAATCTTGTCCTTTTCAGCATGTTTGTGAACGCAATTCATTACAACCATGGTTCATAAACATGAACCTTTTGCCAGTCTCTGGAGAAGTTGGGGGTGGGCCCAAGTCCCAGCTTTCTAATTCCATTTGGCATCTGGTCACCCAGCCCCCCACTCTGAAGCTACCTAGAGGCGGCAGTCAACAGGCATCATTAGCATGTAAAAAGATAATCATTTTGAATATTCCAAGCATTTTAGGAACTGCATTCCAGGAAACAGAAGCAAAGATCAAAAATGTATTTTACAAAAATCACAACCATTTTAAAGCATAGAGTTGAGCTAAAGGCATTAAGCAAGTTCACATTGTCAAAGCAACCAGCACCATTGCTCGTCTCTGCAACTCTGGAACTCTTGTGGTATTTTGTTTGTATGTTTTGAAACAAGATCCCCTGTAGTATAGGCTGACCTCTACCTAGCTATGCAGCTGAGGCTGATCTGGGTGTGCTTCTGATCCTCCTGCTTCTACCTTCTGGGTACTGGGATCACAGTGCACTGCCTTTCCCAACCCTTTGTGTGGCGCTAATGATAGAAGAGCTCAAGGGTGCTAGGCAAGCACTCTTATCAACTGAGCTATGTCCCAAGTCCCTGGAAACTTCATTTAAAACTTTTTTGTGCTGTTGGAAATGGGAGTCCAGGACCTCAAGAATGCTGAGCAACTCTACCTCTGAGTTACATCCCCAAACCTTTCCCTTTGTCTACTTCAAGTTTGACTCTTACTTAGCTAGTGATGAACACTTGGCCTCCTTCTATTTGTAAGCTGATTTATATGCTGATTTGAATAGTCAAGTACATATTTGGCAGTAATTCATACATTATTTATTGACTTTTTTCCTTAAACTATTCAGTTGGAGATTTGGAGGTATAAGTCAGTGGTAGGGTGCTTATCTTACATGCTTGACACCCTGAATTTGGCTCTCCCAATACAAAAAATATTCAACTGGAGTTTGAGATTGTATTACAATTGTATGGCAGTGCTGAGGGCTTGCCTAGTAAATGTGAGGCCCTAGGTTGGACCTAGCACCACAAATAATGTGTATCAGTTTGGAAGCAATGTATATTGTCGCCAGGCAGTGGTGGCGCACGCCTTTAATCCCAGCACTCAGGAGGCACAGGCAGGTGGATCTCTGGGAGTTCTAGGCTGATTGTAGTTCCAGGACAGGCTCCAAGGCTACAAAGAAACCCTGTCTCGAAAAAGACTATTTTGTTTGTAAGCAGCATTTTGCTCTAGGCCAAGTTGGCCTGGAATTTGTAACCCTAGCTGGTCATCATCTCAAGGCACTCTCTCTGCCTCATCGTCTCAAGCTCTGGGGTTACAAGGATCAGCCACTATTACAGGCTGAAAGTGTAAAGTGGGGATGCAATTTAGTGATAAGAGTGATTGTCTAGTATCAAGGCTCTGAGTGTTGTAATCTGCTGGCCTGCTCTGTCACCTGGACACCCTGTCCCTTTAAGAGACAAGCTCCTAGTCCCCCCTCCCCCCCTTTCCACCAAGGCAAGCAGATCTTCCACCTCCTCTCCAGCCTGCTCTCTTGCTCTCTCTGTCCTTTCCTTCTGGAGAGGCAACTCTGCCTCTCTCTCCCTTCTTCTCCCCTTCCCCCCTTCCCTGTCCCCCTCCATAACCCACTAAATAAACTCTATATCCCAGCTCTCTGTCTGTCTCTCGCTCTCCATGGTCTCCCACCCACAAAGGGATCCTCAGAGGCCTCGGGTGGCCCACCCCTGCCGCCCCGCCCCTGTTGCCCCTTGTGGGACTGCTGCCCTCACATAGGGCTGGCCTCAGGTCCTACCTCTTTATAAATAATGACACTGAGTCTGAATCCCAGCATCACACACACACACACACACACACACACACAGTAATAATATGATGGCCTAGTACAGTGTGGTGTGAACTTGCAGTTCAAACTACTTAGGCTAGGAAGGAATACTACTTGATTTTGGTAATTTAGGACCAGCCTGAATAGAATAGCAAGAACACTTCATTTTTTTTTTTCAGTCACTGTAGCTGATTTCCTTTATCATCATTATTACCATTTGTCACATCATGTTTCCTGCCAAACACTTTTTATTTGGATTTTTTTTTCAAGACAGGTTTTCTCTGTAGCTTTGGGGCCTGTCCTGGAAGTAGCTCTTATAGACCAGGCTGACCTCGAACTCACAGAGATCCTCCTGCCTTTGCCTCCTGAGTGCTGGGATTAAAGGCGTGCGCCACCACCGCCTTACCTAGTTTACACTAGTTTTTTGTTAATACTGTTCTTCTTAAAAAATAATAAAAGGGGGGCAGGGGGTGTTCTTCTTGAACACGGGGCACAGGACAGACACACACGGCGGAACAAACACAGACACGACACGGCGGCTCCCACGTGGATCCACTTTAATGGGGGAGGGAAACACAAAAGGGCGAAGGATGTGGGACACACGAGGAAAAGGCAGGACGAGAGAGAGAGATGGGGGGGAAGGAGAGGGAGAAAGAGAGAAAGAGAGAGAGGGCCTCGTGTGGCCCTGCCTTTTTAACGGGGAGCGACAGGTATCCGTAGTCCAGGGGGAGCATGGGAGTTGTAGTTTTCCAAAAGAACAACAAATACAGCCTTCAAATTGTAGTCAGGGTTTAGACAGACGCCTTGGATCCCATCCCCAGCACTACAAAACAAACAAGTAGATAGTAAATAGACAGGGTTTTATTTTGTTTTGTTTTGTTTTTTGGTCAGGAGTGAGGGTTTAGGAATGGGATGGGGAAATGGGGCTCAGTAGAGGAGCATTTGCTTAATATGTGCAAGGCCTTGGGTCCCCTTCCCATCCCTCCAGGGGAGGCAGGGAGAAGTCAAGGCTTGAATTAGTGTGTTTTCTACTTTTTTTTGTTTTGTTTGTTTTTTGAGACAGGGTTTCTCTGTGGCTTTGGAGCCTGTCCTGGAACTAGCTCTGTAGACCAGGCTGGTCTCGAACTCACAGAGATCCACCTGCCTCTGCCTCCCGAGTGCTGAGATTAAAGGCATGCGCCACCATCGCCCGGCCCTACTTTTTTTTTTTTTTGATTTTTCGAGACAGAGTTTCTCTGTAGCTTTGGAGTCTGTCCTGGAACTCACTCTGTAGACCAGGCTGGCCTTGAACTCACAGAGATCCGCCTGCCTCTGCCTCCCGAGTGCTGGGATTAAAGGCGTGCGTCACCACTGCTGGCAGCCGTGTGTTTCATACTTAAGATTCTCTCAAGGAGTCGTCACAATGTCATCTGCGGGCCTGATCAGGGAAGCAGTCACTTCAAAAGCCTTTACAATTATAAAACATATAGAGAGAGAGTCGCTGCAAGTGGGAGGACAAGGGGCCGGGCGGGACAGGGGCATCTGCGTGGCTGGCCTGCGAGTCGAGCCCAGTCTGCGCTGCCCCCACCCGGCCCCGGCCCCGCCCCCGCCCGTCCGGGTGGGCCTGTCTTTTCTTGATGCCGTCTCCTCCTTCCTGGTCTCCTCCCGGTCTGAGCAATCTCCAGCCTCCTTGCTGCTTCAAGCTTCTACAACTGTGGGATGTCCTATAATCCTACTCACTGTCACTTTGGATTTGTTCTACCTCTTTGCTCCCTAACAGCCCGCCTTCCAAACCTGGACTCCCTCCCCTCTCCTAAAAGTCTTCCCTCCAACCCACTTCAGACCTTGTTCTCCCCCTCCCTGGATTAGGCATTCACATCCCTTCCAAATTAACCCCCACCCCAACTCTCCAAATACTTGACACCGCCTTCACTGAGGACCGCCAGCCTTGATTTTGTACCGAACACAACAGCCCTATCATGGAGGCTGTGTTCCCCTTGGTAAACTGGACGGTCCCGGTGCTGGACTGGATGGGCCCAGTGTCGGACTGGTTAACTTTCCTGTTGGATCTTACCTTTTTGTTTGTGTCCTTCCTCCTGGCAAGCTTGGCCTGGCTTTTGGCCCTCCTCTACAACCTGCCACACCAGTACTGACTTATTTCCTCCTCTTTGGGCGAGTCCTGCTCTCGTTGCTGACCTTGGTTGAAGCACTGGTCGAATTTACCTTTGTGGGGTTGCAGCCTTTGTTTGCTTTTCTTTACAGCTGCTACTCTAGCTTGGAGAGCTTAAAGCTCCTAGGGCACCTGGCTTCTCATGGAGTTCTGAGAAGCCGAGAATTACTGACCAGGGGCATCCTGAACATGGTCTCCAGTGGCCATGCTTTGCTGCGCCAGGCCTGTGACATCTGTGGCATTGCCATGAGCCTGGTGGCCTATGTGATCAACAGTCTGGTCAACATCTGCCTCATAGGCACTCAGAACCTCTTTTCCCTGGTGCTGGCCCTGTGGGCAGCCGTGCCGGGGGCTATGTGGTGGATGACAGATATGCTGGCGGCTTTCCTCACTCACCTTTCTAGCAGCGGGGTGGTCATGGCCAACCTCGTCTGGACCCCCTGCCAGCTAGGGCTAGAGCTGTTGGCCTCAGTGGTCCTCCTCCTGGCCGGCTCTATGTTTTCCAATCTTATTATTTTCCTGTTGTTGCTTTGTGTGTTGGCAGTGATTTTGACTGTGTTATACCCAGGTTTTACCTTGAGGCTAGCCACCGGAGCACTCAATCAGCTCCATGCCCGACTATCCTACCACCAGCCCCAAGATGTTGTTCGGCTCTCTCGCCTGGCACTGGGTCTGGAGGCCTGGCGCCAAGTCTGGAGACTTAGCCTGCAGCTGGCCAGCTGGCCGAATCAGGGAGGAGTGCTGGGGGCCCTCCAAGGTGTTGCCAGGAGGATGTCTTTAGCCAGAATCCAGGGACAGGACAATCTTCGAGAAGAAGAAGGAGGAGGAGGAGGAGGAGGA
>NC_022016.1:35025583-35030598 GCF_000317375.1 Microtus ochrogaster
AAGAAGAAGAAGAAGAAGAAGAAGAAGAAGAAGAAGAAGAAGAAGAAGAAGAAGAAGAAGAAGAAGAAGAAGAAGAAGAAGAAGACGACGACGAAGAGGACTTCAGGAGCTTCCAGATCGGCATCCACATCCACTAGAGGCTGAGAGAGACTCAATGAGGATGAACCGCCAGCAAGGCAAGACCCATGGAGGCTGCTGGAGGAGCACGAGGCGAGGAAGAGATGTGTCATCTGCCAGGACCAAAGCAAGACCGTGCTGCTTCTGCCCTGCCGGCACCTGTGCCTGTGCCAGGCCTGCACCGAGATCCTCATGCACCAACCTCTCTCCGTCCGTAACTGCCCACTCTGCCGCCGCCGCATTCTGCAAACCCTCAATGTCTACCTCTGATGACTCCCTCCCTGACCGCCCACCCACTGCCCTTCACACAGTGGGACCGCTTCAGCATTTTGCCTGTGGGTTTTGGCTAAACCTGAATTTGGGACTATTTACCCTGAGGCACTCAGTTCCTGGATGAACTTCAGGAGGGATTCCCAGATTTCTGCTCATTCCTCTCACACCTTATGCAGTTCTGAACATGGCATCCCTCCCAGGCTCTTCATGACATTCTGCATTTCCTTAGGGTTCAAACAAGGGGCTAGGCCTTGGGGCATGCAGTGCCATTAGGTCTGCCTGCCCAGTTTCTATGAATAAACACCTGTTACTAGGTCTAAAAAATAAATAAAACAAATAGAAGAACGAAGGGCTTCAGTTTCCTATTGAATGTTCCTTAGCTCCCATAGTCTAGCCAACCAGCCTCTAGCTTTTGCCACTTAAAATGCCCCAAGTTGCCAGGCATAGTGGTACCCACCTTTAATCCCAGCACTTGGGAGGCAGAGGCAGGTGGAACTCTGTGAGTTTGAGGCCAGCTGGGCTACACAGAGAAGCCCTGTCTGGGAGGCAACGTGGGGTATACTACACCTCAGGTGGTTGCTTGCTTTAACAAAAGCAGCAGAGTAAGAGTCTCCTCAGTAGATGGTTGTTTCATCTTTAATGTACAAATATGTTACATAATAACCTGTCACACACTTGATAGGAGTGGGTTATGTAATAAAAGATGTGAACATCAAGACATGGGAGAAATGGAAGCCATCACAAGTGTGTGTCCATTATATTGGTGTTTAATCTTCATGTCTAGAAAGAAATGTACTTTTTTGTGTGTGATTTGAGGCAGAGTCTCACTATGCAGCCCTGGCTGGCCTTGTACTTACTGTGTAGCCCCAACTGCCCTTAGACTTGCAGCCATCCTCCTGCCTCAGGCTTCCATGAAGGCACTCAGGAAAAGATTTGCATTCTGATATCATCCATGACCCTGGGGATATATAGATGTAACCAATAGATTAGATCCTAGGCCACACAGATGGATCTTTTTTTTCCTGGTTTTTTTTTTGGCAGGGTCTTGTATATAGCCCAGGTTAGGTTGAAACTCACTATCCTCCAGCCTCAGCTTTCCAAGTTCTAGAATTATAGGGGTGATCCAGTGGGGTTGGCTCTTTACTTTTATTTATTTTTTATAATTTATTTTATTTTTATGTATATTGGTGTACTACCTGCATATATATCTGTATGAGGGTGTTGGATCCCCTGGAACAAGTTTACATACCGACCGTTGTGAGCTGCCATGTGGGTGCTGGGAATTGAACCCAGGTCCTCTGGAAGAGCAGCCAGTGCTGTTAATCCATTGAGCCATCTCCATTCCTGCTTTACTTTTATTATTTATTTAAAAATTTTTTTGGAGATAGGGTCTACTTTCTATGTAGACCAGGCTGACTTTGAACTCATAGAGCACTTCCTTCTACTGTCTACCGAGTGCTGGGATAAAAGGGGCTCACCACCATGCCTGGCTTTTTTCTTCACTTTTTTTTTTTTTTTTTTTTTGGTTTTTCGAGACAGGGTTTCTCTGTGGTTTTGGAGCCTGTCCTGGAACTAGCTCTTGTAGACCAGGCTGGTCTCGAACTCACAGAGATCCTCCTGCCTCTGCCTCCCGAGTGCTGGGATTAAAGGCGTGAGCCACCACCGCCCGGCTTTTCTTCACTTTTAATGCATGTCATACTTTGTTTTAATTCTATTTTGATTTTTTTCTTTAGTTTCAATTATAAATGAAAGAAAAAATAAATTCTTTCTGGAACAATATCTGGGCATTAACCTATGCATTTATGGAAAACAAGTAAATACAGACAGTAAAGTAAAAAAGAAATTGTGGGAGATTAAATGAGAGACTTAGAAACCAGAGGAGACAGATGGGGAAAGGAAGATGCAGAGAGCTGAGGCTACACGAGGAAAAAATAACACAGCCATGGAGAGGTGAAGGTAAGACAAAGAACTGAGCGAATGCAAAGGAGCCTTTAGTGAGCTCCTACCTCCTATCACTCCTATAGAACTTTGTGTTCATTTTGAGGTTGCAGTCGCTGGTAATAGCTTTATTTGGGCACAAGGCTAATTCATAGCAGTTTGAACTGAGCTGTCCATCATCATGTCCTCTGGACTGAACTCATTTTTCTGGGAACATCGTGCTCCACGGCATGCATCCAGTAATTGTTTATCCGTCTAATAGTGTGTAAAGTCTGTTGTTTCCCCAAGGACATAAACCAGACCTTTATTTCAGCCCACTGAGTCAATTTTCCTTGTCTGTCTGGTAATTCAACAGTAAGGTCTATTGCCTTAGCAACTGCCCTTCGACTACCATGGCAACCGCCAGTGCAGACTTCAGTTCTCCACTTTGCCCCTTGGACATCTCCATGGCGATGTGCAGGATGAAGAGAAGGCCAGAGCCCCAATTCTGCGCCTGCGTAGAGTGACAGAAGGGGGTGAACAGGAGGGGGCCAGACTCCTGGATGTGCGCAGCCGCAGAGCGCCACGGCTGTGCCCACTAGTCCCAGCTCTGCGCACTTGACAGCCAGTTCGCCCGTCCGGAGCCCGGCTCGTTGGGGCAGCATGGCAGGGTCGCCGCTGCTCTGGGGGCCGAGGGCCGGGGGCGTCGGCCTTTTGATGCTGCTGCTCATGGGTCTTCTGCGGCTTCCCCCAGCCCTGTCAACGAGGCCCGTAAAGGTGCGATTCCATTTAGCAAGGAGTGGGGGTGGGGAGGAAGATGGGGGAAAGTGTTGTTGAGACATTCTTGCTGGTTTGTGCATAGAGATTGGCAAGGGTGTCCTGGGCTGCAGCTGACAGTCCCCCCCACATATGCCAAGGGCAGTTTCTGGGTGTGAGGGAGCTGGTGCTCAGGGCTCAGCTAGCAGATGCATCCTGAGCATCCCTCAGCATCTGGGGTCTGGTCTGAGCTCGACCCGCCCCGAGAGTGGTCTGTGGCTGTGTCCATGGCAGTAGGGCATATTCAGAAAAGATGTCGGTGTATCACTATGTGAGTCTGGGATGTGATGACCGAGGTGTATAAGAATTGTGTTCTTTTAGTATGTCTTTTGATTTGACTGCTCCTAAACATCCTGCAATACTAGAGATTCTTCTTTGACTTTTTTTGTGGGCCTGATTGCTTTCTCAGTGATACTATGTGTATATTTGTGGACCCTTATGTGTAATGACGTAGTATATGGGCGCATCTTCCTGTGTACCTATGTGTTTCTGTGGGTTTTTTTTTTAATTTTGAAAGGAGTGGTCCTTGTACCTCAGGGTACATATTTCATGGTGTCAGATTGAGTGCTTGGGGTTTTCATTGTGCATCCATGAGCTGATTTCCTTCTTGCTTCATTGTGGAGCTGTGTCATTGCAGGGGAAGAAGCCATGATGTCTCTGCTCTGCACTGTGTTTTTCAAATGATGCCTAGCCTTGCACCTGGGTGGCTCAAAGAGCATTACAGCAGACATTTCCCCAACAAGGAATGTGCACATAGGCACGAAAGACCACTTCTATGCAGTTCCTTGCAGTAGATACAGCAGTGTTGGGTTGCATGTGTGACATTTCAAGGGCTGTGTGTGTGTGTGTGTGTGTGTGTGTGTGTGTGTGTGTAGAGGGATTGCTGGTGATTGATTTCCCCAGGGGCTGAGTGCTGGATCCTGACCAAGGGGAGGGACATGGAGCAGCTTGCTCCTCTACCTCTTAAAAGCTGTCTGAATCACTGAGGATTTTTTTAATTATTAAATATTTAGGATGGAACAATCTATTTAGCAGATAAGTAGGTTATAAAAATGATGAAATAATCATCATAGCCACTCTTCAGCTTAAGGAATGACTGATACGAGGGCCCCTTTGCTAGTGCTACCTTCTATTTTCTGCCCACTGATTCCATTAGCTTTAAATGACGTTTTGTTTAGTTTCTGCTTTTGGAACCTCATAGAAATGGAGTCAAGCTACCTATCTGCTTTCTGATGATCTCACCAAGAAATCTCTGGTGTTGGATAGTCTTAGGCTATCTAAAGTGCGATTCTAGAATTTGCCTTTGTGTATGTGTGTGTGTGCATGTGGTCTTGAATTGAGGCTTTTCTGCATGCTAGTGCCCAGAACCTTTAGTTCTGCTTTGGTGGGAGATTCATTTCTATTGAAGTGTGTGGTTGTAGTTCATTTACTGATGCACCACACTATATCCTGCGAGTGTATCATGAGTCTACTAGTCTATTTCTGGGGAACGCTTTCCCTTATTCCCCCTACTTTCATGCTATTATAAAATACCACTATGATGGTTCAGTAATTTATGTCCAGTAGGCTTTGAGTGCAACACCCTAGAGGTGGGTCATAAAATCTATTATTTTGAGACATGGATTTCCCTTTCAAAATGATCTTTGCTATTTATTTTGTTTTGTGAGACAGGGTTTCTCTGTGTAATCCTGGCTCTCCTGGAACTCAGGAGACCAGGCTAGTCTCAAACTCAAAAATCTGCCTGCTGGGTTCAAAGGTGTGTGCACCATGCCCAACTTATTTTTGCAAATTTAATTTCCAGCACATTGTAGTTTTATTCAAAACCTGATATCGCCACACACACACACACACACACACACACACACACACACACACACACACACACACACAAA
>NC_022016.1:35030698-35059872 GCF_000317375.1 Microtus ochrogaster
AAAAAAGAAGAAGAAGAAGAAGAAGAAGAAGAAGAAGAAGAAGAAGAAGAAGAAGAAGAAGAAGAAGAAGAAGAAGAAGAAGAAGTCGTCGTCTGTGTGCCCTTGGAGATACTTGGGGATCTGCGGGGGGCCTTAGAGACGATAGAAATTTGAGGGGCTCAGTGAATGTGGTAGTCATTTAAGATCCGTGGAGCCCCACCCCTAGTTGAGCTAGAGGGACGATGACAATATCTTTTTTCCCCCATTTCATCTTCTCGCAGGAGTCCCGCAGTCTGAGCGCAGCATCAGCGCCCTTGGCAGAGACAGGCACTCCTCGCCGCTTGCGTCGGGCCCTGCCCCGAGGAGAGGCGGCGGGTGCAGTGCACGAGCTGGCGCGGGCGCTGGCGCACCTGCTGGAGGCCGAGAGACAGGAACGCGCTCGTGCCGAGGCACAGGAGGCGGAGGATCAGCAGGCGCGTGTCCTGGCGCAGCTGCTGCGTGTCTGGGGCTCCCCGCGTGCCTCGGACCCACCCTTAGCCCCGGACGACGACCCGGACGCTCCTGCTGCACAGCTGGCACGTGCTCTGCTCCGCGCTCGCCTAGACCCCGCCGCCCTCGCGGCCCAGCTTGTCCCTGCGCCCGCCGCTGCGCTGCGCCCCCGGCCTCCAGTGTATGATGATGGCCCCACCGGCCCAGATGTCGAGGACACCGGCGATGATACTCCTGATGTGGACCCGGAGCTGCTGAGGTGCCGGGGTCATGGGGAGGGAGGGCGAGATAACCAAAGCGCTGTCGTGCTGGAGCCTGAGGAAGTGAATTCCTGGATCCCGGTACAAGGGACAGACGCCCCTCGATCGGACTGGGTGGGACTATGCAGGACTAGGGCTCCTGGGGTGGGTCGCTTTCTGCCTGGAGAGGCACTTTCTGGGATGGAAGGCGGGGACCTCTGACTTCCTCTGAAAGTAGTGAGTCCCTCGGCTTGAGTGGGGGGTGAGAACAACGTGGTGTTACAAAGTTGTGTTCAGGTTCGGGACTACTGGGGTAAAAGTAGCCGCTTCCTCACAGCATTCCACTCCACCTGCAGGTACTTGCTGGGGCGGATCCTCACCGGAAGTTCGGAACCAGAGGCTGCTGCTGCTCCGCGCCGCCTCCGCCGATCTGTGGACCAGGATCCGGGTCCTGAGGTGCCTCCCGAGAGTGTGCTGGGGGCGCTGCTACGCGTGAAACGCCTGGATAACTCCTCGCCCCAGGCGCCCGCACGCCGCCTCCTGCCTCCCTGAGCGCTGCAGCATCCCGCAAGCCCTGGAATCCAGGAGCGCCCCAGCAACCCTGACTTCCTGCCAGCACGTCCACAGCCGCCTGCTCGGCAACCCTGAGATCCCCATCCCTTGAATCCTCAATAAATGCAATCTATAGCAGCTCTTTGTCTGAGTAGGGTGTTCTAGGGGCTGGTGGGCTGGGCGAGCGATAGTGGCTGTCTCTTCGGGTCCACTACTGACATGGAATATGTCCCTGCCTAGTCTTTGCTTTCCTCCCTGGCAAAAAAGAACCTACACAGAGAGCAGTAAAGGCGTGCAGTACTCACCAGGTGCCTGGGCTACCCTTCTAGGCTTCACTGAGATGGGGTTCCCTGAGAGGCTCTGAGGTCACTTTCAGCCTCTGCCACGGGTCCATGGCACTAAAGGTCAAGGGGCTACACTTGTTGCCCACCAGGACCAGGAGTTGCTTGTTGTGAGAGCCCCAGGTGGATTACATATGCTGCAGTTGGCCCAGACACCCAGCACACCAACTGCCAAGCCCTGACGACAAAGGACTCTGGATATACAGGCCATTATGGCCTTTACACTGGTTATTTATCTGCCCTCGATATGTGCACATTTTCGAACAAATGTCACTTCGTAAAGCTTTTTTTTTTTAAACCTTCCTGCCATTGCCTCCTTTAATATATAGCTTCCATCTCTGTCTAATCTTCCGTTGTACAAGGATGGAGGTTTTTCTCTATATTCCTGGTATCCAAAACAAAATTGGGCAGTTTCTTAAGTTTTCCTGGAACTCACTCTGTAGACTAGGCTGGCCTCGAACTCACAGAGCTCTACTTGTTGCTGCCTCAAAGTGCTGGGATTATAGGTATGTGTCACTACCATGCTCAGATCCCCAACATGTCCTTGAATGAAAGAATTCTCATAACTCAAGCAACATTCTCCCACCCACGTTAACACTTAGTACGAAAGCTGGCTGTAGACACCTGTAATACCACACTTGAGAGGTGGAAACAGGAATGAGTTCAGTATCAGCCTGGACTACATGAGACCCTGTCTCAGAACAAAACAATTTGGCATGGTGGCACATACCTTTTATCCCATTATCCCAGGACTCAGGAGGCAGAGGCAAGGAGCTCTCATTTCCAGCCAGGGCTACATAATACACAGTAAGACTGTCTCAAAAAAAGAAAAGACATTATGGAGGTAGCTTTGAATCCTGAGAACATTTATTTAATTTTGCATAAAGCTTCATAAAACACAGCCAATACTAGACAACCCATGTTACCACCAACTCCTCACCAAATGAAAAATAAAAAGGTGTCCATGGTAACTGTTATTTGGTGGGGAAGGGGACTCTTATGCCAAAGAGAATTGTTATCCTGATCTGCTGTGAGAGATCTTCAGGCGACAGAGCAGCCACAGCTACAGACGGCTTTGTGGTGTCGGGGCTTCTTCATGCTTGCCTCCACCACCGCTTCCTGGGCCCGCCGAATCTCATGGACAAGCAGAGAAAAGGCTTCCTCTACACCTTGCCTTGTCTTGGCTGAGGTCTTTACGAAGGGGGCTCCCCACTTGTGAGCAAGGACAGCTGCAGCAGCATGAGCATCTCCAGTAGAGGTCACTAGGTCACTCTTGTTGCCAACGAGTACTAGAGGCTGCTTCTGATGAGGGCTCCAGGACGACCAGATCTGCTGTAGCTGATCCAGAGATGAGGGGTCATCCAGAGCAAAGACCCCCAGCACGCCATCACCGGCTGCCAAGCACTGGTCACGAAGGGACCTGTGAATATCTTGCCCCGCTGTGTCCAGCACATTCAGAATGTAGCCCCCGTTGTCCAGGGCCACCTCCTTCCAGTAGGAATCCTGAATAGTGGGGTCGTGGTCTTTGACGAAGCAGTGGTGGGTCATCTGGATAGTGAGAGCACTTTTCCCAACACCACTTGCGCCTACCACCACTGCCTTGTACTCCGGAAGCTGCCTACCAGCATCTTTGCATTGTGCCCAAGCTTCGTGACTTTCCTCTGGTGATCTGGTGCACTGTGTGTTGGAGCTCAGGTCCAAGACACTAGACCTTGTCGGCAATGCCATTTCCCACCGGTCAGCTCAAGGAAGATATAAATAGCCGCTGCTGAGAGAAGACAAGACCAGGTGAGACTGGTTGGAAGAAAGGAGACCCCCCAGGTGCCATTGAATCAACACAGTTAAGTTTACACGGCTGTTTTCTCCTTATTTGGGGGTGGGGCAGGGTCTTAACCAGAGCTCTAGCTAGCTTGGAACTTGTCCTACAGGTCAGGCTGACCTCAAAGTTTCAGCAAGCCTCCTGCCTCTGCTTTCCCAGTGTTAGTGTGCCCCACCACGTCCAGTTTCTTTCTTTTGGACATAGAAGGCAGTTTTTCTTTTAGCAAGCCTGGGAATCAAACCCAGAGTCTCTATCATTCAGCTACTCCTTCAACACCGAGCAGGGATATTTGTTTTTCATATATATCTCATTTTTAAAATTGCAATTTTTTTTGTGCATGGGAGGTTTTGGATTGGGATAGATAGAGGGAGACTTAACCCTTGCAGGAGTAGGGTTGTGCTTGTGTACATAGCATTTGTATGGCCGTCTAAGGACAATCTATGGAAGCAGGTTTTTTTTTTTTCTTCCCCTGCAGGAGTAAGGTAGTAAGGTTTGGGAGCAAACGCCTTTATCTCTGAGCCACCTGGCCTGCCCTGGGATTTTTCAAGTCTTGCTTCTACTGATATCAGCATGTACTCCATAAAGCCCACCCAGTTAAAATGTGCGGCATCTGTGGAGCCATCACTATAGCTGAATTTGAGAATGTTGAAAGTTTTGACCATCTTTATCTTGCGGTAAAGAATCTCTGTCCCATAGCAGTCTCTCTCCATTGCACAAGGAGAGTGGGATTTGGTGTGGTTTGGTTGTCTTTGAACCCCAGCTTAGCACAGTAGTGACTGTCTGGTGATTGAATGGCTGCTCGGAACTTTCCCACCCAAAGAACATCTTACTGCCGAAGTTCAAGATCAGCCTCGGTTACAAAACACATTGGGAGCCGACCCTATCTCAACCACAAAACAAAAAGAAAGAAAAGAAAAGGGCAAACCAAATAATGTAGGATAGAAACCACCTGTGTAAAGCAGGGGCATAAAAAAAAAAAGAAAATCAAAAAAAAAAAAAAAAAAACAACAAACTGGGGATGTGGTTCAGTTGGTAGAAAGCTTGCCTAGCATGCACAAATTTCTGGATTTGATCCTGAGTATAATATAAAATCAGGCAGAGGACCAGCAAGACAGCTCAGGAGGTACTATTAATGCTTGCTGGAAAAGCCCAGCAAGCTGAGTTTTCACTGGAGCCCATGTTAATTGGTGCACAGGTTTATCCCAGCACTTAGAAAGCACAGGCAGGTGAATCTCTGGGAGTTCCAGATGAGCCAGGGTTATAAAGGGAGACCTTAACTCCAAAAACCAAAGCCACGGCCACCAGCAACAAAAATCTCAAAACAGCAGCACTCCCAACCAAAGCAACCTTAACTGCTGTGAACTAACATTACTTTCTACATTTTATTTTATAATCCACACCGTTGCCTATAATCTCACGTTGTTTGGCACCAGATAAGTTAATTTTAGGTATTTTATTATTTAATATTAATTAAAAAAATCTTCCTGTACGCCAAGCATTGATATGGCACGGAAAACAAAAACAAAAAACAGACTCAACTCCTGGGGCCTTGGAACAATGCTAGTGAAAAGAGGGACAATAAATATGATAAGTAAGGAAATTATCTTACATAGTAGAAGAGGTTAGGCACACAGCAGGTGCTCAATTTGTGTTAGCTACTAATAGCAAGTCATTAGCTCACTGAATGCACCTCCATATCCGGTTGGGGAAGGGCCTTCCGAGAGAGCCCTGGAATGGTGGTTGCCATACAGTTCACTAGAAACGGGGAGGGGTGGCAGTTGGGGGCAGGTGGTGGGTTCCAGGGGTCCCCAGCAGATTCGGCAGCGGTAGCGTTTGGGGAAGTGAACAGAGATGGGGGTGACAGGGGAAGGTCTTAGGTGGAGGAATTCTCGAAAGGGGCCACTGGAAGTGCTAACCCACAAAGGGATGCAGGGTAAGAAGAAAGGTGGGCAGAGAACGGAGCTTTGGAGTAGGGGCAATGTTTAGGGATGCAGAGAGGGAAAAGTCCTTAGAAAGAATCAGGATGGCCTCCGTGATGAGGCCCAAATCGTAGAAACCAAGGGCTGGGGTAGTGGTGCTGGTGGTGGCAGTCGAAGAGGTGGAAAAGAGAGGTCAGGTTCTGGTGGAAACGAACCTTCCTTTCCAGATTAAAAAAACGAGGGTCAGGAAAGAATCACTATTAAACTTGGGGCTAGAGCAACTGCCAATCTAGGGGTGCTGTGACCAGAGGTGGGGATAAATATGAGACGGGCGCCTCCCCAAGGTGCTAGCGATTAGCACAGTGATGGTAGGAGCTTGGGGGGAGGCCTAGTGAGCCCCCAATATGGCCCCTCAACCTCATCTTTGTGATACCTCAGGAAGGCTAGGGCTATATAGTCTCCAGGTCTTTTATTCCCAAGAAACAGGGGAAAGAGTGAGGGTACTGGCCCCAGGCTCCTCGGCAGGAACGGTAGATACAGCACAGACCGGCGCTTCGGCTCTCCGCTTAACTTACACAGAGCCTCTAAAATGTGGAGTGTTGCTGAAGCATCCCCAGAGAACTCTGTGATCCCTGTGGACACCGGCTTTGAGCCACTTGCACCACACCAGTCTTCTGAACTCGCATCCCCGACCCAGGAAGGCAGGAGCCCCAGGAAGGCGAGCACAAGCAGGCTGGGCACACGGGGTCAAAGAGGGAAGGGCACCGGGTTGGTCCAAATAAGAGAGCTCCGTGGTGTCCTTCCCAGGGTAAGCTTGGACAACTCGCCTGATCTCTGCACTTTCCCGTCGGAGTCAGGTGAAGTGTAAAGCTCGGAGTTGGGGAAGGGGGACCCTGATCCGTGCTCCTCCACTTCGGACTCAAGTTAGAACGGTGGCAGTAGCGCCCTGGTGCTCCTTTCTTCTCCTCCCATCTTAAAAAACAGCCCTGCTTCCCGCTCAGCACAGGGCACTTAGGCACTCGACTAAGGTGAAGCTGAAGCGAGTGCAGAGTGTGAAGCTCACTCCACAAGGCAAGGACGGGGAAGGGGCCCTGGAACCCCGCGCCAAAAGAAGTCTGCACCAGGAATGCCAGCGTTCCGCTTACCTGTGTCCCCGGAGTGGCGGTCTGCTGAGGGGCGGCAGGCTGTTCTGGCCGGACAGTCTGGGGGTTAGGATGCTCCCTACCCCCAGCAGCGGCAGAGGGCGGGGATGTGGGTTTGCCCCCTCCCACCTGCCCGACCCCTGACCCCCGCCTTCCCCCTGGGCCGTCGCACGAGGTGGAGAGCAAATGTGGGCGGGACTTCCACCTGCCCCTCTCTACACAGCAACCCCCTCTCAGGCCCGCCCCTCCCTCGCCTGGATTGCTTGCTTTAGGGTTGGTTCAGCTTGGGCCATTTGTGTGTGTACAGGATTTGACCTGGATGACAACATTTTGGAAAACATTTTGTGGGTTTTTTTTTGTTGTTGTTGTTTGTTTTTTTTTTTGGACCCAGAGAACTTGTATAACTTCAGCTGTGTTTCTAGGTAGCTCTAGGGTAGTTGTGTCTGTCATGAAGGGAAAGAGTTACAGAAGAAGTGCTGTTTTATAAGGACAGAAAGAACCTGATCTGAGGCAGAAGTGCAAGTTACAAATCCCTCAGACTCTCTTGCAGCTATGACAATCCTAGGCTAGAATTCTGAGCACGTAAGGTGGGATATCTGTAATGCTTCCCTAAAGGAATTGAACTGGGTTGCAAATTAGCTCAGGTGGTAATGCTTGCTAAGCAGGCAGGCACTGCATAGAACATATGAAGTAGCATCCTGCTGTCATCCCAACATCAGGGAGGTGGAGGAGAAGGTTCCAAAGTACAAGGTTAAGGCTGGAGAGATGGCTCAGGAATTAAAAACACTTGGTGCTTTTCCACGACACAGGTTAGATTTTCAGCACCCACACAATGACTCAAAACCATCTCCAGTTCCAGGGGATCTGTCACCCTCTTCTGGCCTCTGTGGCACCAGACATGTACATGGTGCAGAGACTTACATACAGATGAAACATTCATACAAATAAATTTAAAAAGGATGTCCAGGGTCAGAGTGTGAAATCAGTCTGACTCATAGGAGATACTATCTAAAAGGGGTGGGGTGCAGAGCTGCCCTTCTCTTCTTGAGTTGCCCAGTCTCTGGAATCAGAAGGTGGCAATCAACAAAATTCCTAAACACCAGCCAAAGTAATTTTTGGATGTGGAATTAAAGTCCAGAAAAGTCCTTCAGTTATCCAACTCTGGTAAATGGCACAGCCATCTTCCTTCCCCTCGGGATGCCACTTATAACTGCTCCATCTAAAAGTGAATCTTCCCTGGGTGACCGCAAGTCAATGAGTGATGGGCAAGCACAGTGACACTGACACTACTTTCTGACAGTTTTCAGTCTTCTCACCCTAGAGTTCAGCTGGGACAGGCTGAGACCCTTTAGTTGTCTTCATCTTTAGTAGCTCTGACTGACCTAGAACTCTGCCACGTAGACCAGGCTGGCCTTGAACTCAGAACTCCACCTGCCTCTGACTCCCGTTTGGGGATAAAAGGCTTGTGTAACCACCATGCCTGGTGAGACTCCTATTCTGCGGTAGGTAATCATTTTATCATGAATTATATTATTTAATTTCCAATAGAGGCAATCTAGCTGCCTGCTTCAATTTTAGATTTTTTGGGGGGTGATGGACAGTTCGTTTGATGACAATCCCTCCACCCCACCGCTTTCTTCTCCCCTCCCTTTTTTGTCAGCTGTGGTGGCTGGGAATGAGGGGTTTTTCAAAATAAAAAAAAAGCTTTCTTCAGGTTTTGTAACAACTTAAACTTTATTAAATATGCAAGCCTGCTATAACTGCCAGTTGTACCCTTCCATGTCATCCTTGTGATTTCAGCTCCTAAGTTGTCCCTCCTTCCTTCTGGGGTAGAACAGTAACGTTCCTCGAGCAGGCAGTGAGCAGGGGCAGATTTACAACCGAACATTATAAGTCCTTTTAAAAGGATGTGCACTTAAGTAAGCACTGTACAAAGGATATTCAGGATGGATTCAAGTGAGGCCACCCTCATCCAAGGTACAGGTTGCAGTGTACTAAGCTGCTGTCTGGGGCCTCAGAAGGCAGCAGCTTGTTCTGGGACTTAGTGTGAGTGGGGCATGTCCTGCCCAAACTTGCTCTGGTGAGCAGCGCTCTTCACTTCCTGGAGATCCTGAGGAAAAAGCAGGGACAAGGTAGGTGAATGTGAAGGTGGCTCTACTGTAACCACAAAGAGGCTGTTACCACTGAAGCCCTCAGCTACTGCATCTCACAGACTACGGATCCCTGCCAATACCCACAGGGCAGCCATGCAAAGGGCTCTGTGTTCTCCTCTTTCCAAATGATAGAAGGGATATGAGGTGGAGAGGGACAGGGCCCAGTGTCCATGGGCTAACCACCCTTCCCAGGCTCACCTGGTGGTGGACATAAGCCTGGCAGACGTAACACCAGGTAGACAGGTCAACACAGCTGAGGACTAACGGGTGCTCAGAGGCTTCGTGGTGGTGGACCATATGGGCACGGACATAGCGACTGCAGTACACCTGCGGTGGAAGGGTGTGTGTGAGAGCCGTGCCAGCTCAAGTTCGCTGCTGAGCCAGCTTCTACCCGATCAATTCCCTTCTTTTGCTCCATACCTGATAGCAAGTCAGACACACCCAGTTCTCCTGGAGTGTCCCACAGGTCTTACATGGTTGGGCCGTATCCAGGCCTTCTGCAGGAATGGGGCATACTGCCACCAAGTGGGGACACCAGGATAGTGGGGTCACAGCATAAAAGACATCCTAGAGTGGGTAGGTAAAACCGGGTAAGGAAAAGATTTCACCTCTCCACATACATCACGTGTTCCTATCTGGAGGCGTGACTAGACAAGAAGCAGCAGCCAGAACCCCAGGCTCTCCCTGAGCTCACCTGGGCATTAAAGTTCCCAAATCCTTGTGTCAGCATCAAGCTGTTCATGTCCTGCCCTCCAGCTGCTTCTCCTAGAAGGTCCGCCTCATAGTCACAGACCTCCTAGAAACAGAAGGAAAAGATGTATTTGAGAATACGCAGTTCTCACTCCCCACCCTCTTCCCAGGCGTGGCAGAGTTTACCAGAGCTGCACTGTTTAGTTTCAAAGTGCTGAGACGCCCACTGAGACTGCTCACTGGGTCTGGGGACTGCTGGGCTGTGGCTCCCTGCACAGGGGAAGCTTCTGTAGTCTGCTTGTCTGCGCACGAGGCTTGGGGAGTTCGGATTGGCTCAGTTTCTCCCACAGGATCCTCGACGGTGTTCTGGTTAGGCGTATTTTTTATGGTTTCTACTGAGGCATGATGGTCTATTGTGGTTCCTCTCACAGAAGTCTCCTTTGAGGTGGCCTGGTCCAGTGAAGCTCCTCTGGCAGCCTGTTCTGAGGACTGGCCCTGAGCAAGCACGGCCTTAGCTGTCTTTGACTTAGTATGGCCTAGCGGAGATTCTTTTGCAGATGCTGCTGCTGCAGTCTTCCTCATGCTTGCTTCTGGACCCTTTCCAGAAGGTGTGGCCGTTCCCTTAGCTGACACGGGATTGGTTGCTTTGGGCAGCTTCTTGATGACAGGCTTAGAACTGGGGCATTCTTCCTTGTCTTCCATCTCTGGAATAATGGAAAAGACACTTGAGTGTGAATACCACCCCTCTCCTGTCTTTACTCTCCCTTTTTTGAATTCTCTTATTATTTTCAATTTTCTTTCATTCTTCTTTTTCTTTTTTCTTTCTTTGTTTTTTTCGAGACAGGGTTTCTTCTGTAGCTTTGGAGCCTGTCCTGGAACTAGCTCTTATAGCCCAGGTTGGCCTTGAACTCACAGAGATCTGCCTGCCTCTGTCTTCCGAGTGCTGGGATTAAAGGTGTGCACCACCACCGCCTGGCTATCATTCATTCTGCTTTTTCTTTTCTTTCCTTTTTTAAGTTTTCCAAGACAGGGTTTCTCTGTGTAGCCCTGGCTGTAGACCAAGCTGGCCTTGAATGCACAGAGATCTGCCTGCCTTTGTCCCCCAAGTGCTGGGATTAAGGGCATGTGCCCCCCCATTTGGCCACTCACTCATCATCCGCAAACTGCGCCAGTATCTGCGATGGACTTGGATGGTCTCAGTGATTGAGGCCAGGGCTCCTGGCTGTGGAGGTCGCAGTGAGGTAAGTGTGGGTGGTGGATCTCCAAGGAGGGAATGGGTGCAGGCAGCCATAGATTCAGAGATGGATGCCAAGTTGTATCCACCCTTTGTAAAAGAGAGGGAAGGATTCAATGAGGGTTCATCGGGGAATTGAGGGTTAGATATCCTGGCTCTCTAAATTGTTCTCCTCCTTGTTCTAGAGGGTGGTACCAGAGGAAAATGAGTGTAACACACATTTGTACACTGGGCAGCACTCACTGTGCGAGGTGGCTGGTGGGGGAATGTAAACTGTGCTGTCAAGTGCAAGACAACAATAGCAATACTAGTAACAGTATTAATAAACAATTGCTTACATTTGTTATTTGCTGTGAGCTAGACCCTATTTTAAAAATTTTATGTATATTAATACAATCCTCACAATGACAGATGCTCAATCTATACAGAAGTGCGCCGTTATGCCATACCTATCTTCACAGTGTTCAGGAACCTCTGACCTCACATCATAGATAGCAGAGATTTGAGCCACACAAACGAACATGGCAGATCCATAAAGAGTGTCTGTTGTGACCTGGGACAGGAACAACTAATATTCTATGTGATCCTCTAACTTGAGTTTCTTCCTGTTCGATCGAAACTTCTATTCTTTTTACACATATGGGAAGCAAGGCCTAGCACAGTTAGACGACTTGTTTATAGTCCCAGCAATTGAAGAAGCAGGGCTGTTATTTGAACCTGGGCTCACCAAATAGTTTGCGTTGTTGTGGGTGTGACCAAGGAATTGCACCTAGGCCCTTGGTACATGCCAGACAAGCACCAGCTCTTTCTGTTCCTAGCTCTTGTTCCTAACCAACATCCTTAACCTTCCATAAGAAATACTGTGCAAACCTAAGTGGAACATTGCATAAGCCAGTTAGATTCTCTGGGACTTACTGGTCTCATCTACAAAAACGGCACACAACTTTGCTGAGAAGGTTAAGTTAATGTCTTAAAGATGTAACAGTAGATGACAGAGCATCTTTCCAGCACACACTGGTTGCCAGGAATGCCACCTTACTTAGACGGCCCCATCTGTAGATCAGGAAACCCAGGAACAAGGCTGGAGGCACCAGTCACTTTAAAAGGTCAGTGAATTTATACTCTGTCTCTCTAACATGTTAGGAACAATTCATATGTGGGGAACAGCAGCCCCCCAGAGGCAAATGCTTAAATCTCAATTCTGCCATTATTAAATGTGTGACCTCAGACTAGTTACTATTCCACTCAATTCTCTGATTTGTTTTTTTCTGGGGGGGGGGTAAGGCTTTTGAAACAGGGTTTCATGGAGCACAGGCTGGCCTCAAACTTGATATGTACCTGAGGATGACCCCATCCTCCTGCCTCCTCCTCCCAAGTGCTGGGATTATAGGTATGCACCATCACAGCCAGCTAGATCCCCTGACCTTGAGAGGGAAATGAACTAAACAGACGGCCTCACAGTGCTGTCTTGCCAAGCAAACTTGAAAGACCAACAGAGCCAACTTTTCCAAACTGCCCTCCTACCCTGGGAAGAGGGATCAAGAGAGTTACCTCGAGGATGAGGATAATGCGGCCATTGGCAAGGCCCATCAGTAGGTGAGTAAGGTGGGCATAACCCTCAGGTGTCACTTGGCAGCCACCCAGTGGGTCCCCTTGTGCAGCATCAAAGCCAGCAGAAACCAGTACGAGTTCCGGGTTAAACTGCAGTAATCAGAGAAGAGAAACATGGCATAAAGCTTAGGTAGGCAGTAAGTGATGAGAATGAGGGCAAATGAAAGCATGAAAATGCAGGTTCGAAACCAGAGGATGTGAGCACAGAGATCTGAAAATAAGGAGTGGAAGACAGAGAACCCAGGAGAAACAGACATGGCCAGCCTGTTAGACATAAGGGTATACCTGCCAGAAACTCACAATCTTGGGAGACAGAGGCTGGAGAGATGGCTCAGAGGTTAAGAGAGCTGGCTGCTCTTCTAGAGGACTAGGGTTCAATTCCCAGCACCCACATGGCAGCTCACAACTGTCTGTAACTCTGCTGCCCTTTTCTGGCTTCCATGGGTGCCAGGCATGCATGTGATACATAAATATATATGCAGGGAAAACATCCAAACACATAATAGAAGTAAAAGTTTTAAAAAAAGATATTGTAAACATTATAAATTGACAGAAGGGAGCATGAGGTAGAGTCATGAGATAGATATGGATCACAGAGACAAAGAAACATGGAAACTCAGATGGCAAGAGACAGTAACAAGAGAAACAGAGAGACAGAGACATGTCCTCTCTCACACACACAAGGGTCAAATATGGGACACACAGGCACATGATGCAGGTTTTTCTACAAATAATATATACTAATACAAATGTCATACACCCCCACTTGCAATCTTACAGTCCCACACTGGCAGGGCTGCAAATCATACCAGGCATACACATATACTCAGTTTCTCATGGGGACAATAAGACACGGCCACCTCTGCATAGACACAGTGATGTACAGCACAGTCACTACAGTTAGAATGGTCAGACACACCCTGTTCATGGTCACAGGAAGCAATCACTCGCACATAGTTGCACAGACACAAAGGGTAGTCTCTGCCCCGAGCACAGCCATAGGCATGCAAATCTAAAAGCACACTCCTGCGCCCAGGCTTGCAGAGTTGCGTCCTCATGGAGTCAGTCATACATATGCCATTGGTCCTGTCTCCAGTTCACACACAGCTAGGCCACCCCTGAGTCAGAGCACTCAGAGAGACCCAACAGAGACATCCAGACCCAGTCCAACAGACAGGGATGATGATCTCTGTCCAGCCTCCCACATTCAGAGCGTCTCTCTCAGGCTAGCAAGCACAATGCAGCAGCATTCAGTGGCATACAGCATCACACATATCACATAAAGATAAGAGTCACTGAGCAACATTACACACATGTTCATCTCCTGCCTCCCTTGTACACACAGTTCCACAGAGACAGCATCCCTTATGGATGCCCTTACAACCATGCACTCATGATGGCAGACATCCAGAAGGCGCGCGCGCGCGCGCGCACACACACACACACACACACACACACACACACACACACACACACACACAGCCAAGATAGCTGCTCACATATAAAACGTCATATAGAGAGAGCACTTACACACAGTCATATGTGCATGGTCAGAAAGATATATAAAGACATCACTGCCACCCCTGTCCCAACAGCCAACATATGATCTGGTAGTCAAACACACATGCTGAGGAGGCTGAGGTGCTGCCACCTACACAGATGTCACATAATGACCAGAGCCTTACTTCATAGGCAATGGGAAGTACCAGACGATGCCAGGCAGTCAGGTAGTCACCATCACCCATGCGGGGTCCATTCCAGGGCACATTGACAGTGAAGCCTGTACCTGCGGCTCGGCCTACTTGGCTGCTAGCACCCTCATCCCCCATGGGGAAGAAAGTGCCACGGTCATACCGGTGCAGGGACATGTATAATACACTGCCAGGGAGAGAATAAAATGAGAAGGCAGCCATGACAAGCTAAGGACTCCAAACAGCCTTGAAAGGATGGTTCAGCACCCTCCCACAGCACGTTCCCGCTCATTGTCCCATCCCTCACCTGGGGTCATCCTCAAACATGTGCTGAGTTCCATTACCATGGTGAACATCCCAGTCTACGATCAGGATCCTGGGGAGGGAAACAGCTCCTTTTAGCAGTCTAGGACATTTAGCCCTAGGAGAAGGAGGGCTCTGGCTACCTAGATTCCTGGGGTCTTCAGAAGCATTTGTTACCAAGTAGCAGGACTATGAGTATCTTGAGAAAGCATTGGCCAGCATTTTAAGACTGAAAGCCCAATCTTGGTTTCTAAGGGCTTTACTATGGGCAGAAACAAGTACTTGAGGCTAGGTCCTAGACACTTCTGAGGACTGACTAAGGAATAGAACTCCAGGCCTGGTTGGCTAATGTCACATGCCAAACCCTAAGTCTTTTGGAGTAAGCCCTGGGAGCCTAGGCTTGGGTTCTGTTAGAATGACCTGTCAAGGCTCAGGAATGTTGCTGTAATATCCTGGATCCTAGTCTATTAAGCATCTAAATGAATGAATGGGCTGGTGACACTAACACAAGCCTCCTGTCCCGTCTGTGGTCAAGTGCTACCCTGTGGACCCTTGCTTGTTTCTATGAAAGCTCCTGGGCTGTACCATGGATCTGCCAAGTAAGACTGAATGGGAAAGCAGTGTCCAGATTTCTTCCAAGATCAGGCTTTGGGGTCTCTGGAGAGCCCTTACCGCAGGGCACGTCCGGCAATGACTTGGGCATGGCGAGCAGCTACAGCGACAGAGTTGAAAAAGCAGAAACCACAAGCAGCATCCCGCTCTGCATGGTGTCCCGGAGGGCGCACTATTGCAATGCCATTCAAAACCTGCAGAGGGAGAGGAGCGAGACTGGATTTCTGGCCCTCACTCTTGTCCTTTCTGTTCATCCCTTCCCTTTCTCCTGTCTTCTCTACCAGCTACCAGGGTACCCACTCTGGGGTGCACCTCTCCCACTGCCTCTGTCCTCCTAAGCAGGGGTAGGTGGGCCTCTCTATTTCCTCAGGACCTGATCTCAGGACCTCATTTCTTCAGTCCAACTGCACTGGCTCCAGAGAAGACGCACCTCTCCTGAAAGCACAGCTTCCACCAGGTGGCAGGCAGCGCCCGTGGCAAGCTGTGCGCAGGTAAAGGTGCTGGGGCAGATGTAGATGGAGTCAAAGCTGGAACCTTCGCGGTGCAGCTCCCGGGTTTTCATCTTTTCTGTGGCCCGGATCCGCTCCACGTACTCGGCACTGGAGAGACAGAGGAACAACTAGCCACAAGCATATCCCCAGATAAGAATTTGGACCTCTCTAGGTGAGCAGTAGCTCTACCCACCTTGGAGGAGAGCCCTAGGCCCTACTCCTAGAACTTCCCTATAGTCCTGCATCTGGTCCACCCCAGCACAGGGTCTGACCTGTGGCAAGTAAGAAGCTCAGCATCCATGGCAGGCCGCACAGGTAGGATGAGGCAGCGTGCTGCAAGGCCCAGCTCCTCCAAGTAGCACATGATCCGTAAGATGCGCTGAGGTGTCTCAGGATGATGACTAGTAGTGGGGGAGCAGGGGTTTAGTGACTGAGGTGAGTGATCCAACCACCACTTAACCCAGGCCTCTGATGACATACTTGTCCCATAGGTTGCAGTGACTCATCATTTTTTCATCATAGACCAGCCCAGTGCGATCCTGCAGCACTGGCCATCTACATGTATCCAGCGGCAGCGTAGCAACCTCCCAGCGGCCCTCATCTTCCTCTTCTACCTTGTCTTCCTCCACTTCATCTTCCTCCCGGGGCTCGACTAGAAAGAGGGGCTCAGATCACCCTACTTCCTGAATCTGGATCCCATCATCCGAGACAAATGTGGCCTAGACAAGGCCTAAAACCCACACAGCCCTCCCCACCAAGGCAACCCAGGAAAGCAAGAGGAAATCTGGAAGAGAATAGCCCCAATAGCTCATTCCATGTCTGATGCTGATGGTGCCCATTCCCCACCTGATCTCACAAGGAATTCCCAGAAGGGTTCATGGGCTTCTAGAGTGCAGGAGATCGAAGTCTTGGCACTGGGGGTGGGAGAAGCAGAAATGTGATTAAATGGTCCCCAGGCAGGCAATAAGGGCTCTCCTTTCCCATTTTCCCAGGCTCACCTTGCACAAGGTACACCAGGGGACTCCAGCATGGGGCAAGGGTCTCCAAGAAGGGTGTGGAGTGATGCACTGACACCCTTAGCCAGGGCATGGAGGTTATAGCCGCCCTGGGGAAGAGGCAAGCAGAGGGTCAGATATTACCAGGGAAGGATATTGATAACAGTAACAATATTTAGGCGCGTACTATGTGAAGTGACACAAAATTTTAAGGGTAACATCATTTGATTCATGGGACAGCGATGTAAAGTGATTATAGAGACACAAAGACGTATGAAGTAGTAAAGCTGAGCAAGGAACAACTTTACCAAAATAATCCCATTAAATTTTTTTTAAAATCAATTCTTTGCTTTATGATTATGAATGTGTAGCCTGTATATGTGTATGTGTGTGCCTATTAGATCTCCTGGAACGGGAGTTATGGATAGTTGCAAGCCACCATGCTGGGAATCGAACCCAGGTCCTATGCGAGAACAGCAAGTGCTCTCAACCACTAGGCATTTCTTTGGTCCCCAGGGACTTCTTATATACAAGAAAGTTCTTGTTTTGTTCTTAGTGGTTCTGAGAATGGAACCCCTTGCATATATCAGATAAGCATTCTACCTTTTAACTCCATCCCCAAGGTCCAAAAGATCTGTTCTTAGGCCTTCAAGTGGGCCAGTGAGATGGATCAGAGGACAAGAGGGCTTGCTACCAAACCTGATAACCTGAGTTCAATCCCCAAAAAGAATCTACGTGGTTGAAGGAGAGAACCAACTCCCAAGTTGTCTTCAGACCACCACTCACGGTACCCGTGGCTTAGTGTATATATGTGTATATACAAACAATAAAAAATATAAAAATTCTAAGCCTTTTATCTACAGGGTTAGATAAAAGTGAGTTACTTACTTCCAGGGACAGAATCAACCTGCCTCCTGCCAGACCCATGAGCAAATGGGTCAGGTGGGCAAATCCTGCTGGAGTGGCAGCCATCTCTCCCTATGGGAACATGAAGCTCAGAATACTCTCCTTTGAAACTGAGAATACCCCAGAGAACCTGCCTTACCTTCGGGTCTCCTTGGAGGGCATCATATCCAGCAGCCACCAGGACCAACTGAGGCTGAAACTGAGGGAAAGAACACACTATGTGAGAATGCCTGCCTTCATAGAACATCACCCCTCAGTGTTGCCCCTCACCCCCAAATTTCCTGGCTCTCCAAGACCTCAAAGGCAACTGGCATCAGGATGTGCAGGAATGCAGCAATGTAGTCAATGTCCCGCATCCCCACCTGCAGACACAGAAACATGCTATGACAGTCGCCTTTCTTGAGCCCGTGGGAGGGCAGCACTAGGCTCACTTTAGGTGGGAAGACACTGACCTGGTTCCAAGGTACATTGATAGTATATCCTTGGCCTTGGCCTAAACCTACTGTGGACCAGTTAGAAGCTTTAAGGTGGGGCCAGAACCGACCTTGTTCATATCGGTGGATGGAGAAATAAAGGACACTAGAGGCAGAGAAAAGAAATGTTGAGGGGTTACATAGCATGTGTTAACTCATCCCCCAGCATAGAAAAAAATAAAGGGATTGAAAAAGACAAACTTAAGGCTCCCAACCTACAGCTGCAGGGATTTATTCAGCAAGCTGTTTTTACCAACTACCCCATTCAGTCCCTCTCATAACTTTTTCCAGGTCCCAATCTATACTCTCAATTCTTCTATTCATTTACCCTTCTATTCATTCACCAATTTATTCACTTTCCCATTCATTAATCCTCCCCCAGTGTTTTGCTCATTTTTTCTACATACTCATTGACCTTCCACCAGAACACTCCTGTCACTAAATATTGCTGCCTCTCCAGTGTCCCCCCGATTTCAGACTCAAGTCCAAGGTCTCAAGAGCAACTGAGTTGACCCAAGAACCTGGGCAATGATGACCCTGTGAGAAACTCTAAGTCATGTCTTCTCATTGCTCCCTCCAGTGTTATTATCCCAAGATAATAATGGCACTGGAGGTTCATAGGAGTCTTTTTTCAAAATATTTATTTATTTATTTATTATGTATACAATATTCTGTCTGTGTGTATGTCTGCAGCCAGAAGAGAACACCAGACCTCATTCCAATGGTTGTGAGCCACTATGTGGTTGCCGGGAATTGAACTCAGGACCTTTGCAAGAGCAGGCAATGCTCTTAACCACTGAGCCATCTCTCCAGCCCCTATAGGAGTCTTGAGGGAACTTATTTGCAGAAGCCAGCTTGGGCTGTAAAGAGTCTAAGTCCATGCTGGGGAACCTAGTGATTCCACTGAAAGAATTGGAGAGATGCAGAGGCCAGGAATGAGGGAAGATGGGGCTTGGTTTTGTGTGTGGAGCTAAAGTGAAGGATGCTGTCATGAAGTCAGTGAGGACAGTCCTTTTTCCTTAATATGTCACAAAGCCACCTCTACTACTGCTCTTTCTTTCTTTCTTTCTTTCTTTCTTTCTTTCTTTCTTTCTTTCTTTCTTTCTTTCTTTCTTTTTTTTTGGATTTTCGAGACAGGGTTTCTCTGGGTTTCTCTGTAGCTTTTGGTTCCTGTCCTGGAACTAGCTCTTCTAGACCAGGCTGGCCTCGAACTCACAGAGATCCGCCTGCCTCTTAATCCCGAGTGCTGGGATTAAAGGCGTGCGCCACCACCACCCAGCTACTACTGCTATTTCATAGGTGAGAAAGTGCCCACAGGGGCGAGAGGGACCAACACACAAAACTGATGCTGGAAATGTTCTGACTGATAAAACCTGCAGGTGCAAACTGACAAGACACATGTACATGTTCTGGGTAGAAACGCATGATGAGGGGGCTGGACGGATGGCTCAGAGGTAAAGAACACTGGCTGCTCTTCCAGAGGACCTGGGTTCAATTCCCAGCACCCACATGGCAACCTCACACACAGATTTACATGCAGGCAAAACACCAATGCACATAAAATAAAAATAAATAAAAAGACATGAAGAACAGAGTCTAGCTTAAAAAGGCATGATATTCAGGTTGACACTAAAAGAACATGATGGTCATATTCCAACAGAAAGTACACAGAGGGCGTGAGGGGAAGAAAAAATGAGTATCTATCATTTATCTGTCCATCTGTCTGTCCTGTTACCATCTATCTGATCAACTACACCCTGCCTTGTTCTAGGAATCTGAGGCAGCATCCCCCGCCTTTCTATAGGAAATGAAATAGTAGTGAGCAGAGAATCTAGACTAATTCAAGAAAGACATCTTCATATGCTAATAATATAGCTATGCAATTTAAAAAATAGAAAATGATACTTAAAATTGGAGAAAAGTATCTTGAAATTGGGGAATGAAAGCCTTATAAAAAGCGTTAGTCCTGAAGCAACAATCAGTGAACCTGGCTGCATGGGTCTATGTTTGGTTCTCTGTGGTTGTTTAGCTTGGAGTCTTTGGTAGGACTCTTAACAGGAGGAATAGAGGGTGTCTCTAACTCTTTTGCCTGCTTATGGGACCCTTTTCCTCCTATGGGGTTGCCTTGTTCAGCCCTAATCTGAAGGTTTGTGCCTCATCTTACTGTGTTCGGATGACAGCCCTGGGAATCCTGCTTTTTTCCGAAAGGAAACTGAGGAGCAGTGGATCTAGGGGAGAAGGGAGGTCTATGGGGAGGATGGAGAGGGGTGGATGGAGGGGAAACTGCAGTAGGGATGTAATGGAGGAGAGAACAAGAACACAAAGCACCTCTGGTCTGAGTGGGTAGAGGAGGATTTTTTGTTTTGGTTTTGATACAGGATCTCTACTATATAGCTCTGGCTGTTTTGCAACTTGCTACACAGACCAGGCTGGTCTTGAACTCATGGAGAACCACCATGCCCAGTCTGGATTATTTGGTTTTGTTTGTTTAATTGTACTATTTTATGTGTTTGGCTTTCTTGTATGTCTGTGTATACCATGTATGTGCCCGGTGCCTGTGGAGATGAAAAAGGCAACTGGTCTCCTCAAATTGAAGTTCCAGACAGGAACTGCCATATGGTACTGGGACTAGAACCTAGGTCCTTAGGAAGAGCAAGCAGTACTCTTAGCCACTGAGCTTCTCTCTAGCCTTTAATTGTATTATTTTAAAATTTTTGACACCGACAGGTAAATATTGACTTTAAACATTCAGTGAAGTACTGAGCAGGGAAGAGAACCTACTGGAGAGTAAGTGCCCTCAGGGGTAAATAAGCAAAGACCCGAAGAAACCCAACTCCACAAGAACCCCCCCCTCCAGAGAACAGAAAAACAGCCTTTAATCCCAGCACTTGGGAAGCAGAGGCAGGCAGATCTCTGTAAATTCAAGGCAAACCTGGTCTACAAAGTGAGTGCCAGGACAGCCAAGGCTCATTTTCTCAGACATGATATTGAGGTTAATGTTTTTTTTAAAAATGCTAGGGATACAACCCAAATCTAAACTGTGTAAAACCGTTCTACCACTGAGCTATACCTTTTCTAAAAAATAATTGCTAATTAAAAGATGCATTCTAGAATTTATGCAGAAATAAAATAGGAGTAGAGTAGTAGGCGTAGATATGGATGAAAAAATGGCCAATGAATTTATTAATGTTGAAGCATTTAATCCAGGAAGCCACAAACAAACAAAATAAAGAATACAAAACTCAAGAAGCTAAAAACAGGAAAATTAGTTAAGCGTTAAAATAGTAGAGACGACAGAAGGAGCCAGAGATTAAATTAGAAAAATAAGTGAGGCCGGGCGGTGGTGGCGCACGCCTTTAATCCCAGCACTTGGGAGGCAGAGGCAGGCGGATCTCTGTGAGTTCGAGACCACTGATTGCTCTTCCAAAGGTCCTGAGTTCAATTCCCAGCAACCACATGGTGACTCATACCTATCTGTAACTCCAGATCCAGGGGATGTGACAATTACCTTTATCAAGGCTGACGGATTAAAAAAAGAGATGTTGGGGGGCGGTGGCGGGGAGGAGGCGGAAATCCTCAATAAATAAATAAATTAAAAAAAAAAACAAAAAAAAACTGAGAAAAAAAAAAAAACTAAAAAAAAAAAATAAATAAAAAAAGAGATGTTGCTTAAGAGCACTTACTGCTCTTGTAGAGGACCCTGGTTCGGTTCCAAACACCCACATGGAAGCTCACAACCACCTTTATTAACTCCAGTTCCAGGGGATCTGACTCCCTCTTCTATCATCTGTAGAGTCATGCATACCCATGGCACACATACATGCACTTGGGCATACACATAAAAATAAAATTAAATCAAAGATGTATGCCCTCTTTCCACCCAAAAAAGACATTATTTTTTCCTGGTATTTGCAAACTGCAACCTAGTGCTTGGATCTTTTCCCACAGTCCCTAAACCTGAGATCTGTATCAACAGACATCTTCTGTTTCCATTCTGGGGAAATGCTTTTTAGGAACACAGACCCATAAATACCACAGCACAGTAATCTCATGATGGCCCCAAGAACAGCCCTTAAATTTGAGGTATAAATAGGCAAAAGTAGACATTTGAGGAAAGGCACTGATATAAAAAAAGGACCACGAAGATAATTCAGTTAGCCTCAGAATGAAGAGACATAACAATATGGAATGGAAGGACGTAGAATGTTTAGGGCACTTCTAATTAGTTCTTTCTTTCTCTTTCTTTTTTTTTCTTTTCTTTTTTTGTTTGCTCGAGACAGGGGTTCTCTTTTGAATAGTCCCAGTGGTCCTGGACCTCACTTTGTAAAACTCACAGAGATCCTCCTGCCTGTGTCTCCTGAGTCCTGGGATTAAAGGCGTGTGCCACCACCACCCAGGTCTAATTCTTATTCTATAAAAACTAGGTCAGCAAAGAGAGGGTATAAGAACAAGCGAGAAACAAAATGCTTGTGCTGATCAAAGGAATGTCTAGCTAGAGAGGTTGGCACATGTCTGCAGTTTTAGCACTTAGTAGGCTGAGAGAGGAGGATCTCAAGTTGGAGGCCAGCCTGGACTATAGAGAATAAGAATCAAAGCCAGTTTGGGCTACACAGTAAGACCCTAGCTCAAAAGAAAAAAAAACAAGAGTACATAATTCAGAGGGAGGATTTACAAACAGAATTGAGGCCATCTCTCAGGACACTGAGCAAAAGTAAAAAGAGATAGAAAACATGGAATAAGCCGGATAGGGGAGGAGGGATGTCAGCAATTAAGAGGATTTTTGTTCTTCTAAAGGACCTGCATTTGATTCTTAGCATACATGGCAGCTCATAATGGTAAATCAAGTTTCAAGGGATTCAGCGCCCTCTTTTGGCTTCCAAGGGCACTAGACAAACACATGGCACAGACATACATGCAGGCCAAATAGCCATACACATAAATTAAAAAAGATTTATTTCTAAAAAGCTACACAGGGCTGTGGATGTTGGTAGCTCAGTTGGTAGAATGCTTGCCTAACATGCATGAAACCCTAGGTTCAATCTCTAGTGTCATATAAACTAGGCCTGGTGGCACATGGTATAATCCCAGCACTCAGAAGGTGGAGGCAGGAGAATCAAGAGTTCAACGCAATAAAGTCCAGACAATCCCTTAGGATTGAGGGTTTAGAGCCGAAAGTCAGAACTGAAAAGGCAGAGTAGAGAAATAAAAATTAAGTTATAACTCTAAGAATAAAGTGGATTAGATGAAACTATGTAGCAGAGACACAAAAGAGATCCATTTAGAGGGGCAGATATGGCAAAGGCCTTGGGCTCCCTGGCAGCTGTGTGGGAGAGGCAGAGTTGAGACCTGTTGTCAGCATATAGCCTTCACATGCAGAGAGGAAGGGACAATTATCCCAGACAGCTACATACTTGCCCTGGCTCTGGACTATCAAATGGCTCCTGCCCCCACTCAAAAACAATAGGACATCCTTAGCTATATACAGAGTTAGAGGCCAGTCTGAGCTAGACCCGTCTCAAAAAAAAAAAGTCAAATCAAAACAAAACAAAATTCCATAAAGGATCAAGCCAGGAGGTTTAACATCTAATAGGAGTCTGAGAGAACAGAGAAAATAATTATCAAAGATCTAATATAAGAACATGTGCAGGCCGGGCGATGGTGGCGCATGCCTTTAATCCCAGTACTTGGGAGGCAGAGGCACGCGGATCTCTGTGAGTTCGAGACCAGCCTGGTCTACAGAGCTAGTTCCAGGACAGGCTCCAAAGCCACAGAGAAACCCTGTCTCGAAAAAAAAAAAAAAAAAAAAAACATGTGCAAAGGGCTGGAGAGGTGGCTCAGAGGTTAAGAGCATTGCCTGCTCTTCCAAAGGTCCTGAGTTCAATTCCCAGCAACCACATGGTGGCTCACAACCATCTGTAATAAGGTCTGGTGCCCTCTTCTGGCATGCAGACATACATGTAGACAGAATAATGTATATATGATAAATAAATAAATATTTTTTTAAAAAAAAGAACATGTGCAAAGACAGAAGGTGTAAGGCTGCAGATGTAAAATACCAACCCACTGCTAAAGAGAAGTTAACAGGACCTAGAGTTCATGTGGAATACCATATGGGAAAAAGAGAAGAACCGAAAGCCTTTCAGAGAACAAAACAGGTAACTCAGAAATAAGCGAAAAATACAATTATCATCAGCACAAGTTCTGGAAAATAGTAAAGCAAAAAAGAAAGTAAAGAAAAAAGCATCTAGATAGGACCAAGGACCACAAGAGCACAAGTAATGTAATAAGTTGGATGGAAGGACCACATAAAACTACTACTTACAATATAATACTCCCTAGTGGCAAGGACTTAATTATTTTCTCTAGGAGGATAAACTGGTACCCTTCTGGAGTAAAGTTTGGCAGTATGTACCAGACCTTAAAGCATGTTGATCTGCCTGACTCAGCAATTCACTATTAGAAATTCATTATGCAGATATACCTAAAGATATAAGTTATATATTTTTAATACTATTCATAGTAGAATTGTTTATACTAGCAAAAACTGGGAAGTAAAAAAAATAAAATAAAGAAAATTCAAGGTTAATAAAGCATTATGATATCTAAAACAAAAACAAAAAAAAAACTGGGAAGTATCTTGAATGTCCCAGGATTAACTGACCAGAAGTACAACCATGCAATGAAATATTCTACAAAGATGCTTTGTAGCACCAACATGGTAAAAGTATCCCCAATAGTTAGATGAAATAAAGTTGCCAATGAACATGTGGAGAATTATCACATTGGTAGTATATTATTAATAAAGGTGACTATTTACATATGCATAAAAATCTATGAGGCTAAAACCTAAAGTGTCAACTTATTTTATGTGTATGTGTGTGTGTGCATGCTATGGTATGTATATGCAGGTCAGAGGTCAATTTGCAGGAGTTGGTTCTCTGTCTTTCCACCATGTGGGTCCTGGGGATCAAACTTAGGTTGTCAGGCAAGCACCTTTACCTGCTGAGCCATCTTGCCAGCCTCCTATTTAACAGTAAAGAACAGTTTGAAGTACTGTCATAATTGAAAACAAATGAAGTATTAATTTGGGGTCCACTCCAGCTCGGGGGTAAATTGTTAAACTAGATCTCCAAATACTTATAATTCAAACCCCACCTCTTTCACTTCTCTGCACGACATTGTAACCTGTAAGGTTCAGTTTCACCATCTGTAAAATGGGAACTCCACAGTTCTTGCTTCAGAGTAAAATTAGGAGATAGCAGACAACCAGAAAGCAGCGCATTTCCTCAGTCCCGGCCAACTAAAGAACATGAATGCCCTTCCCTTCCTAACACCTATGACTGGGCCTAACAAGTAGCCAGGAGTCCAGTATTTAGGGTGGGACTTGGGATATACCTGGGGTCCTGGTCAAAGGTGAACTGTGTTCCTTGACCATGGTGCACATCCCAATCCACGATCAGAACCCTGTGAGCAGGAAAGAGGGGAGTTTTGTACAGGAGATCAAGTGAAATATGGAGGAACAGCCTAGACCATGGTACCCCAATTCCATCTGTCATTTGGTGCTGACCTCTGAATGCGGTGCTTCTTTTGAGCATAGCGGGCAGCCACAGCCACATGGTTGAACATGCAGTACCCATCCATAAGACTGCGCTGGGCATGGTGTCCAGGAGGCCTAAGCAGAAAAGGGAAGGCTACAGGTTTGGGACTCTTCCTCCCACACTCCCAATTCTTTCAGCATAGATTCTGTGAATTTGCCAGCAACTGAGTAACTGTGGCTTCTGAAGCTTCACAACCCCCAATCCAATGCTCTCACCAAAAAAGATTTAAAAATAACCATTAAAATGTACCCATATGCCAGGCACTGGTGGCACACACCTTTAATCCCAGCACTTTGGAGGCAGAAGCAGGCTGATCTCTGTGAGTTAGAGGCCAGCCTGGTCTACACAGAGCCGGTTCTAGGACAAAGAGAAACCCTACACAGAGAAACCCTGTCTGGAGAACAAAACAAGACAGTGAGACTGTCTCAAAAAAAGAAAAAGAAACAAAGAAAATATAGCCATGCACCCATTTGGTATTGTGGCACGTGCTTGTAATACTAGCACTCAAAGACATTGAAGCAAGAAAATATATAGCTCAAACTCCTGTCTCAAAAACTAAAAAATGAAGTTGTCCACACATATTTTCCCATACCCAGCCATTTTGCTACATGGCCTTAGGTGAAACCTATGTAGTAAAAATTGCTATGTTCAAAAATGGTCCACTGTTATTTGCTATGGTATTAGTTTGAAGCAGCAAATGACTGAAACCAAAATGCCCACCAGCATGAGAATGCCTAACTTAAAAAGTATATTTCACCACTGGGCAGTGGTTTAATCCCAGCACTTGGGAGGCAGAGGCAGAGGCAGGAGGATCTCTACGTGTTCAAGGCCAGCCTGGTCTACAGAGTAAACTCCAGGACAGCCAAGACTGCTTCACAGAGAAACTCTCTCAACTCTCCCCCCAACCCCCACAAAAAAGTATATTTCACAATGGCATCTCACTCAGGTATAACACATATTAAGAGAAAGCTTTCAGCCGGGCGGTGGTGGCGCACGTCTTAAATTCCAGCATTCAGGAGGCAGAAACAGGTGGATCTCTGTGAGTTTGAGGCCAGCCTGGTCTACAAGAGCTAGTTCCAGTCTGGAAGGGAGCACACTGTGTGCTTTTTAGCATTGGTGATTTTAAAAAAGGAGTGGAAAGCACAAAGGCCATCTTCTGCATTTTATCAGTTCTAGAAAGTCAGCTGTGACAAGATGTTCTATGATTTTCCATGACAACAACAAAACAGAAAATGCTATTGACTAAAATCTGAGATGTCACGGTTTGTTGGCTACATTGGATTTCAAGATGTTCCAGATAGAAAAGAAACACATACCTGTGAATCAGTGAACTATGATACTTATTACTTACTCACAAGACTATCTGTGAGAAGACACAGAAGTTACTGGTTACAATGACTATCTTTCAGGAGCACATCCCCAAGGATAGGAGAGAGGAGAAAATTTTTATTGAATTCCCCTTCATGTCATTTGACTCTTCGACCATATGAAGACATAGTACCCGAGCTAACACATTTTACATTTGAGAGAAGGACTTTATTTTTTGAGAAAGTAGCTTATGTATCCCAGGCTGGCCTCAAATTTACAATGTAGTTCATGCTAGCTTTGAATTCCTGATCCTTCCACCTCAAAAGTATTACCTCCATGCACCATTAGGTAGAAAGATTATTTTTAAATGTAAGTAGCAGCGGTGGTGCACACCTTTAATCCCAGCACTTGGGAGGCAGAGGCAGGCAGATCTCTGAGTTTGAGGTCAGCCTGTTCTACAGAGCGAGTGCCAGGACAGCCAGGGTTAGACATAAGAACCTTGTCTTAAAAAAAACAAATAAAATGAAATAAAAATGTAAGAAGTCAAATGCTTGTGAGTCCTACCTGATGACGGCCATGCCATTCCGAATCTCAGCCCCCAGGACCGCATCTACCAGCCTGAGGACAGAGCCTGTGGCCAGGCAGGCACATGAGTATGAGTTCTAGAGACAGTGGAGAGCCAAAGAGAAGAAATGATCAAGGACTGGCCTATCAACTTAGCTTTCTTCCCACAGTGAAGTTGGCACAGACATGGGAGACCCCGGAATTGCTGCCCCACCCTGACCTCACAGTTCTCATGCATACCGGATGCAGATAGACGGAATCATAGGTGCCTGCTAGTATGCGAAGTTCTCCTTCATTCATGTACTGGGTTGTTTCCATCAGATCAATGTATTCCAGGCTGGGGACACAAGATAGGGGATAGGTCTGAGAGCCCTGTTTCCTCCCCAGCCATACCTTCTACAAACCAGGTCTCTGGCCAAATCAGACCTCCAGCCCACCTAGGGGATTGGTTGGGATGTAGGCCACGGTTCCTATTTCTCCTCTAGCCCACCTCAGCTTATTTTCGTTGGATTCACCTCCGTTTTTGCCTCTTGGAGCTCAACTCAGATACTCTCTGCCAAGCTAGTTTTCTGTGAACCACACTGTACCAGGCCTCTTCCTTTGAATTCCTACAGCCCCCTAGGAGCCTCCTAATCACTCTGCCAGACGTTCACCATCAATTAACTAACCAGATTATAAGAACACTAGCCCATCAGAGGCTTAGGATCTTAGATGCTGTCAGGTACCTGACACACATATTGACCCTCCTGAAAAACTGAGATTTCTTTTCTTTAGGGTGGTTAGAGGCTTTTTCAGACAGGATCTCATGTAACCCAGATTGAACCTGCTATATAGCTGAGGATTGTCTTGAACTCCTGATTGTCTTGTCTTCACATCCCAGTAATGAGATTATGGGCATGCAGCATCACACCTGGCTGGAAGTTAGGTTTTTGAGCAGTTAACAGATTTAGAGAGGCTCAGGGACTTGCCCAAGGCCGGCCACAGAGCCTAAGGGATTCTGTCCTGGTGAGGGCATCCTCCTCCCACCCTACCAAGCTCCCAAGTTTTCACCTGTGAACCAACATCAGCTCCTCCTTCTCAGCAAACCGGGCCTGGGGAAGACATGAGGAATAAAGGAGCTAGAGCATAGGCCATGCCTTCGTGTTGCCAGGTCCCTGCCCACCACCCTCATGCTGGGGGGCTTCACCTGAAAGGACACACAGCGGTCCAGCAGGCTCTCCAGGATCAGCTGCTCTTTGATGGCATGGAGCCGCTCAGGGCATTCAGGGAAACTGGGGAGGTGGAGATGCAGTCATATAACCCACCCAGCCAAGTAAGACACTACGAACCACGTCTGCTTTAGCCACACCTCCCAGCTCGCCTCCCATAGCTGCTCACCTCTTACCTGTGCCATTTAGCCTTTCCTCTTGTCATTTCTGAAGTCTTACACTTTCCTCCCTGCTACCATTCACGCCAGCAGAAGCTCCAGTCTGAGCTGTCTGCCAAGTCGCCGTCTCAAGAACCTCCCTACCTCTACACCCCCTCCCCCAACAGCCCCTTCTGTAGATGGCAGTCAAACAGTGGTGAAAAGTCAAAACCCTTTTGTAGCTCCTACTCCATTCCTAGCAGGACCTGAAATCTTTATTAGAGCTGGAAGGCCCTAAAAACCATGTCCCCATCCTTTTTCTGACCCTGTTTCTTGTCACAGGCCGCATCCTTCACTTTATTTCACCTGTAATGGTCTCCTTGATCTTCAATTGAACACATACCTTTCAGTCAGGTCCGTAGACTTCAATTTCTTTTGTCTAGAACACCCTTTTCCATAATGACTCCGTGACTCACTCCCTTAATGTCCCTCCCCCTGTATTTTTATTCAAATGTTAGCAGTGCCTTCCCTGGCTGTTGTATTAAAAAAATGACAACACCCCTTCCCCTCAAACATTCCTCTCCCTCCCAGCTCAGTTATTCTGCACAGCCCTGCTCTGACACTTTTCTTTTCTTTCTTTTTTTTTTTGGTTTTTTTTCGAGACAAGGTTTCTCTGTGGTTTTGGAGCCTGTCCTGGAACTAGCTCTTGTAGACCAGGCT
>NC_022016.1:35060890-35062420 GCF_000317375.1 Microtus ochrogaster
AAAAAAAAAAAACAAAAAAAAACCTTAACACTGTTGTTGGCTGTTTAATGACCTCCCCTCATACTCACCAATCAGCTGAGAAGGGATTTTTCTATTTTGTTCACATACATCACCAACTCTTGGCACACAGTAGACACATCGATAGATGTGTTAGCTTAAAACAAAACTCTTTCAAGAATGATCCCCACCTCCCTAAATCATCTGCCTCCAGACTATGAGCCAGAATAAGAACAGATTCACTCTTGCTTGGTGGAGGGGAGGCAAATGTGTAAATTTTCTACTGTGGGGACAATCTGGAGGTCCCAGCCTCACCTGTCATCCCAAAGGCAGTGGAAGTCATTTAGTTGCTCATCAAACACCAATCCAGTACCAACCAATACTCTTGTCTCAGGGTCCATATCCTGCAGGGGCAAAGAAAGAAACACAGATTCATTCAGGTCCCCAATCAAACACTGCATACTGTCCAGCATGGGGAAAATCATTGTTTTGTTTGGTAAAGAAGGCTAAACTGCAGCCAGGATTCTCTCACCAGCCCTTGAAGCCCCACGATCAGGTCTTCTTCAACCGTTTGGCTGAGCTTCTTCATTTTCCCTTTCTTCTTTACCTCTGCTAGATTGGGGCTGGAGTGGGATACAGTACCCTTCTTAACACTTCGCTTCTGCCAATCAAAGAGAAAGATCAGAGTCTGGACATGGCTGGCTGGCTTTCCCTCCCCCCCCTCATCAGGGCCGGGCTGGAGCCTTACCAAGGTGGCGCTGGAGTCCTGAGGGGGCGACTGGGGATTGTGCCTACTCTTTCGCTGCCTGGTAGAAGAATCTTGGCCGGTGGAGGTCATGGCTGAAGGGCCTTCGCTCCTGGAACGGCTCTAGCAGGCGTGTAGGTTGGTGATGAGGTCCTTGGAGTATCCAGAGGACCCCACATCTCTAACCCTTTCCAGGCCCCGCCCCCATTCTAGACCGCATCCTTCACGCTGTTCCCTACTAGTGCCTTCTAAACCCCGCCCCTCAAGGCCATCTTCTGCCACAGAGGAAACCTGGTGTCTTCTGTTCTCCTGGACCTCGCTGCTTTTATACGATTCTCCTTCCTCATCTTGCTTTTTCATTAAACAAGGTAATCCCAGGCTCAATCCGGCTCTTCTAAAACCTGCCCTTTCCAATCACCGCCCCCCCACCCCTCTACTTCCCAAGCCCTTTCATACCTCTAGTCCTCGCCCAGAACGCTTGGCTTCCGCAACCTGCCCACTTCAGCCTATCTCCCCGGACAATCACAGACCTTTCTAGACTGCCAGGCCAGGCTGCAGTGGCCTCGGCACCACCCTTAAAGACCCACTCAACTCCACCTCCTATCGGGCCGAACCCGCACCTTCCACACCTTCTGATCACGACCCGATCCTTTCACCGCGTCCCGCTGCTCAGAAGACTGCCCCTTTCGAGCAGAATCCATTAGACCCCACCCCCTTCTCAGAGCCTAACGTTTAACCAAGCTCCCTCCGCCAGTTCCAAGCCACCGCCCCCTTTCCACACGGCCATC
>NC_022016.1:35062526-35064870 GCF_000317375.1 Microtus ochrogaster
CCCCCATTCCCCGCTACTCACTGAGCGCAGCCCCTTTCTCAAACTCCGCCCTTGGCTCTCACCGCCTAATTCCCGGCGACCTGTGTGGCCCCGGGCACCTGATCCCTTCTTTTCCATTGGGCTGAGCGTTTTAATTTGCCCGCCCACGTCCACCCCACAGCGCGGATCTAGTCCGCCTCCAACGCCTCTGGCGCACACCACACCTCTCGCGAGTTCACCTAATAGACGAGCGCGGATCGTTCTGCGCCTGCGCAAAGCATGACTCACTGGTTCGAGACCCGGATCTGCCCCTAGCGCTGCGCCCCCCCCCAATTCCCCCCCTCCATCCACTGCCGCCATTGTTCTGATTGCGATGACTGCCGTTCTCAGTTCCAGGCCTGTCGTTTTAGGAGCCCTACGGACTGGCATCGGTCGTGCTGTGCACTGATTCGAGAGCAAATCAAAGAAGGAGGACGTTCAGAAGGGACATCTTGGGGACTCCTGCGCTGCGCTTGGCGATGACATAGTAGGGTGATTAGTCCGAGATAAAGGCTATGGCTATGGACTAATAAGGCCTGTGGCTGCAGGCAGCCAAAATGACAGTGATGATAAGCGTTGAGAAGTTTCTGAGTTAATAGTCACTACCATGGTACGCAAGAAGTATCTCCAAATGCTAGCTATTAACATTCTGCGAAAATGGGTAGGGGCGCAGAAGGACTCACTAAGTGGCACTCATTGCAGAAAGCCACAATTCTGTGATGTTTGCATTGTTATGGCTGCTTTGCAGACAACACACAGAGGGACTTAGACCTGCGATCTTGGTCAAGTCACAGCGTTGTCCTCAGTTTCCTTATCTGCAAAATTATGATGCTAGTACCAAGGCCAGAATAGACTTTGGAGGGACGTTTCTCCTGGATAGCAGCTCAACCTACCTGCCCCCTCTGCTGAGTAATCAAACTAATAGCATGTAATGGACTAGGGAGGGAAAATTGTCCCTGTGATTTTTTTGGGACGCCCACCCTGTGTCTAACTATCACTCCCACAGGAGCCCCTTCTCAGTCTCCCCCTCCCATTTCCTGCTGGGCAGTACGCTGAAGCCCAAAACAAGCCTGGAGTTCTGCATCACTGACTAGCAAATACATTGACAGTACTGTAACCCAGTAGTTAGATCCACTTGCAAATGCCAGTTTGAGCCTCCTCCATTGCCTTAAGGGCTACGGGTCTAAATCTACACAAGCTAAAGAAAATATATAATGATACATAATGAAGAACATTCGGGGGGTGTGATAACTGCAAAGCAATATAGTAAAAATTCTTACAAACAGTGAAGTCTCATTTCTTGTAGAATCATAAGAGGCTCCTGTACAAAACGAGTCAGTAAATTTTATAAAGGGCCAGAGCAAATAAAGGCTTTGCAGTCAAAGGTAATCATTTTTTTTTTCTTGGCTTTTCGAGACAGGGTTTTTCTGTGTAACAGCCCTGGCTGTCCTGGAACCAGCTCTGTAGATCAGACTGGCCTTGAACTCAGAGATTTGCCTGCCTCTGCCTCCCCAATGCTGGGACTAAAAGCACATATCAATGCCCAGCATATTTTATTTATTTTGCCTGTGTTTGTGCCAGTGCCTAAGGAAGGCAGAAAGGGGCACTGGACTCTCCAGGAGCTGAAGTTACAAGTGTGTATGAGCCATTTGATGTGAGTGGTAGGATTCAAGCGCTGAGCCATCTCTCTGTCCCAACAATCATTTAAAATACTGGTTCTCATCATGTGGGGCATGATCCCTTTGATCCCTTTTTCTCCAAAAATATTTACATTACAACTCATAACTAGCAAAATTACAGTCATGAAGTAACAACAAAAGTAATTTTATGACTAGGGACTGTTGTTCCTAATTTCTAGCTGGCTTTCTTGTCTGCAGGGTTAAAGGGTAAAGACGTTACACGGGAAAGGAAACACAGACACGCGGTGGTCCCACGTGGGTGCACTTTTAATGGGGGAGGGGTAACAATGGGCAGGTTCAGGTGTGCGGACACAACAGGAGAGACAGGAAAAAGGGAAAAAGGGAGGGGTTGTAGCAACCCTCGTCTTTTAACGAGGAATGCAAAGGCTTCTGGGGAATGTGTCCTGTGCTTGCATGCGCTGGCATCCGTAGTCCAGGGGAACACTGGGAGCTGTAGTTCCGCAAAGGAACAACAGGGACTCCCACCACCACCCAGCATGCTGAATGGTTTTATGTCAACTTGACACAAGCTAAAGTCATGTGAGAGGTGGGAACCTCAATTAAGAAAATGCCTCCAGCCGGGCGGTGGTGGCGCACGCCTTTAATCCCAGCACTCGGGAGGCAGAGGCAGGCGGATCTCTGTGAGT
>NC_022016.1:35065250-35070549 GCF_000317375.1 Microtus ochrogaster
GGCTCACAACCATCTGTGGTGAGGTCTGGTGCCCTCTTCTGGCCTGCAGGCATACACACAGACAGAATATTGTATACATAATAAATAAATATTTTAAAAAAAAAGAAAATGCCTCTATCAACTGGGTGTGGTAGCACACATCTTTAATCTCAGCACTTGAGAGGCAGAGGCAGTTGGAGCTGTGTGAATTTGAGGCCAACCTGGTCTACAGGCCTGTTAAAATGGTCACACAGAGGCAGGTTACCTTGTCTCAAAAAAACCCAAAATCAACAAAAAGACTAGGCACAAACCCTCATATCAAGGCTTGGTAAGTAGCCAGTAGGAGGAAAGGGGTCCCAAGAGCAGACAAAAGAGTCAGAGACAGCCCCTGCTCCTGCTGTTAGGAGCCCCACAAGAACACCAAACTACAGAACTGTTACCTGTATGTAGAGTGCTTAGCACAGTCCCATGCAGGTGCCCTGATTATTGCTCCAGTCTCTGTGAGCCCCGTATAAGCCCTGCTTAGTTGATTCTGTGGGTTGTGTTCTCCTGGTGTCCTTGATCCCTCTGTCTCCTATAATTCTTCCTTCCCCTCTCCTGCGGGATTCCCTGAGCTCTGCCTAATGTTTGACTGTGGGTCTCTGCATTTGCTTCTATCCATTGCTGGATGAAGCCTCTCTGAGCCCTGTTGGGCTAGACACAGATCTGTTTTTCTAGCTGGCCCTAAGGCATTTTCTTAATTAGTGATTGATTCGAAGGGACTGTCCAATGTGGGTGGTGCCACCCCTGGACAGGTGGTCCTGGGTTCTTATAAGAAAGCAGACTGAGCAAGTCACGAGGAGCAAGCCGGTAAGCAGCACTCCTCCATGGCCTCTGCATCACCTGCCTCTAGGTTCCTGCCCTGTGTGAGTTCCTGCCCTCACTGCTGTTGATGAAGAACTGTGAGCAAAATGTGAAATAAACTCATCCTCCCCAAGTTGCTTTTGGTCATGGTGTTTCATCACAACAATGGTAACCATAACTTGGACAAAAATTGGTACCAGGAATGGTATATTGTTGTGATAAATCTGACCATGTTGTTTTGGGGAGGATTGTAGAAGAACTTTGGAACTTGGGACAAGAAAAGCCATTGACTGTTCGGCACTTATTGAGCTGTTCTGTAGGAGTTGGAAGATAAGAAAGTTGTGTTGAGGGCAATGCAGAGATGGAGGCAAGTTTGTAAAGTTTCAGCGAGAAGTTCTGTTGTTGCTATTGTTTTTGAGACATGGTTTCTCCGTGTAGCCCTGATTGTTCAGAGGGAAGTTTAAAGACTTTATTGGGGCCATTTGTTATTTTGAATTAAGAGTCTATGGTTGCCGGGCGGTGGTGGCGCACGCCTTTAATCCCAGCACTCGGGAGGCAGAGGCAGGCGGATCTCTGTGAGTTCGAGACCAGCCTGGTCTACAGAGCTAGTTCCAGGACAGGCTCCAAAGCCACAGAGAAACACTGTCTCGAAAAAACCAAAAAAAAAAAAAAAAAAAAAAGTCTATGGTCCCGGTTAGCAGGGGCTGAAGAATCAGCTGTGTTTAACAAGATACCAGAACTATTAAAGTGAGGCCTTTGCAGGGATACTCAAGGCTGGTCAGCTGAAGCTGAGAAATTCGTGATGTGGGAAGTGTTTCTTCAGATTCAGCAGACAGGGACTGTGTTCCAGAGGCGGTCAAGGTTGTACCTTGTGCTAACAGTTGAACGGGGTAGTGTAAGCATCACCCAAGTAGTACTGGTTTTGAAGGCATGAAGGGGTCGTGGAAAGCAGCCAAGGCTTGGCACTGTGAGAGGCCAGGAGAGACCATTGAAGGTACAGCCTCAGTGGCAGTTGACACCCAGGACTGATGGGGTCATGCAGAGAAGTTGAGGCTTGGCGCCATGAAAAGCACCCAGAAGAGGCTATTGGTGAAAGTGTAGCCCAGTTGCAGCAAGGGACCCGCATTTTGGAGATGGGAGGACCACTAAGGAAAGCAGCAGCAGTGGAGTGGAGTCAGCTGGAGCCTAGAAGACAAGCGCTGCGTGCTACAGAAGGCAGAGCTGGAGAAGTGAGCCAAGCTCCTGGAGGAACACAGAAGAGCGTGAGTGAACCGCAGGCACTGCACATTGAATTATTTACACTGTTGGAGTTTGCTTTTGCTTTGATTCAATTGTGCCCTGGTTCTTCCCCCTTGAATTAAGAAAGTATTTAATTTATTTTTTGATTTTTACAGGAGTCCACAGTCGAGAGTCTTTGAATTTTAAAAGACTTTAGATTTTAAGAGAGATTGGCTATTTTAAAGACACTGAACTTTTAATGTGTTTGAATTTGGTGTTTTTTGTTTTGTTTTTGAGACAGGGTTTCTCTGTGGCTTTGGAGCCTGTCCTGGAACTAGCTTTTGTAGACCAGGCTGGCCTCGAACTCAGAGATCCACCCGCCTCTGCCTCCCGAGTGCTGGGATTAAAGACATGCGCCACCACCATCCGGCGTGTTTGAATTTGTAAAGACCATGGAGTTTTAAAAGGATATAAATCTATATCCTGATATAGAAGCTCCATGATGAAACTTCATGATCTTTACGAGTTTAAACTAAATATATATAAAATATATAAATATATATAAGGATATACATGTATATTATACATATACATATGTGTATGTGTATGTATATATTCTTTTGGGTTTTTGAGACAGGGTTTTTCTGTGTAACAGTCTTGGCTGTCCTGGAACTTGCTTATAGACCAGGCCAGCCTCAAACTCACAGGCCTCTCTCTACTTCCTGGGTGCTGGGATTAAAGGCATGCAGCACCATGGCCTGCTATTTATATTTTTAATGTGAGATATTGGGGATGGATGAGAAAGAAAAGGTTGTGCCTTAATGGTGATGTGTTTGTGTCAAGTTGACAAGGGATCAATTGTGCTGGCTAGTTTTATATCAACTTGACATAAGCTAAAGTCATCCGAGAGGACGGAGCCTCACTTGCGATGTCTCCATAAGATCAGGTTGTAGGCAAGCCTGTAGGGCATTATCTTAATTAGTGATTGGTGGAGCGGGTTCAGCCATTGTGCGTGGTACCACCTGGGCAAGTGGTCAGGGGTTCTATAAGAAAGCAGGCTGAGCAAGCTATGAGGAGCAGGCCAGTAAGCAGTACCCCTCCATGATCTCTGCATCAGCTCCTGTCTCCAGATTCTTGCGTGAGTTCCTACCCGCACTGCTGTTGATGAACTGTTGTATGGAACTATGAGAGAAACAAACCCTTTCCTCCCCAAGTTGCTTTTGGTCATGGTGTTTCATCGCAGCAATGGTAACCATAACGAAGATAGCAAGAGTTCCATTTCTCCTTGAGGACAGGTATTCCTTTTGTGACCATAGGGCCACATCAATTCTGCTATTATTTATTTATTTATCTATTTATTTATTTATTTTTTGAGACAGGGTTTCTCTGTGTAACAGTCCTGGCAGTCCTGGAACTTGATCTGTAGACCAAACTGGTCTCAAAGTCACAGAGATCTGCCCACCTCTCTCTGCCTCTTGAGTGCTGGAATTAAAGACATGTGACACAACGCCTGACTAATTCTGCTGTTCTTTATTGAACCAAACAAATGCTACTGGGAAGTACAAGGATAGGGACTCTTCTTATAGTATTGCTGTTTTAATGAACCAAAGAGGCTTCTATGCAGAATAAGATGGTTTCTAGAAAGTTCTAGATTATAGCTTATAGGTTTCTATGAGAGTTCAAGATGAGATCTCTCTCTCTCTCTCTCTCTCTCTCTCTCTCTCTCTCTCTGTATGTGTATGTGTTGATGTGTGTATGCCTGTGTTTGTGTGTGCACATGGAGGCCTGAGGGCAACTTTGAGTATCTTCTTCACTTTCCACCTTACTGTTTCCAAACTGCTTTCTTATTTGTCTCTGTGCATCCATGAGTGTGGTTTGTGTGGAGGCCAGAGGAGGTTGTCAGATATTATGTTACTTTCTATCTACCTTATTCCTTTTAGACAGGAGTTTCCCTGAATCTGGAGCTCATGGTTTTTTTTTAACCTAGGCTAGCATCCAGCAAGCTCCAGGGATCATTCTTCCTTCAACATCATCCCAGCACTCAGTTTACAGGCATTCATAAAGTCAGACCCAGCTTGTCATATGTGTGCTTGTATCCAAACCCAGGCCCTTACAGTTGGGCAGTAAGCCCTCTTAAACCTTGAAGCTGTCTCTCCAGCCCCCTCCATCTTATTTTTTGAAACAGTCGCTTTTATTGGTGGGGGAGGCATTTGAACAGGGTCTCTCTTCTGTAGACCAGGCTAGCCTCAAACTCGGAGATCAGCCCACTTTCATCTCCAGAGTGCTGGGATTAAAGGCATGTGCCACCACTGAATGTGCCCATTTGAGCCCCATTTGAGCTTCGTGACTTGGCTGGCCAGCAGGCCCCGAGAATCCTGTTCATGTCCCCTTGGTACTGAAATTGCAGATACATGCTGCACTTAGCTTTTGAAAATTGCATTTTATTCGTTTTGTTTGTGGATGTGTGTACATTCGTGCAAGCATGAGAGTGCCATATCATGTTTGTGGAGGTCAGAGGACAATTTGGGCAAGTTGGTAGGAGAAAGTCTACCATCTGGGTCTCAGGGATGGAACTCAAAATCCTCAAGGATTTGTGGCTGGCACCCTTACTTGCTGAGCCTTCTCCATAGTCTCTGGCTTTAAAAAAATACAATCATAAGCATGAGTTCTGGGGCTCGAACTCCAATTCTCATGCTTTCACTATGAGTACTTTGCTGCCTGAGCCATCTCTCTTGCCCTAGGATGAGAAGTCAGGTGATCAATTTCCAGGTCACCTAGGTGCTTTCTGTATAGCTACTATGCTTGTGTTCACAGAGGCATTAAGATTGGTATACACTGAGGGCTGGGATGGAAGATGTATCTCAGTTGGTAGAGGGCTTGCCTAGCATGCATGGAGTCCTAGCTTTAGTCAGCTATAATCCCAGCACTTGGGAAGTGGAGGCAGAAGATTCGCAAGTTTAAGGTCCTCCTTGGCTACGTAGTAAGATAAAGGCTAGCCTGTGCTTTAAAAAAATGCGGTATTCATACAGTTTCAGATTGAGGGATTGTTATTAATTGACCTAAATATTATATTATGCTAGTTGTTATAAGAAATTCAAGGGCTTAACAAGTAAGTGTTTATTTCTTTTTCATAAAATACCATCAGAAGGGGCTGGAGAAATGGCTCAGTGGTTTAAGAGCATTGCCTGCTCTTCCAAAGGTCCTGAGTTCAATTCCCAGCAACCACATGGTGGCTCACAACCATCTGTAATGAGGTCTG
>NC_022016.1:35070764-35072040 GCF_000317375.1 Microtus ochrogaster
AAAACCAAAAAAAAAAAAAATACCATCAGAATGTTTATGGCCACTCATTCATGGACCTAGAGAAATACCTTTTTATGGCCTAGTTAGTTGCCTCTGTATACTTGGAGTTCTCACTAGTTGGTAGATGGGGAAACAGAGCAGAGGCTTGCATGGAAAGCTTTTGTGGCCTAGACCTAGAAGTCGTAGATGACACTTGCACAGAATTAAAAATAAATCTTGAAAAATAATTCTATTAGCTTAAAATCCCAGGTATTCACACTTGCTTTCTTTGATGCAGTGCTGGGGATGGAATCCAGAGACTCACACACGCTGGACAAGTGCTTTGCCACTAAACTACACCCTCCAGCCTGGCACAGGAGTTCTATTGCAAAGGTAAGAAGTCCTCTGTGGGTTCAAGTTAGTGTCTGCTGTCTGGAGTCAGGAGAATGACTATATTAGCTGGGAAGGCAGGTTTGTAGGAAACTAAGGAGTTGAAGCCATTGTCAAGGGAGAGGGGAGGATGTGACGGCTCTGATTTTCTGTACAGATTTAAGAAAATTCCTTTTAAGGCCTGAAGAGTTAAGGCTTTCTGCAGTTATTCAGGCCAGAGGATTACAGCATAAGAGGCCAGGTGTCACGGATGACATTAACCCAGAGGGTTACAGTTCAAAGCCCTTTGACAGATAGATGTTCCTCTTGTCTCCTTCTTTGGAGAGTAAGATTTGGGAATGTTTCTGTTAATACCTTTCCCCATTTTTCCGCCTCTCCACACACTGATCTGCAGTATTTGCCTTCAAGGGTCATCCACAGTACCTCAAGACAAACAGTGTTCTTCCTTTATAGCGCCTGCATTTAAAAATCTTTGTTCCCAGCATAAAATAGTTTGCAACATGGGCATTTCTTACACCCCACAGGCACAGGCTAGTGTAAAAATATTCCATAGGTGTGTCAAAAATCCAGGTGTTTCTGTACATCACTGGAGCTAATGGGAACTGATCGGGATCATGAAATCCTGTATGTGTTCAACTAAAGATTCTAAGACAGGTTCCAGACAGATGTTTATGGCAATTCAGACCGTGAGTTATAGAACTCATTCGTTCTGGCATGCACGTGTATGTGTTTGTATGTGTGTGCTGCTGTGTGGAAAAGTGTGTATGTGTGTAAAGCCCAGGTGCTGTTCCCCAGGCGGAGTGTAGGTTTATTTTTTTTTTTATTTTTTATTTTTTTGGTTTTTCGAGACAGGGTTTCTCTGTGGCTTTGGAGCCTGTCCTGGAACTAGCTCTGTAGACCAGGCTGG
>NC_022016.1:35072140-35074855 GCF_000317375.1 Microtus ochrogaster
ACCAGGCTGGTCTCGAACTCACAGAGATCCGCCTGCCTCTGCCTCCCGAGTGCTGGGATTAAAGGCGTGCGCCACCACCGCCCGGCTCAGGTTTATTATTTTGATACAGAGTTTCTCGCTGGCTGGGAACTCCCCAGATAGGCTAAGCCGGTTTGCTAGGAAGTGCTAGGGGTTTGCTTGTCTCCAGTCTCCTTCTGTATTGGAATTATAAGTATGCTCCCCCACAATGATTTGTTGTACCAGGTTCTGGGGATCAAACAAAGGTCCTGGTATTTGGAAGGTAACACTTTACCAACTGAGCATTTTTTTTTGTTTTGTTTTTCGAGGCAGGGTTTCTCTATGTAACAGTCCTGACTGTCCTGGTAGTCACTCTGTAGACCAGGTTGGCCTCGAACTCAGAGATCTACCTTGCAAGTGCTGGGATTAAAGGTGTGCGCTACCACTGCCCGGCAAACTTTTTTTTTTTTAAAAGAAATGAAATCACTATGTTGTCTATGTTATCCAGACTAGTCTTAAACTCTTAGCCTCAAGGGATCCTTCTGCCTCAGCCTCCTGAGTAGCTAGGACATGTACTAGGGATGTATCTTAGCGTATAATTGCCTAGCATGTTTGAGAAGGAAGGAAGGAAGGAAAGAAGAGCAAAGATATTCTGTAGCTGGAGATGTAGTTACTTGGTAGAGCATTTTGCCTAGCACATGTGAAACCCTGGATTACATCCTTGTCAATCTAAACAATAACAACAAAACCCAGCAGCCAAACGGTTTGAATTTCAATTGTGTACCATCATGTCCACATTGGAATATGGATTATTTAATGAGACCACCACAGGTTCCCCTATAGGATAGACCAGGCTAGTCCTGTATCCCTGCCTGCCTCTGCTACCCGAGTGCTGGGATTACAGTCAAGCATCCCCATGCCCAGCTAACAAAGAACTTTCTCAACAAGTTCCAAACAAAAGTCTGTGTTACAAGGTGGATCCTGGGTTCCTTGGTAAGACGTGATATTTAATAGGATTTTTATACCAGGTAGTGGTCAGGGCTTATTGCTGACAATAAAAGCAAGAGCTTCTACACATGATCAGATTTCCTGAAGGAGTTAAGGATGGAAATTTCTATATAGAAAAAGTCAGATCTGTGGAAGTCATAAATGAGTTTATTACACATGGGTTGTATGGAGGACAGGGAAGTAACCCAGTGGTATGCCAGTGATGTTGTTGCCTGAGGTCCACATAGGACCCACAGAGAGATTGAGACTCACACAGAAGGTCAGGACAGGCATCACCTTCAGGGATGGGTGGTACAGGGGCTCCTTGCTGTGTGTGGTCCGAGATTCCTAACTAATGTAGGGGCTGGAGCTCATATCCAGAATCAGGATGGATTCCCTGTGGATCGTTAGAGAGGGCTTCCCTTTCAGGTGTGGTCCATGCCTGAAGTCCCAGCATCTTCAAGGCTGAAGCAGGAGGATTGCCATGAGTTCAAAGTCAGTCTGGATACATACTGAGCAGAAAGCCAGCTTGGGTTATGTACAGAGTGAGACCCTGTGTCAGAAAAATTGAGAAAAACAAAACAACTAGATGGACGTGAGACCAGGGAGGAAGAGAGGGCAGGATGAAGGGAAGGAGAGCAGGAGCAGAAAGGTGGGGAGTAGACGGAAGAAGGGGGGAGAGGTAGGGGAGAGGGGGAGAGGGAAATAGGGAAATGGAAAAATGGAGGGAGGAAGAGGGAGAGAGTGCTTGCGCGTGCACGTTCACACACACACACACACACACACACACACACACACACACACACACACGTGAACAACAGGTCAGGTCTATAGAGTCTCAGAACTGGCCTGTGCTTCCTGCACTCACCCCTAGGAGGGGGTGGACCTGGGATCCCTTAACATAAGACCAGGAACCTACATAACAGCAGTTCCGTTTAGAGTTGCTGTTCAGATAAGGGGTGTCTGCAAGGTGTGAGAGCTGAGCGCTGAGCTTCTTTTGGGGTCAGACATACATATGGATCTTATAAGGCCACAGCCATTCTGGACACACTCTGAAAGGAATACAAGTGATTGTGATTTTTTTGAGATAAGATCTCTATATATCTCTGTGAGTTCGAGACCAGCCTGGTCTACAGAGCTAGTTCCAGGACAAGTTCCAAAGCCACAGAGAAACCCTGTCTCGAAAAAACCAAAAAAAAAAAAAAAAAAGATCTCTATATATCGGGCTGGAGAGATGGCTCAGCAGTTAAAAGCACTGACTGCTCTTCCAGAGGACCTGGGGTTCAATTCCCAGCACCCACATGGCAGCTCACAACTGTCTGAAAATGCAGTTCCACGAGAACTGACACCTTCACACCAATGCACATAAAATAAAGTTAAATAAATCATTAAAAAAAATTTAAAAAGTTAAAAAAAAAAGATCTCCATATATCTCAAGGCTGGACTTGCTTTCACTGTGTAACCCCAGCTGGCCTTGAACGCAGGACAGTACTACTGCTTCAACTTGCTGAGTGCTGGGATTACAGGTGTCTGTTGCCATACCTGGCTGTGCTCAGTAGCACTAACGACAGGGAGTTGGCTCTCTGGTGAAGAGTTAGGTACCAACTGTGTTTAGTTTCTTTTTTTTGGGGGGGGGGCTTTTTTCGAGACAGGGTTTCTCTGTGGCTTTGGAGCCTGTCCTGGAACTAGCTCTGTAGACCAGGCTGGTCTCGAACTCACAGAGATCCGCCT
>NC_022016.1:35075315-35105650 GCF_000317375.1 Microtus ochrogaster
GCCTGCTCTTCCAAAGGTCCTGAGTTCAATTCCCAGCAACCACATGGTGGCTCACAACCATCTGTAATGAGGTCTGGTGCCCTCTTCTAGCCTTCGGCATACATACAGATAGACTATTGTATACATAGTAAATAATAAATAAATATTTAAAAAAATAATAACAGGTCCAAACCTCACGTTTTTATTGGTAAGATGAGTATGAATAGACTTTCTTTAGGCATTACAAACTAAAGTAGACCTTTGAAAAATAATTTATTTTTATTTCATGTGCATTGGTGTTTTGCCTGCATATATATCGTGTGAAGGTGTCAGAACCCCTAAAACTGGAGTTACAGGCAGTTATGAGCTAGCATGAGGTTGCTGGGAACTGAACCCCGGTCCTCTGGAAGAGCAGCCAGTGCTTTTAACCACTGAGCCACGTCTCCAGCTCCATATTTTTTGTTTTTGAGACAGGATTTCTCTGTATGACAGTCCTAGCTACCCTGGAACTCACATTGTAGACCAGGCTGGATTTGAACTCACAGAGAGCCACCTGCCTCTGTCTCCGTCCAGCTAAAGTAGACCTTCCTAAACTGTGAGTTAAGACTGAATATGGAGCTGTGCGTGTAGTAGCCCACACTTTTAATTCCAGCGTTGGGGAAACAGATGAGTGAATTTCTCTGAGGCCAGCCTTGTCTACATATTGTGTTCCAGGCCAGCCTGGGCTACATGATGAGCCCCTGACTCAAGACAAAACAAGAAAATATTGACTGATGAATGTGGGCTTACATAACTGAATGTAGGGGTCATGGAAAGTTTGGCAACAGTAAAGCATTTCTGAATGTTTAATGGTCAAAAATTAATCCAAAAGCATATCCAGCGTGTTTATGGTAGCACTTGCTTGTGTGGAATCATAGTATTGTGGGGTATCCATGAGAGGAGACTCCTCAGACATGGGTTTAAGCCAAAAGAAAGTCTTTATTAGTCAGCCGGCGACTACACTGGGTGTTTGGGATCCTAGTGTAGCCCTGAGCCTTTTTCAAGATGAGCTTTAAAGCACAAAAACTATGCTCTGGACTAACGAGCTTCAGTTAACAAGAACAGTTAGCCAGAAGCAGAACTACAGAAGCCAAAAGCAAGGTTAGTACATTTAGAGACTTCCCAGAACTATGGGCTTTGATAGGTTAGGTCTTTGTTTTAGTTTTGGCAGGTGGTGCTGTCTATGTGCTGAGATTTACAGACTGAGTGGCACTTCATCATGGAGTCAGTTGTGCTAAGATTTGGGGGCCTACTAACATCTGGGACCTTGTTACAATAGGACTTCAAGGCAGCTCTGGTTTCTTACTATCATTCTTTAAGATGCAAGTATCAAATTAGTGTGTGCTTCATGGCACAGGCCTGAAATGCCAGGCACTTGAGAAATTGAGATAGGGGTACGACAAATACAAGACTAGTCCAGGTAAATTAGTGCGACTCTATCTCAAAAGGTAAAAAGATGGGAGACAGGCCGGGCAGTGGTGGCGCACGCCTTTAATCCCAGCACTTGGGAGGCAGAGGCAGGTGGGTCTCTGAGTTTGAGGCCAGCCTGGTCTACAGAGTGAGTGTCAGGATACGCTCCAAAATTACAGAGAAACCCTGTCTCGAAAAATTAACAACAAAAAATAAATGGGAGACAGATAAGAAAGGGTGTGGGTAAACAAGTAATCAGAATTAATTATATTCATGTGTGAGCAGAATTTTAAAAGAAAAAAATGAAAAGAAGCTGGGGTTATAGCTCAGTGGTGGAGTGTCTGCCTCATGAATTAGGCTGAGTTTAATCCCCATTATTATATTGTATTAGAATGTTTGACTTAAAAAATTATGGTTGTCAGCTGGGTGGTGGTGGTGCATGCCTTTAATCCCAGTACTCAGGAGGCAGAGACAGGTGGATCTCTGAGTTCGAGGCCAGCCTGATCTATAGAGCAAGTTCCAGAACAAGCTGCAAAGCTACATAGAAACACTGTCTAGAAACACAAAACAAACAAACAAACAAACAAAAAATACGGTTCTTGGGCTTGGTGGTGAGTGCCTTTAATTCCAACACTGGGGAGACAGAGTCAGATGGGTCTCTGTGAGTTCAAGGCCAGCCTGGTCTACAGAGTGAGTTCCAGAATAGCTGTGTAGACAGACCCTGACTAAAAAAAAAGTGTCTGAGTGAGATTGGAGGGATAGCTCCGTGGTTAAGAGCTCTTCTAGAGGATTCAGGTTCAGTGCCCAGCAAACATGGCTTAGAACCAGAGTAAGTTAGTCCACTTCCAGAGTATCTGACATCCTCTTCCAGCTTCTATGGGCACTAGGCATGCATATGGTTCAGAGACCTATGTGCAGACACTCATACACATAAAATAGTAAAATAAATTTTAAATAATTTAAATTACTATTTGAAGTGCTAACTTCATTTTTTAAAGCCATTAAATAAATTTTGTTTAGGATTAGGACAGAATTTCTAACAACTTCTAAAATAGCCATAAACATACTTTAAAAAGAATACAATTAGTGTGTGTGTGTGTGTGTGTGTGTGTGTGTGTGTGTGTGTGTGTGTGAGAGAGAGAGAGAGAGAGAGAGAGAGAGAGAGAGAGAGAGAGAGAACAACTTGCAGGAGTGTTTTCTCCTTTCATTATGTGTGCCCCCCCAACTGAACTCAACATCAGGCTTGGCATCAAGCACCCGTGCCTGTTGAGCCATCTTGCTAGCCCAGGCTTAAATATAATACTCACATTTTGCACTACATACTTATATGAAGTGGCATTCTCAGTATTGATAATAAAATCAAGATATACTTGTACAGTTTCAAGTATTTAGCCACGATTTCTTCTGAATGTGTGTGGAGGTCAGAGAACAATCTCTAGTGTCACTCCTCAGTCACCTCCCACCTTTTGTTTGAGACCTGGCATCTTACTAGCCTGGAACTTCACAAAGTAGTCTAGGCTGGCTGACCAGTGAGCACCAGGGGTCCTGTTGTCTTTCCCCTCTGTCTCACCAGTGTTGCGATTACATGTGCAGGCTACAATATCTGGCTTTTTACATGGGTTTGAGGATTTGAACTCAAGTCCTCACATTTGCAAAGCAGATGATTTACTAACTGCCGTCTTTCCTGTTCCAAGATTTAATTCTTCATTGTAGTAATGAGGCGAGCAAGCCTCCTTTTCGTCCTGCCCGGCTCCCACACGGCTAGCTTTACACCCTAAACAACAACACACAAATTGTATTCATTTAAACACTACTTGGCCCATTAGCTCTAGCCTCTTACTGGCTAACTCTCACATCTTGCTTAACCCATTTCTATTAATGTATATCGCCACTTGACTGTGGCTTACCAGCATGAGTCTATCCAGTGTCTGTCTTGGGAAGGGGAATCATGGCGTCTGCCTGACTCTGCTTCTTTCTCCCAGCATTCTGTTCTGTCTACTCCACCTACCTAAGTTCTGCCCTATCAAAAAGCCAAGGCAGTTTCTTTATTAACCAATGAAATTAGCACATAGACAGATGACCCTCCTCCATCACTTTTTGAAAAAAAAAATAAATAGCTTGTTAATTAGGCAGTACTGGTGAGCACCTTACTCCCAGCACTTGGGAGGCAGATGTAGGCAGATCTCTGTGAGTTTGAGGTCAGTCTGATTTACAGAGCAAGTTCCAGGACAGGCAGGGATACAGGAAGAAGCCCTGTCTCAAAAAACAAAAACAATAAATAAATATCTTGTTAGTATGAAAAGTTGCTTTCATTTTCTGATGAATTATAAGATTGTATGTATACTGAAGAATTGTTTTAATTTATATATGTTCATGATTTTATATCAGTAAATTATTTGTTTTTAACTTCTTTATTAATTCTTTGAGAGTTTCGCATCATGCACCCCAATTCCACTCACCCCAGCCCCCCATTTCCTCCCCTCCCCTCTGCAGTACCCCCCAACCAAAGAAATCAAAACACAGTAAGAAAGCAAGGAAGCAAACCAACACAAATTAAGAATAAACCAAACCAGCCAGACGGTGGTGGTGGTGCACACCTTTAATCCCAGCACTCGGAGGCAGAGGCAGGCAGATCTCTGTGAATTCGAGGCCAGCCTGGTCTACAAGAGCTAGTTCCAGGACAGGCTTCCAAGCTATAGAGAAACCCTGTCTCAAAAAACAAAACAAAACAAAATAAAAAAACACAAAACAAAACAAAAACAAACCAAACCAAAACCCCCAAAACAAAAAACCTCTTTGCTTCTCCTCCCCTGCCTCTCCAACATCTCTCTCTCTCTCTCTCTCTCTCTCTCTCTCTCTCTTTTTTTTTTTGGATTTTTACAATGAGTCACTGAATTGGTTCAAGGCCTCTGGTTTCTGGTACACCATCATCACCGGATCCTCACCAGAATTCCTCTGGAACATTCTGTATACCTAATTTATTTTGTTTTATTTTTAAGAAAGGGTTCACGTGTCCCTGGCTGGCCATGAACTTCACAAGCAGTCAAAGATGACCTTAAGTTTAGGATCCTCTAGCCTCTACCTTAGAAGGAAAGAGTCACTGATATCAAAAAATTTCATACTAACAAGATATTTATTTATTGTTTTTGTTTTTTGAGATATTTATTTATTGTTTTTGTTTTAATCTGGTCAAAATCAGTCTTTGACCAGATTACCTGTCCCAACTCTGTGCTAAACTGTATCGCCTTGGGTAAATTACTTTACCTACTTGTCTTAGAATGTTCCCAACTTAAAAGTACATTAAGTACATCTTCTAAGTGTTTAATTTCCTTAAAAATATTTTTATTGTTTTTGCATATGTGTATGTATGTATACTGTAAGCCAAAAAGGGCACCAGATCGCCTAGAACTGGAGTTACAGCTGCTTGTGAGCCATTATGTGGGTGCTGGAAACCAAACCTGGGTCCTCTGCAAGAGCAGCAAGTGCTTTGAACTGCTGAGCCATCTCTCTATAGCCATCCTCCCAACTTATGCTTATTAAATTGAATGACATATTTCATTTCAGGGAACAGCTCACCCAGTTTAATAGGAGTGTAAAGAGGTCCCCGGCAGTGTGGTCCTCCCCACCTTGCAGGTATAAGGTTCACAGACCATTTTTAATTTTAATTTTATGTGGATGAGTGTTTTGCTTGCATGTATGTCTGTGTGCCACCTGCATGCCTGGTGGTGCCCTGGGAGGCCAGAGGAGGGGGTATGGTCCCTTGGAACTGGAGTTAGGGAAAATTGTGAGAAACTGTGTGAGTGCTGGGGACCCAGCAGTGTCCTCTGGCAAAGTGCTGTGCTTAACTGCTGAATTCTCTCTCCAGCCTCCAGACGCTAGTTTTGTGTTGTCATTTTTTACTCTTAACTTGCCTGTCCCCAGCTTTCCAAACCCTGGAATTACCGATCCAAGCCTTCACACAGAGCTTAGTTTTAAGATGAGGCCTCAAACTAGTGGCAATCCCCCTGTCTCATCCTTCCAAGTGCAGGAATTATAGGCTTGAGCTACCACATCCTGTTTCAGAAGATGTTTTGTCTGTCCATCCCTTCATTCTTCCCATTCCCTATAGGGCAACAGGCTTAGTTAAGTCCTTAACTCAGTGGGGAAGTATGCATTTGACAGGTCCACGAATGTACACAGAGCTGCTCCCACTGTCAGTGCCATGGCACAGTCTACATGGTGCATGCACCCGGACATATTTAGACACTGGCCGAGAAAGAACTGCCGTTTCCAGAGCAACAAAGATGTTCTAGAGAGACGCACATCTTGGTACAGTTTGAAAATGAAATGTCCTACACAAGTTCATATCTTTAAACATTTGGTCCTTAGCTGGTGGCACTATTCTGGGAGGTTGTGAGGCCTGACTGGTTGGGGTGACCTTTGTGGGTCATAACACTTCTTGCTTCCACTGTCACTCTCTACTTTTCTGTTCTGACTGTCATGAAGTCTTGCCATAGTTCCCACCCCCATGATAGCTGCCAAAATGCTTTCTCCACCGTGATGTATTGGAATCCATTTGAAACCCTGAGCCAAAATAAATCTTCCTTGTGTAAGTTACTGTCATCGGGTCTTCTGTAACAGCAACAAGAGAATTCACTGTTGCACAATGTCACAGCCATACTATTGGGCCTCGTACATAGTCCTTGCTCAGTGTCTCAAAGGTGCTTAGTCATCAGATTCTGGGCCCAGTTTGTAATATCACACTGTCTCAGAGATCATCCAGAGTCATGCACAGCCATGCAACTCCAACCTCACCTGTCTCATCGCCTGTCATGGTACACGCATTTCTACATGCTGTCCTCCTGCAGCTTGGTGACACCCTTGCCATCTTACACCAACCACCTCACCCACAATCAACCAGTCCTACACCATCTTACAAAGATACATGAAACCACCTGGATGCTGTCTACAAAACTTCATGTATGCAGTTACATTTTTGGATGGTGATTTTCAGTTGTGAAATGTTACACCGCAGACTCCTCCAGGCTCGTGTATTCATACATTTCTGTTAGATTCTGTCGTCAAAGAGCCCAGGCGCCACTCCATACCCCCACTAGACACCGACATTTATGCCAAACACAAACTCATGGCTCCAGTTTCAGGTCTTTGGTGGTTTTATTTTACAAAATCTTTGAAGGTACAGGCAAGGTGATGTCTGCAGCCTGTTGGGTTGGGCTCTAAGAGGAGGAAGAAATGGGCATGGAGGCAGATGCCTGGAATCCCAGCTCGCAGGAACTGAGGCAGGAGGATGTCAAGTTTGAGTCTATCCCAGACTACATAGGGAATTCAAAGCCACCTGGGCTACAGAGTGAGACCCTGTCTCAATACAAAACAAAACAAAAAAACAGGAAAAAAAATGTCAGACATGGCAATACATGCCTATAATCCCAGTGCTTGGGAGATAGAGGCAGGAGAATCAGGAATTTGTCATAGTCAGCCTGGGCTACAGAGATCCTGTCTCAAATAAAAATAAAAATAAAAATAAAAAAGAGGGGACACCTTCTCTGCCACAAGGCTTAGGCCATTTTGTGTACCTTCAAGAACTGAGGGGAGCCACCACAGTGGTACTGGTGGTAGGCGGCACAGGACCTGTGGAGAAAGAGGCTGCGGGCGATCCCAGCAGAGGTCCAGAGAAAGGCATAAGATGACTGACAGGTCCTGATAGCACCACAGGTCCCAGGCCCTGGTAGAGATGGGCAGTACCTGTAGTGCCCAGTGTCAAGCCTGAGGCCACCTCCCCACAATTCCCACCACTACTGCCACCAGCTACCACCATGAAGCCACCAGCTGGCCCTTCAGCTGCTCCTGCTCCTCCCAGACTTGAACCCCGCTTCTTTTTCCCTTTTCCAGAGGCCTTGCGGTTCCTAGTCTGAATTCCATCCTTCCGCATGGTCAATGGTCGGTTCACCTGGAGAAAGGGAGACCACAGGGTTGCCAGCTCCAGCCCTTTGTGTGTATATCTCTGGGCTAGGGACATCCTCTCAACCCCACTGTTTGAAGAATACGGAATTAATTCAATGACTAGGGCGATGTACTCAGGGCCGCCGGTGTAGAGAAACATGTGGCCGTGAGGCCCTGAACTTGGAATATCCTCCTAGACTGACAAGAAGTACCCAAGACTTAGTGCATGGGAGGGAAAGGTAGTGGAGGTGGGCAAGGAGAGAAAGGGGAGAGAGGGGAAGAGTGGCTGAGCGTGAGGAGAAGCGAATAGAGAAAGAAATCGCTAGAAGAGAAAGCTGAGAGAAGCGGAAGGGAGGGCAGAGGAGGAAGACTCTGGGCAGGAGAGGGAGTTCAAGGTGTGTGGGGACACCACCGTGGAGGAAGGACGACAAGCACCATGAAGGAGAGTTGTCACCTGGTGTAGCTTGTAGTAGAGGCCACAGGCATTGCACACGGGATCTCCACTGGCATTTCTGCGCCAGAGGGTTGTGGTGGTCGTTTGGCAGTTAGTGCACTGAGTGCCTGCCCGTTTGCTGACAATCTGCGGGACAAAAGGATGTAGATCAGAGCTCTGGGAAAGTAGAAGTTGGGGCCTGAGAAAAGGGTGGGAGTCCCACTCCCGAAGGCATGTGAATCACACTGAATGCAAGTTTTCCTATCAAGGATAAGGAAATTACTTAATTTTAATATTATTGTTATTTTGTTTTTTTTCGAGACAGGGTTTCTTTGTGTAGTCCTGGCTATTCTGGATCTAGCTCTATAGACCAGCCTGGCCTTGATCTCACAGAACTCCTGCTTCTGCCTCCTCTACCACTGTCTGCCAAGGACTTTATTTTATTTTAATCTGTGTGAGACTCCTTCCATCTCTGGTTTTCAACTTTGGCCACATATCTGAATCTTTTGAAAGAAGCCAGGTGTGGTGACTCATACCTACATTCCTGGCCCTCAGGAAACAGAGACAAGAGGATCGTGACAAAGTCAAAACCAGTCCGGTGTACATAGTTCCAGGCCAGCCAGGATGACATAACAAAGTCCCATTTCAAGCAAAAAACAAAAAACAAAAAAAAAATCAAAGCAAAACAAAGAATTTCTTGGGAAGCTACAGAAATCTCGGAGCTGGGAGTGTAATCTTGTGGTAGAATACCTGCCTAGCATGCATGAGGCCTGGGACTCCATCCCCAGCGCACAAAACAAAATCCTTTTGCCCAGTTCAGTGATGTCCTGCCTTCTGTAAGAAGGCATCCAAGGAGATTACAATGTGAACCATAAGCAATAAGCCCACTTATGGATGTGGTGAAGTTGTTTTTTTTTTGTTTGTTTGTTTTTCGAGACAGGGTTTCTCTGTGGCTTTGGAGCCTGTCCTGGAACTAGCTCTGTAGACCAGGCTGGTCTCGAACTCACAGAGATCCGCCTGCCTCTGCCTCCCGAGTGCTGGGATTAAAGGCGTGCGCCACCACCGCCCGGCTGTGGTGAAGTTTTTCACACAAATTTGAGAACAGGGTTTCTGTTTGAAGCCTCAAAGGGTAGGTAAAGGATGAGAGTTCTAGATCAGAGTAGGGCTCCTGCATAGGAAAGGGATGGGTGTGTCCCCATGGGGAAAGGATGAGGGTGAGGGCAAGTATACGATGTGTTGGAGACAAACATGAGTTGGGCAGGGGTTCCTGTAGGAGGGAAGAATACGGCCTCTTGTCCTGGGCTGGAACTTATCTGCATAGGTCAGGCTAACCCCTGGTCTTACCAATCGCTTCTTGGGTCGGATGAGAGGCCGGTTCTGGCCATTCATCTTGTGATACAGACCGCAGGCGTTGCACAGGTAGTGGCCTGTTCTGTCCCTTCGCCACAGTGGAGTGGCTGTTGCTCCACAGTTCACACACTCTCTGGCCTCTGGTGGGTGAACAGAGAAAAAAGTTAAGCATTAACTCAGCTTAACTTTGCCTTGAGCTACCTAGCCCAACTCATCCTCCCTGTCCTTTTTGAGAGCCTCACCACAAGGGGCCAAGGGGAGGCTTCCGTGAAACTTGGGGGAAGAATAGGCTGCAGAACCGAGAGGGCTCCCCGTGGGAGAAAAGAAAGGACCAGGAAAGTCAGGTCCCGCATAAGCACTGCTGTTGACAGGCAGCGATGCCGGCAGTGCAGTCCCCAGGGTCAGGAGGTCTGGACTCAGTCGCTCTGTCTTCAAGGTTTCCAAGAAGGTGGTGCTGCTTTTCCCTTCAGGGTCTTCCAGGGCCTGAGGAGGGCCATCCTCGTGGCTGGGGCACACAGTTGAAGCAGGGTACAGCCCCGTCTTGCTGTAGGCCCAGCTAGCATAAGGTGAGCCTCCTGGAATTCCCTCCATACAGTTGAGAAGCGGGTACACCTGAAAGACTGTTGGAGGGGTACAGGGCGGAGGGGGGAGAAGGAGAGCAATAAACCTAAGGGTAATCAATGTTATGGTGTCTATCAGTCCCAACATGGCAGCTAGGTTTCCAATCTTCCCACAACAATTTGTTTGTTTGTTTATGTTTTTTTCAAGACAGGGATTCTCCGTAGCTTTGGAGCCTGTCCTGGAACCAGCTCTGTAGACCAGGCTGGCCTCGAACTCACAGAGATCTGTCTGTTTCTGCCTCCCCAGTGCTAAGAGTGTGCGCCTCCACCACGCAGCCACAATAGTTTCCTGGATAACTCCTGGGTTCTAAGTCCCTCTGGTCACTGTAGCAATGACAACACCGTCCTTCCCTTTCTGTCTGGGATTGCAATGACTACTGTCACCAAAGAGAGCTAACACATACTGCCAACCTTGCCTCTTAAAGTGTCCCTCCAGTAGGGCACACAGAAAGGAGTACTGCTGTCGTAGGGGGAAGGGGTCAGTACATTCATACACACGGCTTCTATTTCCAAGATGACCCCCTAGTAGAATTGTGAACTGGCTAATGGTCTCTGTGGCAATCCTACCAGTCCTCAGCCAGTGCCAAGGCAACTACCCAGCAGTTACCTGGGGAATGTCTGTAGGCCTCCGTGTCCCTGTAGTAGGCCAGCGCAGTGGCTGCAGCTGTGCCTGCACTTGGGGAAGTGGAGGAAGCTGCTGCATCCAAACTCTCAGGCCCTGAGGAGAAGAACCCTCCTGAATCTGGTGGTGATACCAGGGCAGAATCCACAAACTGTGGCAGGGGTTCTGAGGCTCCCAGGGCCCCTAGGCCAGGAAAATCCATGGAGAAACTGGGGTTTAACCTGTGAGGACAGGAAGGGTTGTCAGACACAGAAATCCTTTTTCTCCAAGTCGTCACCTAGGACTGTTTCTCCTGTTCACCACTCAGATTCGTTTCCTCTTTGCTTCCTCCCTTGTCAGGCCTTTCGCTCTCCTGTCTCGCCTTCCATCTTCACTTCCTACCCATCTTCCTTCCTTTGAGCACTTCCTCATTTCTTCTTACTGCCTCCCTTGTCTTTCTTCCCTCCATCCTCAACTGCTCATCTTCCTACCCTTTCCTCTTCCTCGTATTCCCGTCCCTCCTCCTCTCTCTCACCTCCATGTCTTCTCTCTTCCCTATTTTGTCTTCCCCCTTCCTGTTTCCACTGTCATCTGTCTCATTCCTTTCTCCCTTCCTTGTTCCCCGGCTCATGTGCCATGTTTCTCTTCCTCTTTCTGTAGCTCCTCCTTCCTTCCTTCTCTTCTACTCTGCTCTCTACCTTCCAACCTTCCTCTCTCCTCCTCCCATGAGCCTTCTCTTCTCTCTTTTCTCCCATCCTTCTATTTCTTCTTTTTATTCTCTCTTCTCCTTCCTTTCTTCTTCTGTGGAGGCAAAGTGTGCAACCAAGGTCCCTTGGACCCCTTGACAGCTCCCTCAGGACCTTGGGGTTCACCCTTCTGTGCTCCCCAACGTCATCCTATCTATTGTATCTCGCCATCTGACTTTCTCAGAAACCCGTGGTTTCCGGCTTTACCCCCTCCCCCACCTCAGTTGTGTCTGTAGACAGAGGGCCCCATTAGTTCCTCCCTGCTCTATGAGGGGTCAGTACCCCTGCCTCCACACTTCTTATCTCTGCCATCCCCGCCCAACTTTTGAAATCACCCCAAAGCTACTGGCTTCCTCTGAGGAGAGCGACAGGTGGGAGGTGTTCCCACCCTGGTATCCTCCCTCTGGGGGAAAAGGGTCTGTTTCAGGAACCTTCAAGTCTCACCACTCTTGCTCGACCTCAGTTTCCCCATCTGCTATAGTGGAGGTGGTACACTAAGAGCTGGGTAGTGACCCTTTGCCTCTGTCTTATATTGCATGTCTATCTCTTTAACTCTCTGGCTCCCTGGGTTTCTCCCTCCATTTCCTTTCAGGGCTGACTGTGCTTTCCCTACATCTTGCTATACTTCTAGGATGGACCTTTGAAAAAAAAGATTTTATCTCTGTGTGTTTATGTAGTGGGGGTGGGTACATGCACACACATATGGGAAGGACAGACAACATGGGTGTCAGTCCTCACTTTCCACCTTTTTAAAGACAGGCGCCCTTCCTATTTTTCTACTGCGTGCATACACCAGGATAGGCCTGTGAGTTTCCCGAGATTCTCCTGCACCTCCCATTTCCCTATAAGTATGCTGGGGCTATTGATGTGCATGCTACTGCATCAGCATGGATTCTGGGGATTTGAACTCAGGTCCTCACACTTATGCAGCAAATAATTTATTCACTGAGTTGTCTCCCCAACCATCTAGGGTGTATCTTGCCCCCCTTTCTATGCTTTTATGAATTTGTGTGTCCTGCTCTTCTTTTATCCATCCATGTATGACCATATCTAATATCTTTTAATTTCTCTGTCTTTGTACCTTTCTTGACTTGCCTTCTGTGTCTGTTACTATTGCTTTCTCCTATACTCATACTGCTTACTGTCTCTTCAGTCTTTCCAAGTCTGAATCTCTTTGCCTCCCAGTGCCTGTTCCCCCCATTTCTTTCTCTGACCTTGAACTGTCCCCAAAGCTCACACAGCAGTATTCCCACAGCTCACTACGCACCTTACTACACACAGCTTGTAAAGGAGTTGCAGAGCCTGCCCCTGCCCCTGCCCCTGCCCCTGCCCCTGCCCCTGTAGGGAGAAGTGGAGACAGACTGAGGACAAGACCACCTTCCCTACCCACTGGGTAGATCAGCAAGGGCTGACCCCAGGGTTGGGGACCATGCTGGGGATAAGACAGCTCATAATTGTGTCCACCATCACCTTGACCTCAGAATTCCCACATTTTTTTTGGACAGTGTCTCTTCTCCCTCTTGACCACCAGTTTACCTTCCCTCCCTCTGCTTCCTCTACGGTTGTTTCTGACTCTCCATGACTCATTCTCCCTTCATTTTTTCTTCTCTCCTTTCTGTTTCTGCCTCTCTCTTGTTTTCTGTCCACGGTCCTCCTTCTGCCTCTCCTCTGATGGCACTGCTACTCTTTCTGTCTAACTTTTTCTTTGAGTCTCTATTTCACCTTCATGTGTTTTATGCCTCAGTGGTCCTGTCTCTGTCTCTTGTTCCCCAGTTCTTTTTGTGCCCCTCCTCTCTGTGTCACTCCATCTCCTGATCTCTTTCTCTGTCACCATCCTCCATCTCCGGCCTCACTGCCCGCCCCTGGACCTCTCACCTTGGTGGGTTCAGAGCTGCCCACCCCTCCTGTAGCAAGGACCCACCCCCCACCCCAGTTATCACTCTCCCGACAAGAGATAAAGTTTATCTCAAGGCTGGGGGATATGAGAGCTCCTTATCAGCTGCCTCACTAGAGAAAGTGCTGCCCTAGCCAGGAGGCACAGAAGCTGCACCTACAGCTCTCCCTGGGCCCAGCCCCTCACCCCAGGTAACAGCCTTTGCCCAGGCCTTAACAAGGGTCCCTTGGGGCCAAAGGCACTGAGGCAGGATCTGGGGAGCAGATGTAGTACTTTGGGGCTAGAGGGAGAGTTTCAGACTCCAATGTGGAGTTGAAGTCAGAAGTTTGGGTATGGCTATGGAGTTTAGGAAAGGAAATCATGAGTTTGAGAAGTAGAGCCGAGCTTAAAAGTTCAGACACACATTTTGGGTTCAAAACTGGATTAGGGAAACAGATGGGGTTAGGGAATCAGGGATGAAGTTTGCAAAGTTAGAAGTGTAGTTTGAAGGAGAGAGAGGTTCTGCGGGTAAAATGGGAGAGAGGCAAGGTCTTTTCCTGGGTCATGGTAAAATGGGAGAGAGGCAAGGTCTTTTCCTGGGCAGCTGTTAGGTTTCGGAGAGAGGGGGCAGACCGGACTGTGGCTGGTGTCGAGATGAAGTCTGGGAACACAGAGAGTGGGAGAAGCCAACAGGGGCTCGGAGTAGAAAAGGTGCAGAAAGAGTGGGATTCAGCGAGCAGTTAGACCTTAGAGCTTACAGAAGATGGCCACAAGGGTCACTGTGACAGAATAGATTTGGGGAGAACAAACTTAGTGTCTAAAGTAACGAACACATTTTGGCCAAGAAGTAGGGGAAGGAGGCCATTTGGGGAGGCCAGAGAGAAGACCAGGGAGCAGGCATAGGGTCTGAAAGGCAAAGATGGGGGTTAAAGCTAGGGTTAGACAGATAGGAGACAGGTGCCGTTAGCCAGAAAGACGGGGGTAGAAATGGGAGACCTGGGGAAGCCAAAGTGAATGTTTTTCTTCTTCAGGAGATTGAGAGGCAGAGACAAGTTTCAAGTAGTGGAAATACAATTTGGGACAGAGATAAGAGCATGGGGGATGAAGGCATAGTTTTTTGTTTTTTTGCGAGGTAATATCTATGGATGGTAGGCCTGGGAGGAGGACGAGAGCGCTAAGGGGTTACAGGGCATAGGCATCTTAGAAGGAATGGGGCCAAGTTGGGGCAGACAGAAGAGGGTTTGCGGGGAGAGATGGAGGTTGGAAGCAGAAGAAGTCTGGGGAGCTGTGGAAGAATTCGGGGATGACCCACATTTTAGGGACAAGATGTGGGTCAGAAAGCCTGGAGCAGGCTTGGGCAGCAGGCTGGGGTTGCCCTGCTGGAGGCTCTTTGGGAATTGAGACTGACCTGGGATGGTTGATGCGAGGCTTCAGCCACCTTAGTGATGTGGTGGAGCTCAGAGATCCCAAGGGGTGTCCTCACTGGCCTTGGCCTTTGAGGCTCCCTTCCTCCCTCCCTCTTGCCAGCCCGCCCTCCCTCCCACCCACCTACCTTCTCCCTCCTCTTTCCTCCCCAGGGAGTGGCTAGTGCCCGAGTGGGTGGGGCGGTGCAGGGGAGGGGGTGTGCCGCCTACTTGTGGGGGACCTCTTAGGCACTTGTACTCCCTCCACCCTTCCTGTCTATCCTGTAGATTGTTGGATCTAGTTCACCTTCGACTTCTATGGAGTCCAGTGTCTAGTCAAGTGAGCTCTAGTCAAGATACATGGCAATATTAAATATAAGTTTCACGCACCACTAGCAAAGTCCCTACTCTGTGCCAGGCTATGTGTGAACTGGACCTGTATTGTGTGTGAGCCCTCCTGGATTTTGGGAGAGGAGTGGTATAGCTGTACCCATTTTGCAGGTGAGAAGAATGAGGTTTATAGAGATCTGGGAGTGTTTCAACTAGAACCTGTGAGCCACCTTTATGGACCAGCCTCGGAGACTAGGCTAGGAGCAGCGGAGTGGAGGTACACTTCTTTAGTGTCTGGGGCTTGTGCCTGGGGCTTACGCCAGCTCTGGCCTGCTCTGGGGCAGCAGATAAGTCTTATCAGATGGAGGCGACAGTGGCTGTTGGTGCCGCAGTAACAGGCTGTCTTGGGGTTGGGGGGCAGGGTGGGGGATGCACACAGGGACTATGCCTCAACTTATTGCCCGCCATACGTTAGAGGCGGGAAACTGAGGGGACACCTAGAGCGGACTCCTTTGTGAGTCCCCGAGGATTGGGATAAGATGACCAATGGGACGGATAGTAAGTGAGAGAGAGGCAGAGGCAGGAACAGAGATATACAGGAGATGGCAAAGAAGAGACAGAGGGACAGCCGTAAATAAAGGAAAGAGACAGAGAAGTGAAAGGAGACAAGGGGCACCTAGAAAAGAGAGATTCAGAGAGCCTGAGATGTTAAACATGTAGGGAGAGTCAAAGAGACAAGATGGGGCAGAGCTGGACAGGAGGCAAACGAAGGAAAAACCTGGAAATGGCAGGGGCCAAGGGCATAGACAGAGAAAGGAAGGGGGAAGTAAAAAATAATGTTGGAGAGAGATGCACAGTGCCGGAGTCTGAGAGTATGACCCCCCAGGGGGAACTATCTAGGATATGCTCCATACTGGTGGCATTGGTGTGAGGATGTGGCTGGCGTGATCTGTGGCTCTGCTGTCAGCTTGTGCTGAGGGGCCAGCTCTCCGGCCCTGGTCACTGGATGCTTACAGTCCACCCCTATCTTCTTGTCTCGCTCCACTAGTGTCTCACACCCACACAAACCTCTGTCAGTAGATTCTGAGCACCGTTTCTGCATAAAAATCATTGCGCGCGCGCGCGCGCACACACACACACACACACACACACACACACACACACACTCGGCACTGCATTTGGATTCTCATAAGACTTTCTATCATATCCCTAGAAATTTCTCACTTGGGGAGACTGAGACCCATCAAGGGGAAAGACAAGGACGAAGCCATGAGTCAGTAGGGTCAGTTAGCCTGCCTACCAGCCTGTTCCAGAGGAGCTGATCTTGTTGTGTTTCTCTGAAAGCCATTGTCCCCATAGGCTTTAAAAATGGCAGGCTTGTGTTAAACTGCTGTGTGTCCCTTTCCTTTGGGGAACCCTTGTTTACCAAGGAAGGCCACAGAGTCTGGACCTGGGGCTAGCCCATCATTCTCTTCCAACCCAACCAGCTACTAGATGGGAGACCTAGACGGTGTTAGTTATTCATGAGTCACCATGCCCTCATCTGTAATGGGGTAACCATGATAGCTACTTCCATATAGGGGAGAATAAATGAATTTGAATGTGAAGTAATCCAATTGTCTTTAATCTGAGTTCTCAACATAGCAAATATTCCATTTTTTTATTGGGTACTTATGTGACTTTGCAATCTCCAAGTAGAGATTTGTCTCCTGGGTGCTTATTGTATGCAAGTGTTAGTCCCGCTCGCTCCCTTCGCGACTAGCTCTGCTGTGGATTCTAGCTGCAGCGCCAATAGGAAGGAACACTGATACTAACTCAAAGTAGATAGGCGCTTTAATGCTGGTTTTACTACTAATAGCAGGGGTTGGCTAACAATATGTTAATTCTTGTTTTATAATCTAGTTCTTTTTATTTTATATGCATTGGTGTTTTGCCTGCATGTATGTCTGAGTGTGGGCATCAGATCTTGGAGTTATAGACAATTGTAAGCTGCCATGTAGGTGCTGAGAATTGAACCTGAGTCCTCTGGAAGAGCAGTCTGTGCTCTTAACTGCTGAACCATCTCTCCAGCCCCACTATTTTAATTCTAATCTAAGATTTATTTATTTATCTATCTATCTTTTGGGGGGTTTTTTGTTTTGTTTTTTTGTTTTTTGTTTTTCGAGACAGGGTTTCTCTGTGGCTTTGGAGCCTATCCTGGAACTAGCTCTGTAGACCAGGCTGGTCTCGAACTCACAGAGATCCGCCTGCCTTTGCCTCCCAGTGCTGGGATTAAAGGTGTGTTCTACCACTGCCAGCCGACTATTATTTTTGTAGTGCTAGGGACGGAGCCTAATGCATCTCTCATGTTAAGCAAGAGCTTTGCAACTAAACCATACCCACAGCCTTAAAACTAATTATTATCCATTCCAGTTCTAAGAACAACCTCCAGTTCTCACCCCCATCCTATGCTGGGAATATAACTGAGCGCCTTTCATACGCTGGGCATGTGCTTAGCCAACCGCTACATCCCCAGCACCCGATTCAGCTAGAACTTTTACCAGCAGGAACATAGCAATAAACAGACCACCAGGAGCAGCAGCATTGGTTGGCAGAACGCATGTACTGTGCTAAGTACTTTTCCTGGATAATTCTATTGCAGTCTTTGTGGTATATCACCACTCTTGCCTGCCAGACTGCAGTGGGGACACAGAAATGACACTTCCCAAGGCCTTTGGTACTCGTCTCAACTCTCACACTGACTGACTGCCTAATTTCTGGGCAAGTCATCCTCTGGGCTTTAGTTGCCTCTCCTGGAAAATGGTTATGGTTGTAGACTTTCCTTTCCCCACACCGAATGTCAGTAGTCTGCATGGCGCCTGCCTGGCACTCAACAAACTGTATGCTATGTAAACAATCATTCTCATCATTATTTAGTATTGTTATTTGCCAAGGTAGGTCTGTGGGGAAGCCTCATTGGGAGGGGAAGGCTAGAGGCATGTCCCATAAAATGGTGTGGTGCTCGGTGCACATCCCATTTCTTCATTCCTGGAGGTGACAAAGGGCTCAGTAAAGGAAATGAAGGGTGGGGAGTAGGGTGCCTCTGAGGCCAGGCCTCACCCCATTCCCTCCCCCATCCCTGTGGAGGGGGTGCAGGCCCAGAAGTCTGTGGCCACAGTTCAGCCAGCAGGGAGGCAGCTGGGAAGGCGTAGATAAGGGAATCAGCGGGGGCCAGGCTAGGCTTGGGGGAGCCCAGTGCGGGCAGGGGTGGGGTGTCCGGGTTGAAGCGACTTCTCTGTCAGGCTTTCATTTGAGACCCATGCCAATGTCCTCTCTTCCTGGAATCATTCCTTGACGGTTCCCTCTCCCTCCTGGCATCTTTTGAGGTTCTGGAGCCTCTGTTTGACTCAAGCCATAGCACTAAGGCTATATGGGTCTCTTTGAGACTGGAGTTCACTGGAGGAGTGGTACAGAAAGAAGCAACCAAAACCTGACTTAAGGAGTCATGTGTTTGACTCCAGAGTAAAACTGTTGGTTATTATCTCAAGAATTATTTTTAATCGGGACGTAACGATTATATATATTTATGGCACAGCACGGTCATTTGATACACGCACATAACGCACGATGGTTGAATTGGGGTGATTAGCATATCCACTTCTTTAAACACCAAGCACCGATGGTTTCTTAGAAGGGGAAAAAGTTGATTACATAGAAGGACTAGAATGAAGGTCATTAGAGGCTGGGAAGGGAAGGTTGAGTATGTCTAATGCCTTACAGCCCAGTAGAGTGGCTGGTTTGCAACAGCCAATTAAATGTAGTATTTGTTGTCATTATTTAATGATAAAGAAAATAACACAGAGAAGGACCTCCGGAGTGGCAAATGTAATCTCTGTACTCAGGTTGAAGGCAGGAGTATCAGAAGTTCGAGGTCATTTTTAGCTACATAGTGAGTTTGAGAGCAGCCTTGAATATATAAAATTTTGTTTAAAACAAAAAAAGTGGGGACCTGGGTTCAATTCCCAGCACCCACACAGGGGCTCACAAACAACTGTAACCCCCCTTCCAGGGGATCTGATGCCTATGTCTCACCTTTGTAGGCACCACGTGTTACATACACAGGCAAAGCACTCATACACATGAAAATAAATCTTATTTAAAATGGCCATAGCGATGAATAAAGTAACTGATACATGAATGTTCTATTTCTCTTTGTATTCTTCCCAGTGGTCTATACTGTTTGTTTTCATCTTTTCTAACAGAATACATCTCTTTGCTGTCAGGTCAAAGCTAACCAACCCTATATACAGTCACCAATGGTTCTTATAGCTCTTGAATTCTTCCTTTTTCTAAGTTTTGTTTTCTTTTGTTGTTGAGACAAGATTTCACTATGTAGCTCTGGCTGGCCTGGAACTTTCTCTGTGGATTAGGCGAGCTTTGAATTCACAGAAATCAGCCTGCCCCTGTGTCCCCCTCTGCTATGATTAAAGGTGTGTGCCGCCTTGCCTGACTCTACTTTATTTAAAGGTTATTTTAGATTTATTTTTATGTTATGTGTACAGGTGTTTTGCATGTATTTCTGGTATCTTCAAATGCCAGAAGAAGACATTGTATCTCCTGGAACTGGGGTTACAGGTGGTTGTGAGCCACCATATGGGTGCTAGGAAAAGAATCCAGGTCCTCTGGAAGAGTAGCCAGTGCTCTTAACTGCTGAGCCATCTCTCCAGCCCAGATTCTTCCATCTTTGAGCTCATTTCTAATTTATAATATAAATTACACAAATAAATATGTAGGTTTTTTTAAGAAAAAGAAAACAATGAAACTACCTGGTTACAAGTAGTAAGTAGAGGACGACTTCACTTCAGATTTTTTCTACAAAATTAGGAATGAACATGAGCTGGGTGGTGGTGGCGCACACCTTGAATCCCAGCACTTGGAGGCAGAGGCAGTGGATTTCAGTGTGTTCGAGTCCAGCCTGGTCTACAGAACGAGTTTCAGGACAACCAGGGCTGTTACACAGAGAAACCCTGTCTCGGAAAACCAAAAGAATGAGCATGCGTACACAAAACTAGAAGGAGTACGGGGTGTAGCTCAGTGATAGAGCTGTGGCTTAGAATTGTTGAGGTTCAAGCCTCAACACTAAAAGCAAAACAGAAATTATATGTTAACATATCAACATTAATTCTGTGCAGTAACCAAATTTTCTTCCTTTTGTTTCTGTGTATTTTTTGAAACAGTTATTTCTGTAAAAAGCAAAGACACTGAAGAGAAGCCATAATGATTATCACTATTATTATTTTGAGACAAGATCTCAATGGAGTCCAGGATGGCCTCAAGCACAGTCTCCCAAGCACTGGGGCCATAGGTATATGCAAGCACCATACTTTGACTATAATTAGCTTGGCAAGACCTGTGATATCCTAAGGAGAGACGCTTGTGCCCTTCCTTCTACTGGCAGGCTATTGAGAAAATAGAGTCCAAGAAACTACAATTTTCCCAGGATGCTCTCTAGAAGGAAAAGGCTAGAACTCTAGTGCCAGGTAAAGGGGGAGTTTGTCTCCTGGAAAGAGATTCACATAATTCTGACAGCTTATCAAATCACCTTGCCAGACAGACTAGAGCCAAGATAGTCAGTAAGTCAGTCATGTGTCAGTGGTGGGCAGTACCACACCTTTGACCAGAACTGCTTAGTTATGTATACTCCTGCATTCTGTTTAAACCCAAACCTTTCAGGACCCTGGAAAACAGATTTGGGGGCGGGTAGAAGACTTGGGAATAGAGGATGGAGAGGAGATAAGGTCGCTAGACTGCCTTATTCTTTTACCAACGTGGCCATTTTGAATAAATCACCCTGTCCCTCTAGTTGACACATTGAAGATGGTGGACTGAACCTGGTTTTTTTGGGCTGCCTGGGCCTAAGCTCTGACCCTGATAATTCTGGGTATTTTATTTATTTTAGATTTTTAAATTTGTGTGTGTGTGTGTGTGTATGTGTATGTGTATGCATGTATGTATGTATATATGTGTGCCCTGTGCATACAGGGGCTAGAAGAGGGTGTTGGATCCCCTAGTATTGGAATTACAGCCAGTTGTGAGCCACCTGATGTGGATGCTAGCAACTGAACTTTGGTTTTCCACTAAAGTAGCAAGTAAGTGCCTTAACCACTGAGCCATTTCTTTAGCCCCAGGTCTTTATTTTCAATATGCATTTTTGTATCACGAGCCTCCTCTATTACCTACCTCCAATCTTTGCTAAATTACCAAGTGAAGAAGTACAGAATGTAATACCAATACTGCTTGACACTTGACAATCTCAATCCTGTCCCGCTCTCAAAAGGTCGTCTTCCAGTGTCACCATTCAGGCAAGAATAAAAATTGAAAAGAGACATCATTGAAAGAATTTCAAATTAGGGATATGTCTGTTAGTCAAAACTTCTTAGCTAGAAATAACTTTGGGAACCGGAGTTCTTCCATCCTTACATTGAAGTGTTTTCAAGAGGGACTACCTTTAAGATCAAGAAAGAAGTAAGACAAAAGATAGACAGAGACGTTTTTTGTATTACCATTGTCTGTCTAGTCTAAGTCACTTTTCTGTTTTGAGACAAGGTCTCGTAACACAGACAGACTTGAAATTTGCTCTTCAGCCAAGGCTGGCTTTGAACTCCTGATGCTTCTGCCTGCACTTCCCAGATGCTAGAATTAGAGGTCTGCCCCACCCACCATACCTGACACAAATCACCTTTTATAGCAAGTTAGTACAATTCATTTTCCAAAACATTTTTCTTCCTTCCTTCCTTTTTTGTTTTTTTTTTCAAGACAGGGTTTCTGTGTAACAGCACAGCTGTCCTGGAACTCACTCTGTAGACCAGGCTGGCCTCGAACCCAGAGATCTGCCTGCCTCTGCCTCCCAAGAGCTGGGATTAAAGTTATGGTCCACCATACAAGGTTCCAAAACATTTTCTAAACTAGAAAAGTACAAAAAAATACATTAAAATAGCTGTTACTAGGCACGGGGCGGGGGTGTCCTTCCAACTTAATGGCAATTAGAATGAAGTGGAGCCAGAGAAAGGGGCACTTCAAGCAAATATGAATTTCACAAGGCAGGGGGCACAGCTTGGGGAAACAGGAATGGAGAGGGAGCAGCGCTGAGTGAGAACTAGGCCAGTTCCGTAAACAAAGAGTCTGTCTTTTCCGCCACCCCAACAAGATCGCATTGTAGCCCAAGTGTAGCTGGAACTCCCTAGCCCTTGATAACCACGAACTCAGTCCCAAGTGTTGGGATTAGAGGGATAATTGACACATTTTCCCCTTCTTCTTCTTTTTATTTATTTTTTTTTTTTGAGACAGATCTCTTTACACAGTACAGGCTGGCTCTGAACTGAAAATCTTCTTGCCACACCCTCCTTCCTGTTGGAGATTCAGGCCTGTGTCACCATGCCAAACACCCTCTTTTTTCTCGTTCAGGGTTTACTAGAAGGTTGGGGGTCTACTTGTTTTTCATTAGCTATGGGTACCCTTCTTTTTCCCTTTCTTTCTTTCTTTCTTTCTTTCTTTCTTTCTTTCTTTCTTTCTTTCTTTCTTCCTTCCTTCCTTCCTTCCTTCCTTTCTTTCTTTTCTTTTCTTTTCTTTTCCTTTTTTTTTTGAGACAGGGTCTTGTCATGTAGCCCTGGTAACATGGAACTTACCTCAGATATTGGGCTGTCCTAGAACTTGCAATGATCCTCCTGCCTCTGCCTCCTGAGCGCAAGGATTACAGTTGTTCGACTCTACGTCCAGTCTTGAAAGATGTTTTCTCTGCATAAGCGTTTTGGTCCTGGAGGAGTGGGCTGTTCTCCCAGGAGCTGCTGCATTCCTGATTTGAACAGTCTGGCCTTGTGATAAGGGTGGCCCGAGATAACTGTTTAAAAAACCGTGTGAAAAGGGGTAGCAGAGAACACACACTTTTCAAAAAACTAATAACAAGTTCAAAGAGCCCAGTTTGTTCTGGGGAAAGTGTGTGTGACCGTTTCACACACAGTGTGGTCTACACTGGCCTCAGATTTGCTATGTAGCTGAGATGACTGAGTTCCTGATTCTCTTGGGTCAACTTTCAGAGTTCGAGGATTGAAGTCTTGTACAACCATGCCTGGTTTTTACGCAGTTCTGAATACTGACTCCAGCCCCCACTGTGTATAAAAAGCACAAACTTTTGACTTTATTTTTTGGTGTTTTTGAGACAGGATTTCACTGTGTGGCCCTGGCTGTCCTGGAATTCAAGCTGTAAACAAGGCTGGCCTTGAAGTCAGAGACCCACCTGCCTCTGCCTCCTGTTGGGACTAAAGGTGCACAGGCCACAGCCGCCTCCACTCAGCAAGTATAAACTTTCACAAATTTTATTGTATGTGTGTTTCGTGTTGATTCTTGGTCCATGGTGTTAGTGTGGAGGCTGGAGGACAGCTTCCAGGAATCGGACCTAGAGCTTGAATTCTGGTGGTCAGGCTTGGTGGGAGGTGCCTTTACTGGCTGAGCTAACTCACTAGCCCTCATTATTAAAGCTGTTATACTGAGGACTGGAAACAGGGCTCAGCAATTAAGGACACCTACAGCTCTTGCAGAGGAGTTGCGTTTGGTTCCCAGCATGCACTTGATGCCTCATAATCATCAGTAACCCCAGATCCAGGGAGTCCTGTAACCTCTTCGATATATACTCTCTTCTGATCTCCATGGACACTAGAGGAGCATGTGGTGCCCAGACATATATGCAGGTGATACACCCCCACACATAAGATAAATATAAAAATGTGTTTCAAAACCCTTTTACACCAAGCTGGTAGCACACACCCACATATTCACCCCAGGGCAAATTATTTACTCTTCTAATTGCCCTTGCAGCACCTCCCCCCCCCCAAGGTCACACCCCAGATAAATATGGACACAGGAACACATTCCTCAACTCAAGAGCTTCGTTTTTTTTTCTCGATCCCACGTGACAAAAGTGGTGTGGAACAGACCTGAGAAAAATGTCAGTCTTTCACAAACTTCTTTCTTGGCATAGAAGGGGGACACAGAAAGACGGCAAAGCTGGGGACTAAGCCTGTAACTTTGGCATGCCAGCATTCTACCACTGAGCGACGTCCCCAGCATCTGCTGGGCTATTACGTCTCACCAGTGGCTTGGGGAAGCACAGAAAGACAGGTTCCATGCAAGTCCCACAGGTTACTCTTTTGGCAGCAATCAGTCGTTTTGCACCATTCAAAGGTTACAGAGGAAGCCCCCCATGGTACAAATGTGTGGATGGTGACAGATCTTTGCTTGGGGCTTCTTGATAAAAGCAAAGCAAGTGTTCTGGAAGTTGAGATCAGAAAGGCAACTTCTAGAAACAAGTAGATTCCCAGGAGCCCATGAAATTTCTGATTTTCAGGAGTCATCCTGGGGCCTTTTTCTGGACTATAGGAGAGGTATGTGTTGATAACCAACCAAGCTGGAGATGGGGTACAAGGAGATCCAAGAGAACACCACTAGAAGTAGTCAATTCAACCCAAGATTAATAGTCAGAGGTCAAGAAAGGCAGGTTTCTTGCTCTGGCAATTAAAGTTGAAAGCCAAAGCCAATGGGAAGGCAAAGATCAGGAAAGGGAGGGCAAAGAAAGTGGCATCTTGGGTCTCATACCAACAGAGAGGTGAGGAGGAAGGATACCAGAAGAGACTCGAGAGCCATTGTGAGCCTGAGGGTATATATGGAGGACACCAGTCTACACAGGGCCTGGTTGCCGAGCAGCCCTCGTCCTACTTGTGATCCATGATGGTATTACTCAGAACCAGCGGCTTCCGGGTAGCACACACCTTTAATGACAGTGGAGGTGGAGGCAGATGGCTCCTTGTGAGTTCCAGGCCAGCCCAGGTTACATAGTGAAGCCCTGTGGCAAAACAAAACAGAAACAAAAGCAAAACCTTTTATATCAGGTTAGGGATGTAGCTCAATTGGTGGTTGCTTGTCGGGTATGCATGAAGCCCTGAATTCGATTCCCAGCACTGTTTAAACTGCGCCTGTTGGCACAAAAACTGTACTCCCAGCATTCCTTGACTACACAAGTTTAAGATCAGCCAGGACAACCGAGCCGTGGTGGCACACACCTTTAATCCCAGCCCTCGGGAGGCAGAGGCAGTTGGATCTCTGATTTTGAGGTCAGCCTGGTCTACACAGAGAAAACCATGTCTTGAAAAGCAACAGCAACAAAACAATCAGCCTGGGCCATGTGAGATCCTGTCTGAAAGAAAGGTGAACAGGAATATACACCATAGAAAACACAGAGGGGACATTTTCAGAGAGAACTGCACCCCAAGAGGAAATGGAGTACTTTTCTAACAGCTAAATTTCCTGGCCTTGTGTCCATGGGTCATTGGTGGGTAGATTTTGTTTTTTTTTTTTTTTTTTTTTTTTTTTTTTTTTTTTTTTTTGGTTTTTCGAGACAGGGTTTCTCTGTGGCTTTGGAGCCTGTCCTGGAACTAGCTCTGTAGACCAGGCTGGTCTCGAACAGGCGTAGAGATGAGCCTGCCTCTGCCTCCCGAGTGCTGGGATTAAAGGCGTGCGCCACCATCGCCCGGCGGTGGGTAGATTTTATAGCACCATTTGCCCTTCCTGATCCTGGCCAGTTAGGGTAAAGCACCAAGGATCTGTTAGGGTTAGGTGGTGTTTAAGCCATGTCCAGTCAGGGACTAGAGAGATGGCTCAGGGGTTACTAGTCCTCAATAATGCTTACAGAGGACCTGAATTTGGTTCCCAGCACCTTAATAATTATTTATGTATATGAGTGCTTTGCCTACATGTAAGTTTGTATACTGTGTTACATTTCTGGTATTCTTAGAAGTCAGAAGTAGTCACTGGATCCCTTAGAACTGGAGTTATAGATGGTTGTGAACCACCATATGGATGGTGGGTCCTTCGCAAGAGCACTCTTAGCTACTGGTCATCTTTTCTTCCCAATAAATAAAACAAATCTCAAAAAAAAAGGTATCCCATATAAGCCACTGGGTCTGGCTTCAAGCAGCCAAGGTTTTATTAATAAGCAGATTCCCCCTTTTTTTAAAAAATATTTATTTATTTACTTATTATATATACAATATTCTGTTTGTGTGTATGCCTGCAGGCCAGAAGAGGGCGCCAGACCTCATTACAGATGGTTGTGAGCCACCATGTGGTTGCTGGGAATTGAACTCAGGACCTTTGGAAGAGCAGGCAATGCTCTTAACGACCGAGCCATCTCTCCAGCCCCCTCCCCCTTTTATTTTTATCCCATTTTCTCGAAAATAATGACTTCCCTGAGTTGGCTGGTCCTTTTAAGAGGGGTACTGATGTCCTCCGGACTCTGGCTGAGCAGGGAGAGTGAGGGCCAAAATATTAGCCTTTTATTATTATTTATTTATTTTGAACCTTTTTATCTTTTTTTTTTTTTTTACTTTGACCCTTAAGCCTTGATTGTTGAACACAGAGGTCAATTCCACTATTCCTGTAATGGAAGAATTAGACTTTCCTTTTAACTCTGTAATTCTTTGGGTCAGGGATGCTTTGGGGCCTGAGGACAGTGGCCCCTTTGTTAAGCCCTATTTCCTTTTAGCCCTGTTAGTTCTGTACTATAACTCTCATTTTGGAAACACTAATTTTTAGTACAAAAAGTATTCTTTTGAGCAGAATTTATAGGTTGGTGTAATTCCAGCTTTATTAGGGGTTCATTCTAACAGGGAGCAAGGAAGAGGTGGATGGGGCCTTCTCGCAGCTGAGTTTGGACATTTGACAAATCTTAGCTATACTATTTTACTTTTGGTGGTACTGAAGACTGAACCGAAAATGGCTCTGGCAGAAATGAAACTATTCCAAGGAAAGAGACACTGTGTCTCTCAATCTGATTACCAGACTGTTGAAACAATGGCCCCGCTAAAATGGTCATCTCCACTAGGAATCTCATTCTAAAGGACAGCAGCCAGAAGGGGAACTTGTCTCTCAGAAAGACAACTGGTGGGCCCATCTTACAGGAAACATGAAGACAGCTAACGATGGGTCAGTGGTGGGCGGGGCCACACCTTGACCTGGACTGCTTAGATGTGCGAATCCTTGGCCCCTGTTTAAACTTTGATCTCATTTCAGGACTCCAAAGACAGACTTGAGAGATTAGTCCATCTTCCCAGTGTGGTCACATTGAATAAATCTCCTTTTATTGTTTTCCACTGTGTGTGGGAGTGACTTTGGGGATAACGTCTCTGTGTAGTCCTGACTGGTCTGGAATGACCTATGTTGACCAGGCTGGCCTCAAATTCACAGAAAGCCTCCTGCTCTTACCTCCCTGAGTATTGGTTGACACCATGCCTGGCCTGCTTCCAACTTTTAATTGGCTTATTGCAGATGGGTGGCTGGACCTGACTTGGGGCACAGGTTATGAAACCCCTGTGTAACAAAACGGCATTCATGAGGGGATAATTTGGGGGGTATTTGCCACTCATATTGAACTGACTCTAGGTAGAGAGGAAAGGAAAAATGGAAGTTTCTAGATTCGCTGGAGTCATTTACTCTTTCCACTGCAGTGGTATTAGCCGCTGCTTCCCTCTACCCAATGAAGCAGGAAAATGAGTTTGGATTTTTTTTTGGATTCTCAGAAAATCTGACCCTTGGTAAGTCTCTCCCTGATCAGCTTTTGCCTTCCTACTTGCCTTTGGGATCTTTTGAGCCATTTGGGGTTCTTTTGAGTCATTAGGAGTTGCCTTTTGGTTGATTTTGCCTTTAGCTACTCTTCTGTTGAAGAGTATTAGATTATTACTGTAAAATAGACAATGGTGGTGAAGCAGAGAGCTCTCAAAGGCTTTGGGAACCAGGGTTGGCGAAATGGCTCAGTGGTTAAGAGTCCAGAGGGCTCAGGTTCAATTCCCAACATCCACATGGTGACTCACAACTGTGACTCCAGTTCCAGGGCTTCTGACACCTTCACACAGACATACAAGCATGCAGAACACCAATGACCATAAGCTAAAACTTCCTTTTTAAAAAAGGCATTGTGGGGTGATGGCTCACACCTTTAATCCCAGCACTTGAGAGGCAGATGCATGTTTGAGTATGAGGCCAGCCTGATCTATACAAAGAGTTCCAGGACAGCCAAGACTGTTACACAGAGAAACCCTGTCTGGAAAAATATAAATAAATAAATAAATATAAAAAAGCTGAGAGATGGTGGAGCATGCCTTTAATACCAGTCAGTACTCTGGAAGCAGAAGCAAGTGAATCTCTGTGAGTTCGAGGCCAGCCTGGTCTACAAAGTGAGTTCCAGGACAGTCACGGCTACACAGAGAAACCATGTCTCAAAAAACCAAAACAACAACAACAACAAAAAACCCACAAACAAACAACAAAAAACAACAGTAACAAAAAGACAGGGGGAGGCATGCTTTGCCATTCCTGCCATAAGAAGCCTCAGGGCTTGGGTTTGCTGTCATCTGTGTTGAAGGGGGTCTGTCAACTCTAGGAGGGAAGTTGGCTTGTCTTCCTAGAGTGACAAGTGTCTTAAAGAGATAGGTCCATAAAGTTCTGCGGAACTATCTGGGGCATCACCATGGAAGGGGAAAGGTAGGGACTCTCTTGAACCTCTGCAGTTTGGTGCCATTCGGAATAGTTATGTCACCGCGAAGATACTGTCTTTACTTGTTTGGTGGACTAGAGAGAACTGAGCTGACTGGTCTTTTGTAAACCATTTCTAAGACAGCAGTGGGGGGCATCTCTGCCCTTAGAACTTCTGAACAGGAAACCCTGGCCTCTTCAGCTTTGTCTTTTCTGTTTGAAACTCATCACGTGCTAATAATCATGATGGACATGCCTCTAAGATGTTTGAATGTTTATATGTGTAACTATATTTAGGCTCATTTTATACTACATAAGAGCAATTGCTCTGTATTTATTTTTTTTTCAAGTTAAAATCCAAGGATTCAGAAAGCTAAAAAAGAAATTCATTTCTAGACTTTACCTTGGATAAGCTTATTTAAAATTAATTAAAATGTTAATTTTTTGTTTTGTTTTTGAGACAGAGACTCACTATGTAGCCCTAGCTGGCCTGGAACTTGCTGTGTAGAACAGGTTAGGCTTGAATTTAAAGAGATCCACCCAATTCTCCCTCCCAAGTACTGGCCTCAAAGGCATTTGCCATCACATCTGGCTGAAATGTTAATTTTTAGCTTCCATTGTAAAATGGTTTGGGGCGGTGCTTTTAACTGTTAATTATGGAAGTGGGTTGAGAAAAAAATCTGATTACAAAATTTAGGAAAGATAACCTAAAGATAGCTAAACATATTTTTTGTTAAGTGTTCAAAATATCTGAACAGCTTTTGCTAGACAAACTTTTTTTTTTTTTTTTTTTTTTTTGGTTTTTCGAGACAGGGTTTCTCTGTGGTTTTGGAGCATGTCCTGGAACTAGCTCTGTAGACCAGGCTGGTCTCGAACTCACAGAGATCCACCTGCCTCTGCCTCCAGAGTGCTGGGATTAAAGGCGTGCGCCACCACCGCCCGGCTTGCTAGACAAAGTGTACAGTGAAAAGATTAATATCTGGGACCTGTGTCCACAGATACTTCTGCCTGAGTTTGTTTCAAATGGGCACGCATTGACGATGTTGAGAGTTCTGACTTTCACTTTGAAATAATTATTAAGATAATACACTGTGTTGTAAATATGTATTTTAGTATCTAAGTTACTTGCTAGGGTATGACATAGGGATAATGACAAGGCTCAGAGGGAAGCTCCAGGACCTTTTAGTTTGGGGGGAAAAAAGAGCTGGGGGCAACAAAGCAGGCTTGTTTATTGTTATTGTTGTTGTTGTTAGCACCTGTGGGTAACACCTGTAGCCGCTACTAAAACAAATTGAAAGTCAGTAATTGGTAGAGGAGATGGTTGTATTGTCCTGACTTGGGAAAATGGAGTAGAAACCGGAATGAAGCAGCCCCCATTTTTGAAGTGGGAGGTGGTCTCCTGGGTTTTTATGGAGAGAATAGGTTGGGAAATTCTACGTTTACTTGAGTTCTTTCCTAGTCAGAGTTCCTCAAACAGCTGAGATTTGCTCTGCCTCTCCTGGAACTTCTTTAAACCTACCAAACTCTAGCGTTTCTATTAACATACTAAAGAAAGGCTCATTCGGTCTGAGTTCAAGGCCCGGTCTACAGAATGAGCGCCAGAACAGCCAGGGCTTTTACAAAGAGAAACCCTGTCTCAAAAAACAAAAACAAAATAAACAAGAAAAACCTAAATAAAAAAAAAAAAACCCAAAAAGAATGTTTCCAAAAGTTAGCATACAGGAAAGGAAGGTTTACTTTGTTCCTCAGGAATGGTAAGCCATGAGTCAGTGGGTGAGCCTGGAGACCTTTCCTTTACAAAGTTATTTTTTGCCTGGAGCATGGTGGCTGCACATGCCTTTAATTCAGGGGCAGGCGGATCCCTGTGAGTTCGAGGCCAGCCTGGTCTACAGAGTGAGTTCTAGGATGGCAAGCCAGGGCCCCTCGTTACACAAAGAAACCCAGTCTTGAAAAACTAAACAGCGGGGCAATGGTGGCACACGCCTTTAATCCCAGCACTCGGGAGGCAGAGACAGGCGGATCTCTGTGAGTTCGAGGCTAGCCTGGCAGTGGTG
>NC_022016.1:35105831-35113219 GCF_000317375.1 Microtus ochrogaster
AAAAAACAACAAAAAAAAAACCAACCAAACAAAATGCCACATGAGCTTTGTCAGAGGAAAACAAGAACAGAAGCAGCCTAAGCTCTGTTTAGTTGATGGTTCTCTCAGGTGGAATATGCCCCTGCTTGATTAAGGTCACAAGAAGCTGCTTTGGAAAAGTAAAGAAATGGGGTACCTGCTGTTTTTGTTTAAAGCACTTATGAGCAAGAGCGAGCCCTCCAGGTGAACAAAGACAAACATGGCCTAATAATCTAGTTCAAATCTAACATAAGCTTTCTTGTAAAACCCAGTTTCTGCAAAGGCTTTCTTTTTTTAATTTTTTAATTGATTTTATTGAACTATACATTTTTTTCCTCTCCCCTCCCCTTCTACCCACTCTTACGGTCCCCATGCTCCCAATTTACTCAGGAGATCTCATCTTTTTCTACTTCCCATGTAGATTAGATCCATGTATGTCTCTCTTAGGGTCCTCTTTGTTGTCTAGGTTCTCTGGGATTGGGAATTGTAGGCTGGTTTTCTTTTATGTCTAAAAGCCACTTATGAGTGAATACATGTGATAATTGTCTGAGTCTTAGTTACCTCGATCAATATGATGTTTTCTAGCTCCATCCATTTGCCTGCAAATTTCAAGATGTCATTATTTTTTTTCTGCTGTGTAGTACTCCATTGTGTAAATGGACCACATTTTCCTTATCCATTCTTTGGTAGAGGCATTTAGGTTGTTTCCAGGTTCTGGCTATGACAAACAATGCTGCTGTGAACATAGTTGAGAGAATGTCCTTGTGGCACGATTGAGCATCCTTTGGATATATACCCAAGAGTGGTATTGCTGGGTCTTGAGGAAGGTTGTTTCCTAATTTTCTGAGAAATTGCCTTTAAAAATGGGGTACAGACCTAAACAGAGAACTCTCAACAGAGGAAGTTAAAATGGCTGAAAGACACTTAAGGAAATGTTCAACATCCTTAGCCATCAAGGAAATGCAAATCAAAATAACTCTGAGATTCTGCAAAGGCTTTCTTTCTTTCTTTCTTTCCTTTTTTTTTTTTTTTTTTTGGTTTTTCAAGACAGGGTTTCTCTGTATCTTTGGAGTCTGTCCTGGAACTAGCTCTGTAGACCAGGCTGGCCTCAAACTCACAGAGATCCACCTGCCTCTACCTCCCAAGTGCTGGGATTAAAGGCGTGCACCACCACCGCCTGGCTCTGCAAAGGTTTTCTATGCCTTCCACTGTCTCCTTTAGCTCACTCTTCTCTAAGACTAGCTAACTCTCGGAGTTTTGATGAGTTAATTGCTTTGAAAATGTCACCTTGTCTGTGTCTCCCGTTCTCATCTCAGTGGGTGTGTGTGACTTCGGAGACAAAAGGCAAGCAATTTTGAAACCTTTCTTTTTTTCAAACTGTGTAAACTTCATCTAGTTATTATTATTAAAAGGACAGCTCCTGGGGCCGGAGAGATGGCTCAGAAGTTAAGAACACTGGCTGCTTTTCCAGAGGACCCGGGACCCACCTGGCAGCTCACAACTGCCTATAACTTCAGTTCCAGGGGATCCAACACCCTCACACAGACATACATGCAGGCGAAACACCAATGCACATAAAATAAAAATAAGTAACTTTTTAAAAAAAAGGACAGCTCCTTTAACTTTGGTTGCTTAGCTCCTAATGTGTGGTAGATAGATGAGGGTGGCTGTTTTTACAGAAGTCTTTGCTTTGTGTGGCATTTGTCGCTGGAGACCATATGCCATGTATTCCATGCAAGGCAGCCTGCCACCTTCTGACAGGAATTGTTTTGTTCTATGTGGTGAATCTAAGACAAGGTTTTATGTTTTGTTAAAAAAAAAAGCATTGTTTTCTGTTTTCTGTTTGTGTTTCAAACAGTTGGCTGCTTAGGAAATTGTCTTATAGGCCTTTAGGGATCAGTTTGTGTCATGGTCTTTGGATGATGCCTGTGAGCTGACTGTTTGAACACCTGTTTTGAGTTGACTTTAGTGCTTTTAATACGCTGTGTATCCGACTGGAAACGTGGAGATGTTAGCTAACCGTTACATCCTATACACAGTAACCAGCAAGTGCGCTTACTCAGCACAATGCCTTTGCAGCAGCCAGCTGTGACTGAAGAGAGGGCAACAGGGCAGAACCAGTCACAGCCAGCCTGAGCAATGGGCACTGGGGATGAAAAGACGCAAGAAGCCACGTGACAGCATCTAGGTGAGAAAGAGAGCCAACTCAATGAGATTGTGGATTCTGGAGCACTAACAAGGAAAACCCTCCCATCGGCACAGCTGGACCAAACTTTGCCCCTTTAAATGTGCAACTAATACAGTTTGTTTTACTAAACCAAAGACATTTAAATATTGCTTTAGAAGTAACATTTAGCCAGAAGTAATTCCAGAATTTGGAAGGCAGAGGCCGTTGGATCTCTGAGTTCAAGGCCAGCCTGGCGTACAGAGTGAGTTTCCAGGACAGTCAGGGCTACTCAGGAAAATCCTGTCATGAAAAAAAACAAAAGGAAAAGCAACATAAATATTCTTCTGTACCATGATGCTAACTGTTGCTCCTTTTACATGTAGATGCCTCTTAAACTCTGCCAGCCTTCTAAAGATTGGCAGACGTTAGGTATTTGTAAATTTGTACATGATTTGATTGCTTAATTTTCAAAGTAGCTTTACTATTGTTGATTATGTTTTTTTTTTTTTTTTGGTTTTTTGAGACAGGGTTTCTCTGTGGTTTTGGAGCCTGTCCTGGAACTAGCTCTTGTCGACCAGGCTGGCCTCGAACTCCCAGAGATCCGCCTGCCTCTGCCTCCTGAGTGCTGGGATTAAAGGCATGCACCACCACCACCCAGCTGATTATGTGTTTTTTTTAAAAAAAAAAAATCATGTCAGGTGATGGTGGCACATGTCTTTTTAATCTCAGCAGTTGGGAGGCAGAGACTGGCGGATCTCTGTGGATTTGAGGCCAGCCTGGCTACAGAGTGAGTTCCAGAACAGGCTCCAAAGCTACCGAGAAACCCTGTCTTGAAAAGCAAAACAAACAAACAAACAAATACATAAATAAGAATCATTTCTTGGGGCTGGAGAGGTGGCTCAGAGGTTAAGAGCACTGATTGTTCTTCCAGAGGTCCTGAGTTCAATTCCCAGCAACCACATAGTGGCTCACAGCCATCTGTAATGAAATCTGGTGCCTTCTTCTGGCTTGCAGGCACACATGCAGACAGAACACTGTGAACAAAATAAATAAATAAATCTTTAAAAAAAAGAATCATTTCTTTTTGTTTTGCCTGCATGTATGTCTGTGCACCACATTCATCCAGGTGCCCACGGAAATCAGAAGAGGGCATTGGATGCCTTGGGACTGAAGTTACAGACAGGTGTGACCTGAATGTGGGTGCTGGAAACTGCACCTTGGTTCTCTTAACCACTTGAGCCGGCTGTCTAGCCCCTGGGCAGATTTTTGTAAAGCATTTTAGTGAAGTGTTGTGGATTGCCTGATGTGTTTTGTACAGCTTGATAACTGACCTGTCTGCTAATGTTCTCCAGAAGTACGGCTTCCGACAAATGAACCTGAACATTTGTGAGGTGCTAGAACATTAGCCACAGGACAAGTAGAATGGTTTCCAGGTAGGCCTGATCAAAGAGCCATTCCTTTTCCACCTCAATTGTTCAAATTTAGGCCTGAGAGGTTTGTTAGCACTAGCTTCTTAACATCTGTCATTTACCGCCCCGAGGCAGAGCAAATCAGACCAACCAGGGTGAATCTTGCCCTAGCATGTGGGCGATGGAGAGCAAAACCACCAGATGGTCAATTAACGATGTCTTCAGAAAATGTTTGTTCAGAGATGGGGGTGGGGAGGTTGTCAGGCCTGAATAAAGTCAAGGTAGGCATGGCAGCACTTGCCTGTAATCCCAGCAACTGGGAAGCCCAAATATTGAGGATCGCAAGTTTGAGGCCAACGTAGGCCTCCTGATGAGAGCCTATCTCAAACCAATGAGATGGAGTTCGCTGTGTCAGCCCTTCCAAAAGTAACTAAAAGCCAGGAAAAATGATTCTTTTGTTTGTTTTTTTCAAGACAGGGTTTCTCTGTGGCCTTGGCTGTCCGGAAACTCCCTTTGTAGACCAGACGAAACTTGAACTCTGCCTCTCAAGTGCTGGGTTTAAAATGAATCCTATGTGTGGTACCTGATACTAACTAAATAGGTTTGAACCTTCATCCCTACTGTCACTTTATTTGTCACCTTGTTTTAGACATAGATACATGCCACCTCAAGACAGTGGTATTAAACGGAAAGTAGGGCACTGGGACCAGTCTGGAAGTCATGAAGATATTCTAAAGAGACCCTTGCATTGAGATCTTTGTCCCTCTTCCCTGTGTGGCCTTATTGACTAAATCACCTGCTTTTCACTTTTAATTTGGCTCTTTTAATTAGCTTAGTGAGGACAAGAAGACCAGACCTGGGTTGGGGCACAAGTTATGACCCCCAAGTTCGATAACAAATCTAGGGCCTTGTACATGCCAGTCAAGTGATCTACCAACTGAGCTATATATCCCGAGCCCAAACCTTCTTATATTTTATTTCCATTTCCTTTTATTTAATGACAAGAACTCACCATGTGATCCAAGCTGGCCTGGAACTTATTTATTTACTTTTTAAGAGAGGGCCATACATTGCAGCCTAGCCCAAGAGTGGCCTGAACCTCAGTGTATAACCTACACTGGCCTCCAACTTGTGGTAATCCTCCTGTCTCAGCCTCAGGGAATGCTAGAATAATAGATATAAGCCACCACATCTGGCTGTGGGCCAGCTTTGAAGTGACAGAACTGTCCAAATGGATGAAGAAAAAGATCTGAATGGGGCATGATGACATACTTGGAGGTAGAGGCTGAAGAATCAGGAGTTCAAAACCAACTTTGGTTATGTTGTAAGGAGTCTTTCTCTGTCCCACCAGCTAGCTTCCAAATAATGACATGAAGATTTCTTATTAATTATTTTTATTTGGTTTTTCAAGACAGGGTTTTATCTGTAGCTATGGAGCCTGTCCTGGAACTAGCTCTTGTAGACCAGGCTGGCCTCGAACTCACAGAGATCTGCCGGCCTTTACCTTCCAAGTGCTGGGATTAAAGGCGTGCGCCACCACCACCTGGCCTAACTAGCCCTTATAACTTAAATTAACCCATTTCTATTAATATTCATGATGCTTTTACCTCTCCTCTTGCATGTCCTGCTTTCTCTATATCCAGCTGGTGACTCCTCCTTTCTTCTTCCCAGAGCTCTCTCTGTCCGGAAGTCCCACCTATACCCTATACTCTCCTGCCTAACTATTAACCAATATCTCTTTATTACACCAATCACAGCAATACATCTTCACACAGTGTACAAATACCCCACAACACCATGTAGTGAATTTTAGTCTAGCATGATCTACATAGCAAGTTCTAGGCCAGCCAATATGTAGCATAACCCTGTCTCACAAAATAAAACAGGGGACTGGAGAGATGGCTTAGCTGTCAAGAGCATGTACTGATCTTACAGACGATCTGAATTTGGTTCCCAGCAACCATGTCAGGCAGCTCACAATGGCCTGTAAGTCCAGCTCCAGAGGGATCAGGCTTCCAAGGCACTTACCCGCACTCCTGTGCACACATCCCTACACAGACACAGAAATGCAAAATAAAATGAAACAAGCAAACAATTCTGAATTTTACTAAATCTACAGCAGAAATGCCAGATACTTTAGTAAGCACTTTATGTGTTTAAGGTTTTGATACAATGCATACTGTATAAAGCAGAATATTATTGGTTGTTTTGTTATGTATTAACTTTACATACATTTAACATGCAAACTTTTGCTTAGCATTTATAAAAACTTAGGCACATATCTTTTTTGCCTCAAAATGTGTGTGTGTGTGTGTGTGTGTTTAGTAACAGATATGTAGAATTTCAAATATACTAGAGTACCATAAATTGTTTCTTATTATCTACAGTTGTAAAGGAATTAATTTCAAAACTTTAAAACAATTGTATAGGGAGGCAGAGGCAGGTGGATATCTGTGAGTTCGAGACCAGCCTGGTCTACAGAGCTAGTTCCAGGACAGGCTCCAAAACCACAGAGAAACCCTGTCTCGAAAAACCAAAAAAAAAACAGAAAAACAATTGTATAGTTAAATAATAAATGTTTTATTGTGGTTTTATTTATTTTTAATTAATTAAATTTTTGGAGTCAGGGTCTCTCTTTGTAGTCCTGACTGTACAACAACAACAACAACAATAATAATAATAATAATAATAGTAATAGTAAAATGGGCCAGGCAGTGGTGGAAGGTACACAATATTGGATCAGGCAGAGTTTATTGATAATGGGCCCAATGAATGGAGATTCTAGATCTAATATTGAAGCTCGCTCAGTTAAAAAAGAAAGAGCGAGTTGTGTGGTAGTAGTGTACAACTTTAATCCCAGCACTTGGGAGGCAGAGACAGGCAGATCTTTGTGAGTTCGAGGTTAGCCTGGGCTACAGAGCTAGTTCCAGGACAGCCAGGGCTACACAGAGAAACCCTGTCTCAAAACAACAACAACATAAAAAGGAAAGCATTGAATATTGTAACTTAAAAACATCTAAGAAATTGACCAGTGGGGATGGCTCAGCAAGTAAAGACCTTTGTCCTACAAGACTGACAACATGAGTTCTGTTCCCCAAGATCACATAGAAGTACACACATGTGATACATGCACATACAACAGAAATAGTAAATTATAAAGAAAGCATGTAATAGAAACAGGAATATATGTTAACAATTTAGAGACTTGTTTTATTTTTACCTTACAAAAATCTGAAATTAAATAATTTATCAATTTTATTTAAACCAGGCTTGGTGGCTCATGTCTGTAACCCCAGTAACTGACAGACTACAGCAGGATTGTCATGAGTTCCAAGCCAGTAAGAGCTATAGAATGAGACCCTGTCTCTAAAAGGCCAATTTTTTTAACTTAAATATTGCAAACTAAAGGACAGGTGAATGTAGCGGTGCACTCCTGCAATCCCAGCACTTGGGAAGTAGAGGCAGGAGGATCAGGAGTCTGGGCTTAAGAACCACACACTACAAGAAACCATATTTAAAAGGAAAATAAAATCTGGAAGGATGCTATGGTATAAGCATCATATAAAAGGCTAGGAGGTGGACTAGTGGGTAAGAATCCTTGCTGTGCAAGTATGAAGCCCTGAATTCAAATACCCACACCCACATTAAAAGCTGTGCATGGCTGTGCATGGCTGTGCTTAGATGTACATGGCTGTGCTTAGATGTACATGGCTGTGCACGAATGTACATGACTGTACATGGATGTATGTGGCTGTGCTCGGATGTACATGGCTGTGCACAGATGTACATGGCTG
>NC_022016.1:35113388-35122095 GCF_000317375.1 Microtus ochrogaster
TACATGGATGTACGTGGCTGTGCTCGGATGTGCATGGCTGTGCTTAGATGTACATGGCTGTGCACAGATGTACATGACTGTACATGGATGTACGTGGCTGTGCTTGGATGTACATGGCTGTGCACAGATGTACATGGCTGTGCACGAATGTACATGGCTGTGCATGGATGTACATGGCTGTGCACAGATGTACATGGCTGTGCACGGATGTACATGGATGTAACATGGCTGTGCGTGGATGTACATGAATATGCATGGCTGTAATCTCAGCTTTGGGAAGATAAAAAAAAACAAGTGGATCCTGGGAGCTTGCTGGATTAATCAGCCAAGCCAGAAATGTAAGGGACTCTGTCTCAAGGCAATAAGGTACAACCAATGTCTTCCTGCAGCATCTACATTTGTGCATACGGACTCATGTATCTGCGTGCTCGCATGTGTATACCATGCACATATAGTACACAAGCACACATTAAAAACAATAAAAAAAACTACCATATAACATGAATTACCCGAAGGTACTTACCCAAAGGTAAATTTACAAATTAAGATTGTAAAGTTTATGTAAATTCTGGTGAAGCAGCTGCACCTCCTAGCAGATTGGCTTTAAAATGGCCTGCTTTTAGCCTTAAATAGTGTTAACTTGGCATAGCTGAGATAACAACTTTGAGTAAATGGGGTTTTTGTTTGCTTTTTTGTTTTTATTTTTTTTTTAACAAAAGGGGAAAAAGACAATTCCAGAGGGAGAAAAGAAAGCCTCTATATTAATCCCCCGTTTATAAGAATTATCTTTTTTCATGTCATGTCTAAGATGACCAAGGCTCTTTATATGTGATGTCAGCTTCAATTCCTGGAGCTGTGTGATGCTCCGGCCCCATTATCCCACTGCAGAATCATCTCTCCATGAGGCCGCAAGGGGCCTTTGGTTCAGGTTGCCATGCGGTTGCACCTGACTGGAAAGGTCAGGGCATTCCCATTGCTAATAAACCCCTGTGTGACAAAAGGTGCAGTGACTCGGGCTGCACAGCCTGTCGGCAATTCCTAAGCTCTAGTGAAGGCTTTTGCTGGGATAACTTAGAGGGGCAAATAGATTAAGGAAGATAAAACCTGGAATGTTTCAGCCAACCTTTTATCCTGGGGAGCTTCCTCTGTCTTGCCTTTCTTATTGAACACTCTAAAGAGTTCATTAACCGGGCTGTAGGAGTTTAATGCCCCGTCCTAATTTGTAATTTTCTCCTAATGTCTGGGGCCTGTCAGGCAGTAGAATCCAGAGTAATGAGGACTTTCTCATCGGCTGAGTTAGGGTCTATATTGTTATGGTTTTTAAGAGCTTCGTCAGTCCGCCTAGAAGTATGACGAGATTGCACTCTTGCTGTTGCTGAGTGATTTCTTGGGCTTTGCCATAATTCTTTGGAATGTTTTCAGTGCCTCACATGTTTATGGGCTGTGTAACTTTGCTAGTCCACGGTGCATTGCCGTCCAGCAGAGTGATATAAAGTTCAGAAACCAGCATGGATGTGAATATGACAGCTCTTGTCCCATGTAGTCCTATGGAGAATCTGACTCAGCAGGGTGTGGGTAGTTTATTAAAGGAAGGGATAGGCTTTCAGGGAATGAATTCAAGGTCTCTGAGTAGTAAGAATTCCCTCTTGCTCCGGACACCATAGCACAGCAAAACGTGTCTTAGAAGGACCAGGAAGAGACTGTCAGTGAGGAGGATGGGATGGAGCCCTCATTCTCTAGGCTGGGGAAACACTAAGAACACGCCAAGCAGCTGAGTTCTTTCTCTGCCAGATTACCTGAGGAGGCCAGGAAACCTTTCCCCAGAGGAAAAACCAGAGGGTGTGTAATAAACCAGGCAGCTAGGAGACTTCTACAACCCCCTTCCACATGGCATGTGAGGTGACGTATGAATCACTTGTTTGCCATGATTTTTACCCAGGATGGCCTGGCCTCCCGAGGACCTTCTGGGCCTCTCAACTTGACAGTGGGGTAGCTATGGAGACCTCACTTCATGGGCTATTTGATGCCTAGATTGCAAAGAGGGTCAAAGTCCTGTTTCCTGACCTGAACTGTGACTAAAGGATTGTTAGAGATGGCAGAGAATGGAGGGGAGAGACAGGAGAGAGGGCCCCAGGGGAGGACAGGAGGGGAGGGGAGAAGACAGGGGACAGCAGCAGAGTAGGGGGGAGAGGGGAACCCCAAACAATCGCAGTCCTCAGTAGAAGTAAAGACCCTGGCAGCTGGCAGTGTTTGGTGTCTCAACTCTCCTGACTTCAAAATCCACCCTGAGTTTTCCTCTGGTGCCCTGCCAAGTTGCTACGCATTACCAAACACCTAGACTCTTCCAACGTAAAAAACAATAGCAATGAAATAAAACCAAGGAGGAAGAAGGGGGCACTCTGAGAAGTGGACCTGTGCAAGGAGGGAGGAAGTGGGGTCAGGGAGGCGGCAATGAGGAACAGTGCTGAGTGAGACACCAGGTCAGTTTTGTGCAGTAGAGTCAGTTTCGGTTTTGATTTTTGTTTGTTTATTTTTATGGGTATGAGTGTTTTCCCGTGTGTTTGTAAGTGCACCACATGCATGCCTGGTGTTCATGGACCTCAGAAGGTGCCAGATGCCCTGGAACTAGAGTTATACATGGTTGTGAGCCACCTTGTAGGTGCTGGGGACTGGGCCAGAGTCCTCTGCACAAGCAGCCAGTGCTCTTAACTGCTGGCCTACCTTGTTCCTCCTTCTCCATCTTTTTTTTTTTTTTTTGGTTTTTTGAGACATGGTTTCTCTGTGGCTTTGGAGCCTGTCCTGGCACTAGATCTTGTAGACCAGGCTGGCCTCGAACTCACAGAGATCTGCCTGCCTCTGCCTGCCTCTGCCTGCCTCTGCCTCCCAAGTAGTTGAGTGCTGGGATTAAAGGTGTGAGCCACCAATGCTGGCCTTGGGGAAAAGGTGGCTCTCAGCAGCTGTTGAGGAAATGGACTCAGGCTGTGCAGATGGCGGCACATGCCTTTAGTCCCAGAACACTACAGGCAGACAACGGCAGAGATCTGTGAGTTACAGACAAGACCTTGGCTTCACCCTTAGTTCTAGACCAGGCAGGGCCGCACAGTAAGACCCTTTCTTTAAAAATGCCTGCAAGCAGTGGGAAGACTCAGCCATTAAGAGTGCTTGCTAGGGGCTGGAGACATGGCTCAGAGGTTAAGAGCATTGCCTGCTCTTTCAAAGGTCCTGAGTTCAATTCCCACCAACTACATGGTGGCTCACAACCATCTGTAATGGGGTCTGGTGCCCGCTTCTGGCCTGCAGGCATATACACAGACAGAATATTGTATATATAATAAACAAATATCTTTTTCTCTTTTAAAAAAAGAGCACTTGTGACCAGAGAGATGGCTCCTCCATGAGGAGCTCTTGCTGCTCTTCCAGAGGACCCGAGTTCGATTCCCAGCACCCACATTGGGCGTCTCATAGCTGTTACCCCAGCTCCAGATATTCTGATGCCTTCTTCTGGCCTCCATGGGCACTGCACACATGTGGCTTACATACAAACATACAATACACACATAAAAAAGAGCACTTGCTACTCTTGTAGAGGACCTGGGCTTAGTTCCCAGTATAGGGTAGCTCACAACTGCCTGTTACTCCAGTTCCAGGGAATCGGACTCACTCTTCTGGCCTTGGTGGGCAGTGCTGAAGGACCCATATGTATTTGCAGCCACACATAGACACACACACACACACACACACACACACACACACACACACACACACACACACCAAAAAGAAACCATTTGAAAGGAAGAGAGTACCAAGATGTCTTAGCAGGTAAAGCGAACTGAGTTTGATCCCTGGAACCGATGTAAATGTGAAAGGAAAGAACACACTCTACACGGTGGCATGTGTGCCCTCCCCCTGTGTGGCATATGTGCACCCCTTGCAGTATATGTGCACAAAACTAAACAGATAAGTTTACAAGATTTTAAAGAAACTGCATGAGGAGGAACGCCGGAGGACACACACTGTGCCTTTTCACCACTAACAAGTTTAAATAGCTCAGTGGGATTTTTGTATATGTATATGTGGTGGCCTGAATAAGAATGGTCCCCACAGGCTCATATATTTGAATGCTTAGGCATCAGGGAGTGGCACTATTTGGGAAGGACTCAGAGGTGTGGCCTTGTTGGAGGAAATATATCACTGGGAATGGGCTTTGAGGTTTCAAATGCCCATGCCAGGCCCAGAGTCTCTCTCTGCCTGTGAATGAAGACATAGGATGAGGATGAGCCGTCTTAGTTAGTACTCCAACTCCTGTCTGCCTTCTGCCATGTTCCCCACCATAATGATAACAGATTAGGCCTCTGAAATTGTCAGCAAGCCCCCCAATTAAATGCTTTCCTTTAGAGCAGTTGCCTTGGTCATGATCTTTTTACAACACCAGTAACTAAAATTGTGTGTGTGTGTTTGGTGTGTGCATTTTAATATGAATGTGGACTCACATGTGCCATAGTACATATGTGGAAGTCAAAAGCCAATCCCTATTTAGGTCCTCACCCTCCTTCTGGTGCTGATGGTTGCTGCATATGGTAGGATAACCTACTCATGAGCTTCTTAGAGTTCTCCTGTCTCCGCTAACCATGTTGCTGTTGGGACACTGGGATTACAGATTCCGGTTACCATGCTTGGCTTCTGTAGGTTCTGGAGATTTGAATTCAAGTCCTCATAAAGTATTTTACCTATAGAGCCATCTTCCTAGCCCCTGTGGGAGTTCTTTTTTAATTTTGCAAATTAAAAGTCTTTTGGGGGGGGAAGGGTAATCTTCCTATGTAATGGAAGATTATCTTGAGCCTGTGATCCCTCTGTCTCCACCTCTCAGTTCTGGGATTACAAACATGCAGCCCCATACCCTGTTCGATGTGGAGGCAGAGACTGAATCCAGATCTTTGCGCATGCCGCACAAGCACGCTACCTACTGAACTACACTCCCAGGCTTCTCTCCCGTGGTTTAAGTTGTGTGCCTGTACCACCATGATGCACATAGAAAGGAGAAAGGCCACTTTCAGGAGTCACTTCTTGCTATCTCTCCTGCTGAAGTATGAACTATATAATTCAGCCTACCTGGCCCGTGATCTCCCTGATGACATCTTGTCTCTGTCTTCCATTTCACAGTAAGAGAGATGTCATTACAGATGCGTGGCATCACATCTGGCTTTTTACACATGTTCATGAGAATTAACTCTGGCTGTCAGGTTTCCACCGCTAGTGCCTTTACCCACTGTAATTTTCTTTTTGAGACAGAATTTCAAGTGGTCCAGGCTTTGATCCTCCTGATACTGCCTCTTCAGTGTTGCTGCTTCCAAGCCTAACTCACTTGAAGTTGTTTGGTTTTGTTTTAGACATGATCCCACTATTCTCCTCAGGCACTCGATCAACTGAACCACATTCCCAGCCCAATACTCCATAGTTTCCAGGTTAGTTATTTTTACTATTCTTCATGTACATTGATGTATTGTTTTTGAAAATTTTGTTTTGCCATGTCAGGGATCAAACACAGGGTCTCAGGCATGTTAGGCGAGTGCCCCATTTTGCTGAGCTGTATCCCCAGTCTCACAGACTATAAATTGAAATCAACAAGAGGGCCTGGGGTTTCCCATGGTTGTGAGTCACCATTAGGGGGCTGGGAACCCAATCTGAGTCCTCTGCAGGAGCAGCAAGAGCTCTTAACTGTTGAGCCATCTCTCTAGCCCTAAATCCCTAACACCTTGACTTCATTTTATAGTTTGTTAATTTCTCATAATAGAATTAACTTTTGCATAATCTTGCATCGCATACAATCTTGCATCTTGCAGCCTTGCTGAATTAATATATCAATGGGACTCTGATGGATAGAATCTTCTATTGGTTTCTCTCAAAAAATAAAAAACAGGGCTGGAGAGATGGCTCAGCTGTTAAGAGCTCTTGCTGGTCTTCCAGAAGACCCAGGTTCAAATCCCAGCACCCACATGACAGCTCACAACTGTCTATAACCCCAGTTCCAGGGGATCTGATACCTTCATACCAATGCATATAAAATAAAGTTAAATTATTAAAACATTAAAAAAAATAAAAACTAATAACAAACAACAGCAAATCCCCCAAGAAAACAAAACATGAAGTTGGCTGGGAGGAGGGATAAAGAAGATATAGGAGGACTTGAGAGAGTAGAAAGAACATGTTCAAAATATAGCAGGGGTTTTTGTTTGCTTGTTTTGTTTTGTTTTTAAGACAGAGTTCTCTGTGTAGTTCTGGCTGTCCTGGAACTAGCTCTGTAGACCAGGCTGACCTCGAACTCATTGAGATCCACCTGCCTCTACCTCCCCAGTGCTGGGATTAAAGGTGTGCACCACCATGCCTGGCTCTCAAAATATATTGTATGAAAATTTTTAAGATAAATATAATAAAAAAGAAAATAAAAAGAATAGTCTGTGTACAAAATCAGAGAGAGATTTACTCCTTCCTGTCCAGTGAGGGAAGAATCTGGGATGATTATTCTGGGGAATTTAGGTGAGGTCTGCCTCTCTAGTAAAAGTCCGTGGATAGCAAAATGGGCACCAGGTCTTTAACAAAACCGATTCTCAGCTTTCTGGATGCGATGCAGGTATTTTATTTGCATCACTTCCATTGAGGAGACACCCCTGCATGATTAATGTCCCTCCTTGTCTTAGTGCTTTTCTGTGAGCACAAGGACCGCTGTGCCCCCAACACTCAAGGCCACCCAAATAATACAGGCTATTGTAATTATTGACACTGCTGTCGTTTGTCTACCAGAACTATATGGTAAGATCCTATTGCTTAGGCACTGAGCACTTGATTGTGGGACATGGAAAATGAAAAACGAGCTTTCTCCCTGCCAGTTAGCTTTCCCAGTGCTAAGAGGTGTTATTCAGGCTGTTGGGGGATAAGTGTCACTGTGGGTCCTGTGTACATACTATACACCATTGCTCTGCCAGAAAAGACGTCTTTGGTGGTGCAATAGTGGCAGGGACTGATATAGGTTCAACCAGTTGCTTCCTGATTGGATTTAAGTGAGGAATTCCTATGCTGTTTTTCTAAATGGGCATGATAGGCCTGTCTAGTTGCGTTTTTTTTTGCCTGCAGCTGAGTGCAGCCGTCAGCTTTAGTCAGGGAGGCTCTACTTACTGCAGTTTCTCAAAGTGTATAAAAACAAGTGGCGTTTGAACACTCAGCCCTACGTGGCAAGTCTGTAGCACACCTTCCAAGGCTCAGGAAACGTGGGCAGGAAGAGGAGGTGGAAAGAATGTAAAAGCCAGAGGAAGAGGTAGAATTGGTGAGACAGCATCCTCAGCCGGGATATGACCATTGCTCTCTGGAAGCCTAAGCAGTTATGATTACCTGCTGGGGACTTGCAATAGCTTTACCAGTTAGCAACATATCATGGAGAGAGCAGGGGCTCAAGGGGTCCTCTTTTAGTTAGGTTCCTATTTTTGTGGGTTTTTTTTTTGTTTTTTTTTTTTGTTTTTTCGAGACAGGGTTTCTCTGTGGTTTTGGAGCCTGTCCTGGAACTAGCTCTGTAGACCAGGCTGGTCTCGAACTCACAGAGATCCGCCTGCCTCTGCCTCCCGAGTGCTGGGATTAAAGGCGTGCGCCACCACTACCCGGCGGTTCCTATTTTTGTGATAAATACCATAACCAATAGCAACTTGGGGAAGAAAGGGTTTATTTTATCTTACAGATGTAGTCCGTCATGAGCAGAAGTCAGGACAAGAACCCAAGGCAGGAACCTGGGGCAGGAACTGATACAGAGGCCATGGAGGAGTACTGTCCTGGCTTATTCCTCCTGTATTGCTCAGTTTGCTTTCTTACATGCTCCACAACCACCTGCCCAGGGCTGGCACTACCCTCGCACACCTGTCATTAATCAAGAACATGCCTACAGACCAGTCTTTTTTTCTTTTGTACAGAAGTCAAGATTTTATTTCTCTTATAATCAAATGTCACTAGGCATGGTGACGCACACCTCTAATCCCAGCGCTTGAGAGGCAAAGGCAGGTGAGTCTCTGTGAGTTTGAGACCAGCCTGGACTACAGAGTGAGTTTCAGGACAGCAAGAGCTACCCAGAGAAACCCTATCTTGAAAAAAACGAAAAGAGAAAAAAATATATAATCAAGTGTCCACATTGAGGAACTAATCTCTTTTTTTTTTGAAATTGTGATATAATCACACCATTCCCCCTTCCGTTTTCCCCCTCTAACCCATCCCATATACTCCCTACCTTGCCTCTCTCAAATTGATGAACTCTTTAAAACTGGTGTTATTGTTGTTGGGGGAATGGTGGTCGTGGTGGTGTGTGTATGTATTCCTAAATATATAAATACAGTCTAATAAAGTCTACAGTATATAGTACATAAGGATTTTAAAATATATTCTAATATATGTGTATATTATATGCAAAATATATATTAAATAGGATATATTTAGGATAATCAATTGGGGACTTCACCTTTCCATGTTGTCTATTGGTGTTGTCATTTTGTCATTGTTCTGTTCTGTTCATTTCTCCATTTATTTTTATTTTTTATTTTTTTGGTTTATTTTTCGAGACAGGGTTTCTCTGTGGCTTTGGTTCCTGTCCTAGAACTAGCTCTGTAGACCAGGCTGGTCTCGAACTCACAGAGATCCGCCTGCCTCTGCCTCCCGAGTGCTGGGATTAAAGGCG
>NC_022016.1:35123100-35130991 GCF_000317375.1 Microtus ochrogaster
TTTTTTTTGGTTTTTCGAGACAGGGTTTCTCTGTGGTTCGGAGCCTGTCCTGGAACTAGCTCTTATAGACCAGGCTGGTCTCGAACTCACAGAGATTCGCCTGCCTCTGCCTCCCAAGTGCTGGGATTAAAGGCGTGCCCCACCACCGCCCGGCTTGAATAAATCTTTTTATCTGCCTTCAAATCACTTTAATTTGGCTCTTCTAATTGACTTATTGAGGACAGGTGGCAAGACCTGATTTAGGGCATAAGTTGTGATCCGCGAGTTTGATAGCACATGCTCTGTCCTTTCTCCACAGGAAAGGATACAGTGGGGATCACCTGTACCCCTACTCCTGTTCACTGCTTTCATGAGCTGCTCTTCCCTTTCAGACCCTTAGAGAGATTCACAAACACAGCCCTGGCTTTTGATCAGATTAATTTTTCCCCTCAAAACTCCAGCTCAACACAGATCTTGCCAGATAGACCCAGACAGGCCTCCTTGTTTGCTTTCTTCTCCGCATTTCCCCCTGATTGCTTCAGCACTTTCTGATCCCAATTTGCATGCTAGTCTAAGTGATTCTCACCTACCAGCCTCTGCTACCTCACAAAGATTGGAAGCCCCAAGGCTCAGCAAAGCTGTTAACACCCATTCTTTCCCAAGGTCCCCAAAGAAATGACTTCTTATCTGTCAGCGAACTGGGCATCAAACCCCACTTCTTTTATTCTCAGTCCTTTCAGTAATGTCTATCCTCATTGTCTTCCAGTCCCTAATGTTCATGGGAACTCCAGCAAGTAATTAGCAAATGGTCCTAATGACTCAAGTGAGCCAGTCAGGAACTGGTTGCATTCGTTTACACTTTCTTTCTCTGACAGTGGTTATTGCTGCGTCTTTGCTTCCATGATAGGCATACTGAAGTTCATCTACCCTCGTGTCCCACCACCTCACTAGACAGACTGTGAAAGGATCTTTGATTTCTTCTTTAAGCGTCTTTCCCATGCCAGACATGGTGGCATGCACCATTAATCCAGCACTTGGGAGGCAGAGGCAGGCAGACCGGTGTGAATTCAAGGCCAGCCCGGTTTAAATAATAAGTTTCAGGCCAGCCAGAGCAACAAAACAAAAATCTTTCCTAAGGCCTCTGTGTGCACGCTGAATCAGGAATTTCCCTTCTTCTTTCTTGAAGGTCAGACCTGAAGGGTATCTTTTATTACTTGAACCTCACTTTTTTCCTCTACACAGCCCAGGCCCTCATGAGTTTCAAGATTTTTTTTTTAAATTTGTGTATATGTGTGTGTGTGTGTGTGTGTGTATGTATATGTGTATAACAACTTTTGGGAGTCAGTTCTCTGGTTCCACTGTGAATTCTGTAGATGGAAATTAGGTACTCAAACTTGAATGGCAAGTTTTTTTTAACCCCCGTGTGTGTGCATGTGTGTATATGTGTGAGCGCATGTTAATGCGTGTTAGTGATTGTTCATGGGGGGGTATGCATGTCACTGCATGTATGAAGGTCAGAAGAACAACCTTCAGGTGTTGGCCCTCACTTTTCTACCTTATTTGAGATGGCATGTCTTCACCGTTATTGGCCAGGTGAAGTTGAAGGTCTGGAGATTTCTCTGTCCCCACCCCACCCCGTAGGGACACAGAGGGATTCCAAACAGATTTTCTACAGTGTCCGGCTTTTTTACATGTGACCTGAGGCTCTGGCCTGAGGCTGGTAGACTTGTCCCTCCTGAGCCATTTTTGCAGCCCAGGAGGGAATTTTCGATGCATATTCTACTTCCCACTCTTGCCTAACACCTTGCCAGCTGTGAGAAACTTGCAAGAGGCCTGGAGGGATGGCACAGAGGGTAAGAGCACTGGCTGCTCCTCCAGAGGTCCTGCGTTCAATTCCCAGCAACCACATGGTGGCTCACAACCATCTGTAACGAGATCTGGTACCCTCTCCAGGTCTGCAGGCATACATGCAGGCAGAGTACTGTATACATAATAAATAAATAACATCTTTTTAAAAAGGGGGGCGGAATTTCAAAATTGCTGGGCAGTGGTGGCACACTCCTCTAATCCCAGCACTTGGGAGGCAGAGACAGGCGGATCTCTGTGAGCTTGTGGCCAGCCTGGTCTACAAGAGCTAGTTCCAGGACAGGCTCCAAAGCCACAGAGAAACCTTGTCTTGAAAAAGAAAACAAAACAAAACAGAAAAAGGAAATTACAAGATAACACCCCTATTTCACTATTATTTCCACCTTTTCTCCACGATTAGAGACTAACGTGCAGGATGGCATCCACATATCCCTTTCTTGAGGCCCGTTTCCTTCAGGAAGACAGCTCAGCCTCAGTTGCATGTCTTGCCACCTATAGTGGGAATTATGCAGCTTCCACCACAACTTTCTCACACTCCTGGCCTGTCTGTGTTCTTCTCAGGGGCTGCAGTATGTTCTTTATTCACCAGCTGAATCCAGGTCATCATCGCATTTCTGTGATAGGCCACATTGGCCAGGGAGGAAGATGGTCATCCAAGACTCTTTGTGCACTCTCCGCTCATTTCTGCTTCAGTCAATGTTCCTGTTCTGTTTGGTCACATTTTGTGACATTTCTGGATAGATGTGAAAGAAATGCCTTTTTATCCCAAATAGGGAAGGAGCTGACAGACCAAAGACAGATCGTCAAGTCCAGCTTGGTGACTAAATAGGTTTTAGCAAGTCCTTCTAAGAGTGCGGATGACTTAGGAACAACTACACCACTAAAACGTCCCAGTGCGCCATCAATTTTCACCTTCAGTGCATCAGCATTTCTGGGAGTACTTGTAGCTGGGGCAGGAGGGAGAGAGCAGAAACTGGAGTCCCAGGGAAGGGTCTTACGAACAACTCTAGCCCTTCTCCCCCATCTCTCCCCCAAGAGGGAATATTACTGCAGATCTAGTGGTTTTGTTTTGTTGGGTTTTTTTGTTTTGTTTTTTGAGACAGGGTTTCTCTGTGAAACAGTCCTGGCTGTCCTGGAACTAGCTCTGTAGACCAGGCTGGCCTCGAACTCACAGAGATCCACCTGCCTCTGCCTCCTGAGTGCTGAGATTAAAGGCGTGCACCACCACCACCCAGCAAGACCTAGTTATTTGTTGTATAATTCTATTTACTTCATTGGGCAAGATCTCCTGTAGTTTACCATAACTTTTCTGCTTTATAATGGCGATGGTTATGCCAAACTCAGTGGAAGCAGCTTTATTACTTGCCCCTGTTCTAATCTTATTCATTCTCTAGCATTTACTTGAGTACCATCTCCATATATAAAAATAAGATTTTGTTTTGTTTTGAGGCAAGATCTCATTATGTAGCCCTAGCTGGCCTGGAACTTGCTATGTAGATCAGACTGGCTTAGAACATATTATGCTCCTACTTCTACCTTCCAAGTGCTTGGCTTAAAACAGTACCACCATGCCTGGCTAGATAAGCTTATCTGTTGTTCAACACTGCCTCGCCAATGCCTGAAACAGGGCCTAGCACACAATATGTGTTTAAGATAATGCTTTTCAGTCAACAAATGAGAGAATGGCATAGCAATGATGGAAGGGACAGAAGCAGAAGAAACTTGCCAGCTGTGGTTGTGACTCACACCCATAATGAGGCAAAGACAGGAGGATTGCCTTGAGTTTGAAGCCAATCTGACTTAAATATCCCTGTCTAGAAGAAAAAGAAGGAAACATAAAGAAAGAGTGGGAAGAAAGAGAGGGAGAGGAAGGGAAGGAGGGAAGGAAGGAGGCTAGTTGACTTTATTCTATTTTGGGAGCTGAACTTCAATTAAGATCTGAAGAGATCTGGGCAGTGGTGGCACACACCTTTTTTCCCAGCACTTGGGAGGCAGAAGCAGGCGGATTTCTGTGAGCTCGAGACCAGTCTGGTCTACAAGCGTGAGTTCCAGGACAGGCACCAAAGCTACACAGAGAAACCCTGTCTCAAAAAACAAAAACAAACAAACAAACAAAAAGATCTAAAGAGAGAAAGCCCCCCAGCAGGAGGTGGCATTGTTTGCTGTGACTCTGGGTAGCCTGATAGGAACTGTAGAGATCCTGAAGCTCAATGAGGCTCATGGGGTGAAGGAAACACCAGGAAGCAGCTAGAGAAATGGGATGAATTGAAAAGCTGGGAGAGGGATGATAGATCATTGACAAGCAGAAATCTGTCATGGGCCTTGAATCTCAGAAGGACACCAAACTCTAGCCCAGCCCTCCAAAAACCTCAGAGAACTCATGCCCTAGACAAGCCTCCAGACACAGGACCGAGAACGACGCACTTATATGGAGAGAGTAATCATTTATTGGAGTAGCTTTAGGTGGAGGCTCTCTATACACAAAAGTTTGGACATAAACCTGTCTTAGGTCTCCTTTGCAGGATCGGTGATGTGCCAACCTTCTTAGTTCTTGGAGGTCTCTGGGATTTGCAGGAAATGAGGGATAAGATGACATCTTGTGGAACAGAATGAAGGAAGGTCGGTGTCAATCATGAGGTGACATAGTTGGACACCTCAATGAGATTTCTGTCAGGATCGCGGAAGTAGATGGACATAATCGGCCCTTTTGCTCCTGTTCTGGGGACTGGGCCCTCCTCAATGGGGATATCAAAAGCCTGAATAGAGTGTGCAGAAAAGACCAAAGTCATGTGTCACAGATACGTGAGACCGAAACTTAAGGAATTCCTTAAGAATCCCGTCTTCTTCCTTCCCTGCCCCAGCGCTCTAGGGGTTGAACTTACACACGCTACAACCATAGCCAGAGTTTAATTCCTAATAGTGTCCAGAATGCCTGGTTTCTGACCCCATCTACTGGCATTTTCCCTCCCTCATTCTACTCAAGATATATGGCCTTGGGCAGACTATGTAATTGCCTTAAACCTCAATTTCCTCAATTCATAAATTGGGGGTGACAGTAGTATCAGTAAGCAAAAATTTAAGTAGTACCTGAATGAAAGTCTGTATTCATTGGGTTTTTTTTTTTTCTAAACAGCGCTGGAAATTGAACCCACAGCTTCCTGTGGGACCAGCAAGCATTCTACCACCAAGCTATGTTCCCAGACTGGTTACTGTTGGTTTTAATTGCTTTCTCTTTATGACAAGATAAAATGTTTGTTTGGTTGGTTTGGTTTGGTTTTTCGAGACAGGGTTTCTCTGTGTTACAGCCCTGGCTGTCCTGGAAGTTGCTCTGTAGGCCAGGCTGGCCTCGAACTCACAGAAATCCACCTGCCTCGGCCTCCTAAATGCTGGGATTAAAGGTGTGTGCCACCATGACCTGGCTCTGATCAAATTTTAATGTAGCTTTTCTTACTTAAACATTAACATGACAAAAGACTGAGTATGTCAGAACATTATTTACACATATTCTTCTTTAAATTTTATATAATTTACTATATTAAAAGTCTTGCAAGCCAGGAAGTGCTGGTGCACGCCTTTAATCCTTGGGAGGCAGAGGCAGGCGGATCTCTGTGAATTCGAGGCCAGCTTAGTCTACAAGAGCTAGTTCCAGGACAGGCTCCAAAGCTACAGAGAAACCCTGTCTCTGAAAAAAAAAAGTCTTGCAAATAAACAAAACTTCAAACACCAAAATTAACCAGACCCAGTTGTTTTTCTGCTTCTAATTCTATATTGAATTTTGTTTTGTTTTGGGTGGTGGGTAAGTGTATAAACTATATGACCTGTATGTAAAATGTAATATAAAGCTCCACAGTTCTGAATGCTTATTCTAAGTGTATGAATGTTCATTGAGTTGTAGTATCTCCTTCTAATTAATTTTGGTTCCGTAACATTGACATCAATCAAAGGAGCAAGTAGATAACTGCACAGGTAGGACATGGATGCGATGGGATCTCTTGTGTCTGAGGTTTGAGAAAGACCTATGTCTTTGGGTCACAATTCTGTCTTGGCAGTATCTACCTCCATCCTCCCCTCCCAGTCCCTGATTCCCCCCATCCCAAATCCCCTCCTGTTCCTCTTTTTGTTAAGGCTGGACTTGGTTTATGCGAATGGCATTGCACTCACCTTGAGGCGTCGGATCACCTCCTCCAAAGGTGCTTCTGTGATCAGACAAAGATCCAGGGAGCCCGGAATCGGGTGAGCTGCTTTGGGCTCAAATTCCTTTCCCACCTCATGTAAGTTAAATTTTTGATCTCCAAAACACAATGCCTTCCGGTCTCCCTGTTTAGGAGCGAGAAAACAGTGTAGAACTGAGCTGCCAAGATGAGTTTGAACTTACTGCAAAAAATAAGGAGAAAGGGCTGCTACACAATGACCCTTGATCCATCTAGCATACTGCAAATTAGTGTCTGTGCATGCCTGTGTGCACACGCAGAGGCCAAAAGAAGGTTCTGATTCCTCAGGGCTGGAGTTCAAGGTATTTGTGAAATGCCTGGCTTGTTATTTGAGTCCTAGGACCTGAACCATCCAGTCTTCGTGATTGAGCAGCCAGTGCTTTTAATCTCCAAGCCATCTCTCCAGCCCAACAGTCTTTAAATTTTTCTTAAAAAAAATTTTTTTTTTGGCTAGGTGTGGTGGGACATACCTTTAATCCCAGCACTTTGAAGGCAGAAACTGGCAGATCTCTATGAATTGCGAGCCAGCCTGGTCTACAGAGCAAGTCCCAGGTCATCTAGGACTACACAGAAGTATCAAAGTATACTCGTTGACAGCAGTGCACACTTATTTGTGTGGAGGTGGATGCTGTGTGCTGAAGCCAGAGGGCAACTTTCAGGACCCATTCTCTCCTTCCATGACACTGGTTCCAAGGATCGAACTAGTTCAGGTAGTCAGGCTTGCTGGTGAGTGCCTTACATTTAACCTCCTTACCACACACCACGTTCACCACCATTTTCTTCAGGGACAAAAATCTCCTGTGGTCCAGGCTGGTCTTGAACCCACTATGAATCAAGGGCTGGCTTTAAACTCCTTATCCTCCTTTTTTTTTCTTTTTAGTTTTTCGATACAGGGTTTTTCTGTGTAGCCCTAGCTGTCTTGAAACTCACTGTGTAGACCAGGCTGGCCTCGCAGAGATCCACCAGCCTCTGCCTCCCAAGTACTAGGATTAAAGGCGTGCGCCACCACTGCCTGGCCACTCCTGATCCTCTTGCCCCCAACTCCATGTACTTACATCACCATTATGGCCAGCTTTTCTTTTTATGTTCTTAAGGTTTATTTATTTGTTGAATGTGTGCATGTGTCTGAGTGTATGTGTGTACACATGTGTGCAGCACTCACAAAGGCCTGAAGATGTCAAGTACCTCTTGGAACTGGAGTGACAGGCAGGCGTGTTTTCCCAGTATGAGAGCTGTAGTTGGAATCTGGGTCCACTAGAGGAATAGCAAGCTCTCTTAACTGCTATACCAGAACTCCCAACTTCTTTTTCTTATTCTTTTCTTTTCCTGAGACAGCATCTTAGTATGCAGCCTGGCCTCACACTCTCAAAACTCATTATTTTCCTGCCTTATGCTCCTGATGCTGGTCTTGCAAGTGTGCCTTACTGTGTTTGTTTCAGGCATCTGCTCTTAGTGAGTGCTCCATGGGTGGGCAGCCTTGTGTGTTTCTTGTTAGAATGTCCATTTCGCCAAGTGTTTAAAATCCACGCATGGGTTGGGCAGTGGTGGCCTTTAATCCCAGCACTCGGGGAGGCAGAGACAGGCGGATCTCTGTGAGTTCAAGGCCAGCTAGGTCTACGGAGTGAGTTCCAGGACAGCCAGGGTTACAGATAAACTGTGTCTTGGGAAAAAAAAATCCATGGCAGAGATAGCACTTTGTCTACCCAGGGTTTCTTCCTCCTTCTTCCTCCTTCCTTCCCTCTCTCTCTTCCTCCCTCTCTCTCTTCCTTCCTTCCTCCCTCCCTCTCCCTCCCCCTCCACACACTCTCTCTCTCTCTCTCTCTCTCTCTCTCTCT